>NC_079460.1:16098178-16432896 GCF_026250575.1 Diorhabda carinulata | reverse complement strand
GAAAGAGAAAGAAAAGAGAAAGAGGAAGAGAAAGAGAAAGAGAAAGAGAAAGAAAGAGAAAGAGAAAAGAGAAAGAGAAAGAGAAAGAGAAAGAGAAGAGAAAGAGAAGAGAAAGAGAAAGAGAAAGAGAAAGAGAAAGAGAAAGAGAAAGAGAAAGAGAAGAGAAGAGAAAGAGAAAGAGAAAGAGAAAGAGAAGAGAAAGAGAAGAGAAAGAGAAAGAGAAAGAGAATAGAGGATCTAGCCGGTCATTCGATCGTTCCACGTCTTCCAATCAACCTATTGGGAAAAAACCTCGATTGAATAATTTCTAACTTTACGTGCGTTGTGGTGTATCTTGTTGATAGTAAATAGATCGATCTATCTCATTTGGATGATAATCATCAGGAAAAAGTCTTTGTAATATAAGAAGTTATTCAGAAAATCTAGATAAACCTCACAATTAACTGTGCCCTCAAAAAAATAAAGGTCAATAATTTTATTGTTAATAATATCAGCTCAAACGTTCACTTTTTTAGGATATTGAGTGTGATTCTCACACATCCAGTCTATATTTTCTATGCTCCAATTTCTACAGTTCTGTTTGTTAACCGTTCCGTTATAAGGAAACGTCTCTTCATCAAAAAAAACTATTTTGTGTATGAGCTGCAAATCTGCGTGAAATCTGTCCATCATAAATTAAGAGAGTTCTGGCCTCATATCAGGATCATCTTCATTTAACTCCTGAACCAACTGAACTGAACTCTCTAAAAGTACATCTAACTTTTCTTCATCAGTAATTTTCACATTGTAAATTATCAATTTAAGAATAACAATCGACCTGTTTCAGGTTTTTTTCATACAGTTCAGATTAACGCTAAAATTGAATTTATTCTATACAAATGGACCGCATTATTTTATCAAATCTATCGCTGAAAACCAACATGATTGATGTAAGAAACTTGTACGCCTAAGTTTTCTCTATTTTTATGAGAAAATGAGTTTACACAACTAACGTAAGGATTGGTATCAATAGGAAATAAAAGATTTATAGGAAGGTAGGAAAAGGAGTTTCTTGCAACTTCAAGCGAATTCTATTGGAGGTACAAATGTTTGCTGTTGTAAACAAAAATGGAACTGTTGAAAATATCGATGACGTTTCTAGATGGAAAGTGTGAATATAGTTATGTACTTGGAAAAGTCGTTCTTATTATTGTACTTAGACATACTAGAATGTTGAAATATCTGTTTTTATATATGAAGAATTTGTAAAGCAATTGTAATTATTAGAAACAAAAATTTTTCTGTAATCTTGAAATTTCAAAAGTATTCTATATATTTATATATATATATATATATATATATATATATATATATATATCATTCGTTCCCCTTCTATCGTAGATAAAAATTCTACTGACAGTTTTCTCGGATTCTCCAGTTAAGTATCTTTCGGAGATTTCAATTTATTTCAGCCTATCACGAACTTATTTATTTTAGTACAAACAAACAAAGCATATTATTGGATATTTTATTTTTATAGTGAAGTATTTTACAAAAGTCTAGTATAAAAATGAGACTGTATCTCAAGTTAAAGTGTACAATGTGTCACTAAATTTGAGAAAACCGTAATTTAGCAGGAATATTCCGATGCTACTGTCGCCACTAAGTTTAATAGACCAATACGTAATCCTACAAGGATTTTAAACCTCGCTCCAGAAAGCTGGGAATGTCGAGTTTCTAGGAAAGTTAATTAAGAACACCATCAAAATATATTAGCTGTTAGTGTTACATGTGAATTTACTTGCGTTGAATAGATTGGATCCATTAAAACAGTACTGGAGAACAAATTGCAACGTAAACAATACTTTTATTTTGCTCCTCCTCCAAGTTATTTTGGAGGAGGTTTATAATACGAAAATTGATATACAATACTTTGATGACTTTTAGATTCATGGTAGTATTTATTAATTACTAGGTGAATTTCTGTTACTATTAAAGTTCAATGAACAATATTTTAAAGATTAAAGATTAAAGATAAAACCATATTAATCCTAAACTTAACAATATCTTCAAGCTTATGCGTTCACGAATTCTAGTAACATGAACTACAGAGCATATTCTTGAAAGTGATAAGAGAACTGAGGATACTAATATTAAAAGCGGCAATCTCCATTTTTTTAGCAAAACGAGTTCTATACGTAATTCTCATACTTGCATGCTTTATCAGATGAGTACACAGTTCAGTATCATTCTCGGTCATATCTAATGAAAAATGCAGTAACAATGTTACTATTAGAAACAAACAAGGCAATCTCCACTGCGAGATAAATATCGAAACTAGCAATCTCCATTTCTGTCAATCAGAGACGTTATTCGATTATGGCGCGAAAGCTATTGAGCTCATAACCAGTGTTACCAGTAAGTTTACCTTCCGCTAGCAGTAAGTTTGTTACTAATTAAAGTATAATATTCATTTATTGTTGTGTAAAATAGTGATTACTATGGAAGTAGCTCCAGTTGTCGTCACACCAGAAGCTGCGAGGAGAAGAAAAAGAGATCCTATAAAATGGAAGTGTAATGTGGACTAAGAGACTAAGGTTAGACCAAATTATTTATGTATCTGTAGAGCCGATTTCTGTTACTGCTTTGTGATTCTTTGTATTGTAGACTAAACACAATTACACTGCAAATTTTGTAGTACCCTGCATGTGGTCATAGAACTCAAGCTTACAAATGCATGACGCTTACAATGAAAGAAGTAAAAGATTTTCATGCAGCATTTTTTATTTTCACTAATAAGCTTCTACAAGACTCATTCATTCTGAAGTACTGCACAGTAGCACCGTGTAAACGCCGCCGATCAAAAAACAACGACCATACACCGAAATCAACTACTTTGAAATGTTTTGTAATGAAATGTTTTGTAAGAAACGGAAAAAGGAAAACTTGCCTGTATTCCAGGCTTTATTTCTGAAAATATTAGGTGTTGGAAAACATCGTTTGATTTCTATTATGAAACATTTTTCAAAGACCGGAAAAACACCTGTAGAGAAAAGGGGAGGCGACCATAAGACACCTATGTTTCTCGAAAAGCAAAATGCCATTGAGAGTTACATAAAACGTATCAAGTGGTCCTATTTTAGATTTGTTTTTACTACCAAATTCAACTTGAGCTTCAAGACACCTCGTACTGATGTTTGTTCCACCTGTTTGGAAATCGGTGAGAAATTAAAAAATGCATCTACTGAAGAAGAAAATGAATCAACAACTGAGAAAAAAATACTTAAGCTCAAAGCAGGTGCATTCTTTGACCTTTTAAGAGAACAATGCGAAGATTTAATATTATCATTCGATTGTCAAAAAAAATTAGTGTTGCCAAAGGTTCCTGACCAAGCTGCGTATTACTCACGACAGTTATTTTTATACAGTTTCACTATCTTTCACGTCAGCATTGACCAAAGATAATGTATTCTTTTTTTATTGGCTGGAAAATGAGTATGGAAAGGGATGAAATGAAATTTCCTCGGCTGTGTTCCACCAGCTTCAGAGAACTGATTTCGGCACTAGCCCAAAAACAGTACGATTGATGGCCGATGGTTGCAGCGGACAAAATAAAAACAGCACCTTAATTGGCATGTGTTGTAGGTGGCTATCTAAGGATGCTCCAAGAAATGTTGAAGGCTTGGAGCTAGTATTTCCAGTCGTTGGGCATTCATTTCTCCCAGCCGACAGGGTTTTTGGTCACTTGGAACAAAAAATCCAGAAACTGGAAGTCATTACTAAACCAAACGAGTACTTGGACTTAATTTCAGAATCAGTAGCAACTTTGCATTTGGGTGAAGATTGTGAAGTATCTGATTGGAAAAGTGCCATTAAAGAAGTCCTTAAGCTGCCAGGATCCTGGGATTTTCAGTTGAAAAATTCCAAAAGATTTTTTCTAAAGAGATGTCGCCTGGAAATATTCTAATGCGAGAGGAACTGCATCACAAGAATGATTTGGGCTGTTTCAAAAGCATAACAAAAAACGGGAAACTTCCTAGAATGATTAGTGTGGAGCGAATCGAGAAAGGTCACGATGTAGACATGCTACTAGGCAAAAACTTCGGAAAAAATTGGAGAACCTTAAGCGACTTGAGTTTTTATAATGAAGCTATTCCCACTGAAGCAGATCCAGAAGCCATAGAAGGTGATGCAGACCAAGCGGAGACTTCTTCTGAATATTATATACCCGAAATACATTCTGTTTTAATTTAACTGTAATTCATAATTTTTTCCCATATTTTATGACTTTTTCTCTTTATAAGCTGTTCTGATAAGAATATGTACCCTAAAATACCATCTGATTAGAACAACTGTAATTCCATTGTAATTTGTTTCATTCATCATTTCAAATGGCTTTTTCTTTTTATATGCTGTTTTGGTAACAAAACTATCATTCTCCAGCTATGAAAAACGAACACGGAAATCTCCATATTTCATGCTATTTATTTTAATTTTTTGCAAAATATTCGTTCAAATCTGTTGTAAGAGAGCTTTTGTAATGGAAATACCCATTCTATGGTACTTTTAGAATCTGAGATAATTATTTCAGAAAGTCACGACAGTTTTTCTATGATTTCTCAAAATTGGCAAGTTGGGCTATTGCCGCTTTTGATATTGATACCCACAACTGTCTAGATACCTTCATTTATGCGTACGTAATACGTTTTGTAAGTTTATTACGTACGTAATATGCTACTTATATCTTTTTTATATAAAAATAATATTACTCGTAAGGAATAAAACGAAACGTTGCATAAAAATTGAAATAAATACTTTTTTCTCCAGGCATCCTTTCACAAATCTCCTGAAAAATCATAAAAAAAGAAAAATACGTGTATGAATAAACTGAAATTGTGAAATGTGTATTCCCTATAATAATGGTAAAATTATATAAAAATATTTAGATGTAATTGGACGTAATTATTTCAGTTAATACAGTTGTATAGTATTTATGTAAATTATCACGTAAACATTATTATTACAAATGCCCTTTTAAGAATGACTATATAAAATAGATAACACATGTAACATGCCGTTCGTGTTGTTACGTTTTCCTTCAAACATTTTAAATATTTCTTTGTTCATGTATTGTGGCTCAGAACTCACTTCTATTTCAATTTTAACATCCGATTTATTGAAGAAATTAATCTGTTATCTATCTAACACTCCATTTGAAGAATTCAAACTCCGCGTCTTTGCTAAATCGTCCTATATGTATCTACACTCCAAAATTAAATGTTCTGGTCAAAGTAAATTCAATGAAATTTGCGTTGATATCATTCTTTATATTCACTGGTTATCTTTTTATTTTAACCAAATTTTGTGCAATAGTTTCCAAGAAAATTCTGTTTCCGATTTATTTGGGAAACAGAGTCAATAGAATACAACAGATTCCTGTTTGGTAATATTTTAGAAAAATATAAATTTAGTTTCTTCATATGTTAGAGCATAAGCTCATTTTTATTCAAATCTGTTCTACCTACTTGTTCTATTTTTAGTAATTTCCATCTGTGTTTCCGTTCTCAGCCACATTTTATTTTTCCCCCAGTTCTACAGCTGCCATGTTGGACGTAAACGACACAAATGGCTCAACCAGTACACCACCATTTCATTAAATTTAACTCCAACAACTGGGAACTCAGTTGTTGGCTACTTTTTTGTAATTAATTGATTTGCGCCGAAACTTTTTTTTTCACTGCAGTAAATATTTATTTATATTTATGGTTTTTATTAATTTACTTCATAAGATGTTTCCAGCTTTTCACCTTTTTTTTTATTCGTTTTTAACGTCGTTTGATAAAAAGCTGGTGATATCCAATTTTATATTGATTGTTAACCCCATCTGAGGACCAGTTATTTTTATACTTCAACTGAGGTCGAATACCACTTCCTGAGGAAATGTCTCCAGCCGGAGAAGTCAGGTTGAATACACTTCTGAAGTACAACAATTTATCTAGTGAAAAAATTCAATAAATAGGGAAAAATTTTTAAACTTTATCCCGATCAAGATAAATTTCCCTCGATTTGATTTGATTTTGATTCAATTGTATTTCAATTTATGTTCGTGTTTACATGGTCGCTAAGGCTATGAGTTTTAAACGAAAATAAACCTTTTTTGGTAATTTTCAATTTGTGAAGTAAAATAATTTTTTCTAATGTTCATTTTTGTAATAAATATACATGAATTATGTCTAGAATTTTCCGAAGAATTGAAAAAATAGATGATATTCAAGGGGTTGCATTTAGAATAATAAATTTGGTATTTTACACTATTATATTATATGAAATACCGTGTATAGTTTTTCTTGAAAAATCGCCATCGTTCATTCATTAGCCAAGTCAATCCATTTAGCTGCTTCCCACCGTATTTGTGTTCCTATTCCTATTTAATTATATAATAAATGAACAAAGTCTTTGCCACTAGTTTATGAGCATTTTAGTTTTGGGAATGTGACAAAAAAACACCAAACTGTACTATTTAATTTGTAGTTTGAGCTTTCAAATACTTACTTATTTATCATCAGGAACTGAAATTATTGTCAAAGTTTAATGTAGAATATATGAAAATATAACAATATTGAAAATTACTCTCATTAATTAATTGAGAACTACGGTGTTTTGGATTTTGGTTTCACTTTTGAGAAAAAATCATTGTTAAAACTGACACTTCACATAAATATTATGTTTATTGATTTTAGTTATTACTCAAAAAGTGAATTTTCATCGCCTTCAGTATTAAGGGGAAATTATTATCGAAAATCTTGATATACATTTTCATTGATTTTTAATTTGTATACAAATTTTTGTCCCTCTATGTATCCCTGTAGTCGTTGAATTCTTAAAACATCAAAATATATAGTTATATTCTAAACTTCATTCTAAACACAAAATTGGATGATCCAAATGATCCAATTCACAGTTTTACAGATCCAGATTAATACCTCTAGAGGTAGAGACTCCAAAACCTCTTCGTAGAAAGATACGTCATTAAACATCGCTCTCTTCAAATCTCTTGATTATGGCTTTAGTATTTTCGGCTTTATACCTATGTGTATAACCTGCTGCAATGCCTGCTTATTGATATTAAGTTTTTTCCGGTATTTCACTTCAAAGCTGTAACAAACAACGTTGTTTATTTAATACTTTGACTTTGTGAAATTTTGGATGAAGAAGAAATGAATGTTTCAACAAAAAATAATTGTGGTAATTGAAAAACGTTTAAAAAGCGAAACCAGCTATGTATTTAATTGTGTAGTCCTAAAATTAAGTTCCCGCAAAGAGTGCACTCTGTATTGATTCATTTCGATCAACTGAGCCGATAATTACTTTAATGGAAAATGAGAAACCCTCAATCGCTGATCCCAAATTCAATCACAATGAGACAGGGAAGTATCCAATACTATTCACTTAAAAATTTAAAAATTATACGTACTTGCAAATTACTATAATTAAATTTGCCCTTGGTTCAAGAAATTTGGATAATCTTCACTCTCCATTGTTAATATATGGAAATATTTCGATAAAAATAGACAAAAATATAGTCTCCAATCTGTTGAAAGTTTCAAGTATAAATAAATTGGAAGAATGTATGATATTTTAAAAATAATATACTTTGGTCTACGCGTCCAGATCTGATTTATCCTATTACTTATGAGCAGTCTGGTGACTTTAGTAACTATCAGTTTTATTATCTTAGGATTAACCTTCAAGTGTTTTCTATTAGTCTCCAGCACGTCCAAATGTCGCCATAGCTCTAGAAATAATTTTGTTCTTGTCACTTTTTTTTAATATCAGTAAACCTATAACTGGACCCACATTCATGCCATTTGTCAGGATACTTGTGTTAGAGCGAACCAAGACAAATAATAACGAATCTAAGTTACATTAATCAGTTCATTTTGGGGTTATAATCTTGGAAATTATAACCATACTACTAATAAATGCGAATTTGCATAAACTAATAAGAAATTAGATTTTAACTTTCTCATTAGCATAAAGAAATAAATTGTGAAGTTTGCAATATGGGATAGTGTTTTTCCAGTGTCGTATTTCCTCCTGTTTCGATTTTTCGTCTACATCAAGTTCCAAATTACATCGCCAAAGGAATATCTCAAACAAGGACAAAAGTATTCGATATCCGAACATTCCTCATGACCACTCGACTGTAGGCTCATTTAATTAGAGACGTCCATGTAAGAGACGAAATGTGAATGCTTTCTATTCACAGACCTTGACTTCTGTAAAAATATTCGTTTGAGATGTATGGGGCGTACAGGAATACATAACACGCATTTATCAAGATTTAATTATTCAAAAGATTTTTTTTTATTTGATTTACAGTTTAAGAAAACATTACAAGGTAAGTTGGTATCATTTACCATATTATGGAGGTGCTTATTGTTTAATTTTACTCATCTTCCCTTTACTTCCCTCCATTTTTATCATTAACAGTGTAACAATAAGGTTGTCTGGAGATATTTCTCTGCAAATTTCAATTATTACTGGACCTTCTTTGAAGTAAAAAGTGCATGTCTGAAATTTGTTTTTCGACATGTGAATTTTAACAAACACACAGTCCGTTTTTCGTAATAGATATGGTGTACGATAAATATGAAATTCCTAAATCGTTCAGACATTATTAAAACAGAAGTGGCTGCAAGGAACATTTGTGGAATTGAAGGAAAAGGCACAGTTAATAAGACACCAGCATAGGGTTAGTTCAATAGTTTTTAAAGTGAAGATTTGACACTTGAACACTGTTAGAAGGAAAGCGGTAGAAAACCAGCCTAGTACCAGCACTCGACGATTATCAGACTCCCTCGGACCTTCATTTGAAATCATTAGATTAGATCTATAGAAGTTGTCGAATAGTGCCACACAAATTTAGCAAGATTAAAGTGAAACGTCGAGTAGAACCGAACATAGAAAGTACGAGGTTAGACATAGAAAATCCTTGTGTGTCTAGTGGTATAAGGAACGATCAGTGTATATCAAAATAATCCAAATGGTCGAACTATTAACACTGAGGTACATGGTGTACAGCTAATGCGAAGGTATAAAGTTTTATCGAGTAATTATCCAGGTTCAGTTAACCGAAAGCGGGTTCTTTTACAACAAAACAATGCTAAAAGTCACATATTGCGAAAGTTACGCAAACTAAAATCGAAGAACTTGGTGGTATTGAACTCTTACGACATCGAGCATTTAGTTCGATCCTTGCACCGTCAGATTTATATTTACTCAAATTCATGGCGAAATTTTTATGTGGGAAAAATTTTGAATAAAAGAGATGTTGAAAATGTATTGCGAGAGTTTTTTTGCAACAAATCCCAAATAATCGTTCTATCGTTACTGAACGCTAGGCTAAAACCAATACGATGCGCTATATTTTGAATAACAATGCCTAACCTAACCAATTTATATGAATATTTGATAAACTATGTGTTAATCAGACATCTTTCATGGATTTTATTCAATGAATTGATAAGTACGAAGGGACTATGCTTCGAACTTGAAATTAAATAGATTATTGAACTTCATGAAAATGTAGATAACGAAAAAACCTCTCCCATACATTTTATTTTTCATTTATGGGAATGAGAATGCATAGGTTGTTGAATAGAGCGAGCCATGAGTTATAATTATATTTATCCGACTTAATGCTTCTAGATGTTACTACTGTTCAAGCGCGCTTGCATTGTTATGATTCTCTTGTTTATGCTGTTTGTCTCCACGGCATAACCTAAATTTGGTAAATAATAAACACATGTGTACAGTGAGAATTAACTATAATGCGATCCTCTATTGCATTAGTTGCAACAAGTGTATGGACATCATTCTCAAAGGTATTTCGTTGGTTTTCCACTTAGTGACTCACTCAAAGGAATGTTTGTAATTCTCATAATCCCCTTCCAACAGCTTTTCACAAAATTTCATTGGTTAAATTCTTTCTAGTTTTGTATCGAGCTATCAAATGATTAATTTAACAAAAAACCACATTCTTTTAATTTGAAAACTATAAAAGATTCGTAAACAACGAATACTATATTCTTAAGCTTTAACAGTGTTCTCAATTTGTATAGTAGTAATTTGACAAACATACTGAAACATTGGGGTCTATGGAATGTAATGTAAACAATCCAAGTGATTTTAAGGTCCGAAAGTGTATTTTCGGGAAAATCGGTGTCTATATCCAAGCACTCCAAAATGTTTTGATGAAATAATGCTAGTTTCTACGGTCAAATCAATGAAGTGTGGTAATAGGATCCTCGGGATAATAGTGAAGGCACACAAATAGAAAAGTCTCCGATAGGATATCTTCGGTTTCCTTCAGAGATGCTTATCTTATAATTTGATCAGGTTTGTTAGATACGTCATAAGTACCCTTTATGTATATATTAAATCTACACGAATAAAAGTAGAAATTTTTGTGTAACATTTTGTTTTTGTATTAACACTAGTTCACAGTTTATTTGTTACCAAAAAAATTCAAACTGCTACTGACTACATTTGATTTACTGTTTTCAAAATAATTATTAGAATTTTTTATTAGTTCTATTTTTTGAGATATTAAAGAATGTATATAATAAGAAAAAAAACATTACTAACAAAAATTAATCATTGAGTTCTAAAAAACTTCGTTTTAATGCTCTTCTCTGATGAGTAAATTTGGTGAAATGACTTACCAAAGACCAACAAAAGTCAAACATTATATTCGTGTCTCAGAAACCCTGGTGGCGCTGTTCCATGACGTCTAAGTCGTGATGCATACACTCTTCACTGATGTCTCCTAAATTTTCCGGAAGCCTGTCCAAGTGAATATGGAGAAAGTGGAGTTTCATACTCATATTGCAGCCCATATGGGGAGTTATAATTGTAGCAAAGATAAATAACCTTTTATTCGGAAGCCTGGTGCATGCTTGATATAATGGCAACATCATTTTTTGTATAAATATGACAACTTACAAAAATATCAACTAAAAGTGGTTTCCACTGATATTAGAGTAAATGAAAGTGATCCAAACTCAACTAAAGTGGCGCTATTGTGATGAAAACAGTGATGTTTCAACTTCGAAGTGAATTTGATTGAATAAATGATTAATATTGTCGTGCCGGAGCAGAGCAGGATTTTTTTCCTTTAACTCAAGATACTCAAATGAGACTCATATTAATTTTGACATTTGTTGAAACTACGCAAATAATGTTAATGTAAAATAATCACTATAGAATGGTTATCACTTTAAGGTGAATTTTAAGGGTAATAATGGTGAATTTAATATTTTATTTCCACTTCATCCTCAATATCACTTTGCAGTTAAAATATGGTGGTACAGTCTGGGGTTCTCCACAATCGTTTTCCACGTAAAGTTAAATGTCCTTACACTTGATTACACTAAATCAAAATAACGTTTTCATCACTCTAATTACCACTTGACTGTTTTGAAGCCGTGAAGTTACTCATCAAAGTTAGTGTAACTATATTCTCCCTCTTAATGATTATTATAATATATAAATAAGTGCACTTCACAACAAAATTGTAAAATTAGTGGTACTCACGTAACAACCCCTTCGTCACTATTCAGCATATGTTATATCATTTCTGATGCTATTTGGGATATACGCTTAAATGGTAAAAATGAGAACCTGAGGTGTTGAAAAAATTTTGGTAGATTCGACAAGTCACAAGTGAATATTATCAACCACAACATTCGCGAGTACAAAAGTTAAATTTTGTGTGTAACCTGTTGATCATTAGTTATAAAATCAAAATCTAGAAATAAGTATTCGTTTATTGAATATATTGGTGCTCAATGATAAATATACTTTTATAAAGAGTTTCCAAACATTCTTCTAATTGCTTCATTCCCACCCACAAGAATGATTTGTAAATTGGTTGAAAAGATTATTTTTTGAAATTCAAATCATATTGTTGAAAATTATAATTATTAATCTCTTAGCATAGATCGCCTCGGAATTTATGTGTGTACTGTAGATTCATTTTTACCGTGAAAAGTGCGCATCTGTCAATAAAAATTATTATTTTGAAAAATTTCAGGGCTTAAAAGTTTATAACGAAGGTTCGTGTGACAAAATGTGAACATGTATAACAATAAATCGATAATATCAGGCTTTATCTCTTTGAAATCTACTCAATTAGTAAAATGCTAAGCTCTATTCAAAAGTGATCTAACGACGTTCCTATATATGTATTTAATGCATCGAAATGTTCTTGATTTTAGGTCTCTTATGTTTTAAAATTAGTTTTTTTTCATAATTTTTAGAAGAAAGATAAATTTTGACGTTTCGACTTTTTTTAAGTCTTTATCAAAACATGATATTGATACTGACAATTTGCTTATTTATATTAATCTATTGATCACCTTCATCATGAATATCAAAATAAGGATAAAATCAACTTAGAACTTTGTTCCAATAAGAAAAATTGATTTTTCCTTGGTTACCACATCTCAAATATATGGCAGTAATCAATTAAATTTTTAAATTGGAATTTACAAAATAGAGCTATAAGTTTTACTTAAATTATTTAGATCTTTTTTTATCATTTATAGCTTTTTGTTCTTATTAATGTGAACCATTTCTAAAAATTCCCTTTTTCGTGTATTAGATCTCGTTTCAAGAATTTTCGAATCTTTATAATTGAATTCATGTTTTTTTGATATTTGATGGTTGGTAAATGCAGTTCTATTTCTTTATCATATTGATGAACTCTTAGTCTATTTTATAAATACTGAGATGTTTGCCCTACGTAGACAGCGTCACAATTAGTACAAGGCACTTGATATATAATATAACTTCTTTTGTTTTTTGGTATTTTAGATTTTAATTTAGTGAAATATTTGGATAATGTATTATGTCCTCTATGACTTATACTAATATCAATATCAATTCCATAATTGTTGGGAAAGTCTTTGTACATATGGTAAGGAAAAATGTTTTATGTATAATTCTAATGAATTTAATTGATTACTGCTATATATTTGGAAACATTAATTTTTCTTATTGGAACAAAGTTCTAAGTTGATTTTATCCTTATTTTGATATTCATGATGAAGGTGATCAATAGATCAATATAAATAAGCAAATTGTCAGTGTCAATTTCATATTTTGATAAAGACTTAAGAAAAAGGTCTAAGAAATGAGAAATTAAAGAAATTTGTATGTATTTATTGATATTAGATATGTTTTTATTTGTTAAAATTAAGCTAGGTCTCATATTTAAAAGTTTATACTATAAATAAATGCGCAAAGAAACAGAAAATTTGTAATGGGCATAAGAAAATACTTACCTATTCAGTTTGGAAACTTAATTCTGGTTAGAACCATTCAGAAGGATATCCATAATTTACATGAATTTTTGAAACTTTTATACACAATTTAACATTCTCACTCGACTGAGAATTTTGGCCAACTATCGAGAGAATTTCTTAGGTTAGAATGCAAATTGAGTTTTCGTAGTTGGATTTTGTTATTGAGATATGTATGCTCGCGCCAACTTTCCAACATTAGATAATAAAACTTTGGTCGTAAGTGAGGATACGTTAGAAATTCCATTACGTGATTGAAAAATTACAAATATCTTATATGCTAGCATAGAGTGAATGAACATATACTGTCCTAATGAATATGCTCAGCATGAATATTCTTGAAGTAGAAAGATTATTGATATATAAAAGAAATAACGGTATAAAACTAAACTCTGCAATACACAAGAGTGTAGGTGACTTTTTCAGAGTTTGGTTCTGAAACAAATTAGGGCATATCTATGTTATGATATGAAGAGCCTTCCGGTGAAAGATACGATGAACAACACCGCCAAAATAATATTTTTTCTACGTCCTATTTTTGAAGTAGGTACCTTTTATTTCACCGATTTGTAGCACTTAAAGCGGTTGTTTATGATTATAATGAAAAAAAGTAAACAAGCGCTTAGAAAAGTGATGTTAACTTTATTCAACGCTTCTCATAAGCTAACACAGATTATTAGTACAATTTGTCCACACCTTTATTGAAAAAGAAAATATGCTACCTTTTCTTTTGACACGGCAGCATATGAACTAATTTGACTTTAAATAGTAATCGATTTTTCTTAACTAAGTAAAAGCTTTCTCTTATTATTATTGTTAAGACGGAAAGTGAAGATTTCGAGTTGGAAATATGTACTACTGGAGAAATCATAGAAAAGGCAAATGTGACAAAATTAAATTTGTTGCCGGAAAAATCCAAAGAGAACTATCTGAAAGAATATAACACTTTGATAGAACCAGAATAAATAAAACAGATACAGAACGGGTGTTGTTAGCTTATTTTGAAGAGAGGTCTAATAAATTCAAGCTCTCTACACTATGACTATGGTCCAGCTATTTTAACTAAAAGCGACCTTAATTATGAATGAAAATATAGATTTAAGTATATATGCCAAATTAATTGCATTTCTGACACCTAAAAAATCTAATACATTCTCAAGAGAGGAAATAAATGAGTTTTTATTGAATACTCCAGGCCACAAATATTTGATGTTTAAGGTAAAAGTTTTAAATATTTTATTAGTTTTTTGTTACTTTATTTATTAAACCGGAATAGCTGAAGGTTGTCGAAGATGAGAGATGTATAAAATGAAAATTGAGGACATTGAAAATAAGGGGGAGTTTCTACTAATCACGATTTTAGATTCAAAAACGCATGCAAGTCGGCGTTTTACAGTTATTGAAGAAATCAGTTCAAACATTTATATAAAAAATATGCTAATCTGAAACCGAAAAACGCAATCAGCAACCACTTCTTCCTATCATATAGAATTGGGAAATGTACAAAACAACTTTTCTAAAATTCCATCGTTAATTGCGCAATAAAGTTTACCGCATCCAGAAGAATATACAGGTTATAGGTTTCGAGGTACTTCGGTATCGCTTCTAGTTAATTCGGGTGGAGAGATTCTTCAATTAAAACAACATGGAGGATGGAAATCCACTGCTGTTGCGAATGATATATGAGCCATTCTCTCAACACAAAAATAAATTGTGTTTCACAAATTTCACAAGGAACTAATAATAGCAGTTTTTTAAATCAGTTTGCTACGTCATATGATAATCAAGAGACCAATTTGACCGTTACAAATATTCACTAATCAAATTAAACTTAATTTGGTAATAAAACAGACACACGTGACTAAATCGAAAATTCACATAAGTCAACACAACAATTACATTTTCAATATTCACTTTGCGAAGTGAAAAGAAATATATCATTTATTTATTAATTTTTCTTAAAATCGTGGTCTACAATTGACTTTCATTTATTATTAATTATAATTTAGCGAAGGAGCATAATTAAAATATCCCAAATTTCTATTTAAATTTTATATTTTTGTATAGGGCTGTAGAAAAAATTATGTATTCAACATGTGCATAAAGTGTCTTTTTTTACTTATGAAATTGCTGTACTTGCTTAACGGCTCATGCGGTCAATGTTTTCTATTCGTGAAAAAAAGTGACACTTTATGCATAAATTACTATTATTGGGGAAAAAAACTTTGGTACCTTAGGGTGGGGACAGATAGCCCTACTTATTATACATCTGATGGACATGTAGAAAATTTGCAAAAAAAAATACACAAAAGAAAAAAAAATTTCTATCCACAATCCTAGGTTTTCAGAGACAACCCACAAGAGGACACCCCCCGACACGGTAATTCTGCATTTCATAAGCAAATGTGGAGTTATACATCGGGGACAGCTATAGAGAAGGTAAAGAACCACTCGGATTAGATCTTTTCCTACCGGTAGGAGGTAGGAAGAGGTTCACCCGAGGCAGCGAAACACACACACACATTAAGACGTCCAGACCAAGAAGCCAAGAGTGTTTAGCCAACAGGCTAATCTCTTAACAAAAAGATAAGACATCCCAGAATCTCCCATAGACTTCAGGGGAGAGGAAGGAGTCTACGCGCGAAACTGCGACGCGAAAGAGGATGAGGACCTGTCGAAATGACAGGGGGTGGTGGAATGTTCTTCTTCGCACCCACTCGTGGATTTATCCGGGGGTGGATGCCTAGAGGGACGGGCTCGTCTCAAGGGAAATTGTTTGTAGAAAATTTGTAGAAGGTTCAGAATTATTGAATTGACAACACGCTTAAAGGCTGGTCAGAATATATTTTCATCTTATATTCATGGTCAAATCGTGGAAGTTTACATGAAAAAGCAACATGTAGTGAACTTGTATCATTGTTCCCAATATAGGACAAGAAATAAATTGAGTCTATTGAAAGATAACTCTGCATAAAATATTGTTAGAAATGGAATTTAACTATAGTAGCGTGCAGCATATTGTTTCTGATGACGATATGTCAAGGAATGTGACCCCTTAGTTGTACATACGTAGTCCGATAAGATAAAATCCACAAAAATGAAATATGATTGAACATCCTTTCCACTATTACTCACTATTATAACAGTTAGCACTTTATCGATCACATGAGACGTAAATTGGCTGCGTTCCCGATAATGGAATATTCTAGCATTCATGTAGTGTTACGTGAAGCATGACCATACAATTATTGTTGTTATCTTCCATTTATAACAATGTTGAAATCCATACTACCTAAAAAACACAGACGCAATGGTTCACGTGAGAAATCTGGAGATAGTAACTATGATTTCTCATTTCCGAGGTTTGACTCAATGAACTAGCACCTGACCTTTATGTCAAGATAGGTAAATGCAGTTGGTTATTTGTTATGACAAATGACTGAATGAGCTTGTTAATTATGCAGAAAAATAATGAATAGTGTTTTTACTGTCCGTTGTTGATGTTAATACTTAAGTCGAATCATCTCAAAGTTATGCATGCCATTACTTTGAATATATACTAAAGCTTCTTCATAGGAAGCTTTATTTCCAAACTATTCTTAAGCTTTCTCAAAATCCTTTCACTTTAAATAACTTCGAACATTTCATATTGTCAGTTATATATAAGTAACACATTTTCTCAAGGTATGCAAAATGGTATCTCATCTCCTTCATGCTCTTTTTTCAAGACTTTTGTTTTTATTTTCTCTAAAAGGATTTTAGATATTTTTGCTTTCCGCTTCCAAGCTTTCAATTACATATAATTCTAATTAATTCCCTCTTCTGTGTAAAGAGACAAATATTCCGTTATACACCAACATAGTAATTTAAAGTCCATTCTTGGTGTAGATTCCCGTAAAATCTTAATCTGCCAGTACCTTCCAGCTACGTAAGAACTTAAGGAGATGATTTCGAGCTCATTCATTGTTACGATGTGAAGACTTGCTTCCATTTTCCTCATCCTTTTTTCGAATCTCCTGGAAGATTAGAAAATAATAGGGCGTTGCACGTTTCAATGACAAACGAAGTAGAACAAAGAAGGTATTAAGCCAGATATTGTCTTTTTAAGTTTAAATTTCACTTCAAAGTTGCGTTGAAATTGAAATACAACATATCGCAAGTGAATAATTTACTTGCTTTGGATCTTTTAGTTTTAATTGAGTTGGATCTCATTTAGATATAAATTGCTAACGTAGTTCAAGATGATATTTGTACATTTGACACAGTTAAATGATTTTTTAAAACAATCCAATTAAACGCTTCAAACTTTCCAAATTTCTCTGGATTGATTAAAAGTTAATATTACAATTATATTCGAAACAGATAGTATTGGGAAACACGAGATTAGTAACAAATAAACTATTTTACGGAAAACAAGGCTATATTCCTTCACGCTGAGGGTGCGTGAGAGACTATAGTGGATCTTTTACCATTAGCAATCAGTGGAGATTAACAAAAAACTTCATTTATAAAAGGAAGTTTCCATGATAAATAAATTAGGAGGAATATCAATGATTTCATTTATTTAATAATTTTGTTTCATTATTTCTTCACAATTTTCATAAAAATTGGTTTAAGATATCATTCAGAAATAAAAGTTTCAATTTTGTAGGCATTTAATTTTCCAAAGGCTGCCTTGATTGTTGTATTTGCAATTATTGTAGGTTCTCTTGAAGATACTAAATCGATGGTTTACGACAAATTTCCAAATTGGGTGGTTGTTGAGAAATATATAATAAAATCTATAGAAAGTATGACATTATCGTGATTTATCAAATTACTGTGTTGATATATAGCAACCAATGAATTCAATAATATATACAGAACCAACAGAACTTCATCGATATATAACATTTCTTATATTCAAAGTCCACAAAGTCATCATCGCTAATTATACAATCTAGACGCATTAACTTAATCTTGCTGGAATCCATATTAGCAGACTTTGCTAACAAAGACAATAATACTGATTGACAACATCAAGTATATATTCAAAATACTAAGCGAATTTTACGAATCAGATTACCCGATAAAAAAGGTGGGGGTGTGATTTTATCTGAATCTATATACATATATATAAGAGACTCATTTCGAAATGTCCTATTTCATTTGACATCAAAACTATATTGTTAATACCAAAAAACAGTGAACGGAAGTGGTGGAAGAAGACCTTAGTGAGAGAAACATCTAGAGCTGGAGAGAAAAAGGGGCCGAAAGAAGTGGAGAGAAATTACAAGGATATGGATCTAAATGGTCTACATATATATATATATATATATATATATATATATATATATATATATATATATATATATATATATATATATATATATATATATGAATTATAAAGAAGTCATTGCCAGCTATATTATGAGTAGTTTTTTATTATTTATTATTCATCGTCTGGGACTGAATTTATGGTCATACATAAGTATTCGAAAGCTAGGAAAATATATTGAAGTTAGTCCACTTTGGTGTTTCCTTGGTCTTGGTTTGGTCTTTCCTTCCATATAGGAAAATATGCGATTAATTCAGATAAAGTGTACGTATCCCTGCAGAAACACTGGGACACCGCTTCACCGCTATTTTGCCAAACTGGGTACTATACATCATCCTGTACCTACGATAATAATTCTTGTGCTGATCTCAATCACATTTTTTTTGGAATGCATGAATCACATTCATAAAACAAACAATTTGTTACCATCACTTGTTAAACAAAACTACCCCTACCCTTAAACCTCATACCAAACCTTTTAAGCATAGATAACCGACATGCTTTACATCTATTAGTAGATTTTATCAAGGATATTAAAATGAATATTTGAATCATTGCAAAATTATGCGGCTGATGGACTTGCTTCCAAGCCATTTCCTTTCACACACACACACACACACACACACACAAAATTTCTTATACAAAATAAAAGTCTTATAGGGTCTTATTTAAAAAAAACCCTAGCTCGCTACATGCTTCCTGTGAAGAAAAGTAGCCCTTACAGATAGACGAATAAACAGAGGGATAAAACGCTAGTGATAGGGCATTTTCTACAAAAAAAAAATGCGCAAATAGAATTTGGAAAATTGTATACACACATTTCGAAATTGGGTCTAGATGTTATTTGTGGAATGTAATGAGGTGAAAGATATACCGAAGACTATAAAAAGACATAAGGACAATAAAAACAGGATTAAATTTTATAACCAAAACATTTCAATAAAAGAGTTTACATTGAACATGTTCTGTATAGATGGTCTGAAAACATGGTATACGGATATATAAAAATATTGATTTCTCACAATTAGCAGACCTTCAGATTACTTTTAAAATAAATATGGAAGATGAATATCTATGTATTCAGATTTAACAGATGATACAGTTAACAACAGCTTGTAAACTGTTGCTTATAGATATAGAAAGTGCACCGGGAAAACAAGCTAGAAGATATCATAAATTGATATTGATGAAAATAATTACCAAAAAAAACAAGCTACCATATAACGTGGATTAATATTGATTAAAAGAATTAACGAGGAGATCTTTTAAGGTGAAATATAAAATACGAGTACAATTTTATATGGAGCAGACATATATCCATTGATAACGATCGTCATAAATAAAATTCAAACCGTATAAACTATTAGAAAAGAAGTTTAATACAGAAAACGAGGTGAAGAGAATGAGTTCTAAAGAAGAAGAAAGTATACATTAAAAAAATTCGTATATCAGAATCGCCTTTAATAATGAATCAAATTTTCAAAATCCTTATGTTTCAATCAGCAAATATTACTGTGAACATAAATGGGGTATCAATTTTCTTCAAAGAAATGATATGAACAGATTTGTGTTCTCGAAATAATCTTATTTCTAGAGTTAGTAACCAAAAAACTTTTAATTTTATTATCTCTAAATTGCTCGCTTCGCAGTTGCTCAATATAGTGACATTATCTTCATACTAACAAGAATCAGTCATTACTTGTTCCATTTTTTTTGGAATTTACCAATTCCAATTGTAAGAATATATTAAATTCGAGTTTGTAAATCTCCGGGCCAAGACTATTATGAAATATTCCGGAAAGTTAAAAAAAACTCGAGATATGTCATTGTATAATAATGATAAAGCCAAGAGCACCACTCCTAATATGAATTATGAGTGTATAAACTATCAAATGTGTAATATAAATGTTTTCATTTGAAGTATGTTTACAAAGATTTCACCGTAATATTACGAGTACTTCATCGAATGTTCCGTTGTTAGTTTGACAACTAATAGTTTATTTTTGTACAAAAACGTTAGTGCTCTTAATTATCCGATTTCTTATATAGACTTGTGCAGATATGTAAGGAAGAACAATTGTTTTTCAAATAAAATTTTTATGTACCTTCTTAGAAATTCTTTTTGTAGATGTAACGCGAGCGATCTCAATATTTTTCCACCCTCAAATTGAATAATAACTTTTTTCTCGTTCATGCACAAAACAAAATTTTATTACTTACTATATTGCTAAAAAATCCACTGCACTTATCCATGATTCTACTAGAGCGTTTCATAATCGTAGTGAACAAAAACATAAACGCCAAATATTTAGTCCATTTTCCGTAAAATTGCATGTTTTATTTAATTTTCAATTATATTTATCATAGACTACATTAGGAAATTACTTTAATATTCATTTTATCATAATGATATTACAAATTATGAACATAAACGTAAATAAATATCTCGAATAAAGAAATACGCTCACAGCTATTATGAGTTTAATAATGCAATTGCAATTCTAGAAACGTCAGTTAAGAATTAAATCTGATAATAATACAAATTAATTTAAGTTTCAAAATATTAAAGCAAAAATATATGACGAAGGAAAATTCTTTGAGATCCCAAAAGAAGTTGATGAATTAGCAAATACTGCATTTTCTTCTTGAGTATTTTTAAGAATGATCTAATAAATGACTCTCATTCCTTTGGTCTGATTATTCAATGGGGGAGAGCTTGCCTTGCTTTAAGAATACAAACGCAAAATTATTTATTCAAATATTCAATAACAAAACTGTAGAACTTATTTCTCATTATCTCAGTTAATTGTAAAACACTCACCAGCATGCGTTTTTCGTATTCTTCTTCGAGAACTGTGCCATTGTAATAACGTCTCTCAGCCTTAATATCTGGAAAGTAGAATCCCGGTCTACACACGCACTTGTAGCTTCCTCTTCTGAAACCCAACCCCGGAATCGGGACACACTGGAACAAAAAGAGAAGTTGCCAGTTATTCCGTTTTAATTTACGTTTCGTATCTTTTATTTTTTCCGTGAGAGTAATTAAAAAGCAATGGGCGTTGTTCTGAGAAGATAGTAAAAAGATAATCAATAATCGAGGGCACATCTTTCCTAGTAGAGATTCAAATACAACTATAATTAATTAATAAAGTGAGTAATTCAATTAACAAGTCATTGATGTGGAAATTATGATGATTATTTGATGAGGAAATTAACTAATAGAAATCAGCGGATTCATCATAGTTAAAAAGCGCTGCCGTGCACTACAAATGTATCTTAAGCTCACAGGGCCGGTCTCAGCCATTACGGGGCTCTGAATAGGCCTTGGGGCTCCTTGGGCGCGAGGCTCACCTCCACCGCTTGTCCTACCCTACCGGATTCACATATGGCCCGCCCCCTACCCCTAGCATTAGTCAAATGCTGCAAAAACCAAAACAGAAATTAAAATCTTGTTGAAAAATAAGGAATTTTTTTAATTCTTATTTGCAAATATACGTACGATAATTAACCATAACGTCCAATATTAATATGTAGCGCTAGTGTTGGTAAGCCAATTTTGTTGTCATATTCGGTGCTGAATAAAAAGCCAAGACCAACCAACCATCTTCATCTAGGTATAGTGGAACTTAGTTAATATATTTGTATTGTAGCTATCTAATAATAGACTGTTCAGTTAGTTTTAAAGTTATGTGTCGATTTTTATTAAGTTTTTCCTTTTTTATGTGAACCCTACTGAAATCATTTTTTATATTGCAAAAAAACATCAAATAATGTACAAACACTAGATTTTTAATTAAGATATTATGATGTCATAATTTTGGCAAATTTGACCTTTTTTTGACTTTACTAAAATATGCGGAATGAAATGAACTGTTTATCGTGTTTCTTATAGGTGGATTGGTCAGGGAGGTCCATTTGCATGGCCACCACGATTCCTTGAATTAAATACAATGGATTCAGTGTTTTGGGGATATCTTAAACGCTTGGTATATGCAACATCAGTCAACACAAGGAACGAAATGATCGATAGAATAAACTTCCATTGTGATGCTATAAGGCAGAGCCTGAAGGAGTGCAAGGTGCCCAGTTCGAGCATTAATTATCGTTTTCTTTTTTGTTTTTATTTGATAAGCTGTAGGCTAACCAGCTAAATTTTTCTACTATCCAATTTTAGGAAACACGATGTAAGATAGTATGCAGTACAATTAGAAATCTAAGAATCTCCTAAACCATAAATTTTACCGAATTAAACAAAGAGTACATTTTTGTTCAAAAATCGATCAAAAAATATATTTTTGCTATCTTTAGATTGTACAGATTGTCTCTATAAAAGTTACGGGTTGTTAACCATTGGGCATGAGATAGTAGTGTAAGATTATTGCTTCCATCAAACACACTAAATGGACGTCACGCCATCTACTCACTTCCAAATTTTTAGCATCAAGTCCCGGAACACCTTGTATATTCACAAACTCCCAAAATTATCGCATCAAACTGTTTCTTTCAACTAATTGGAATTTCAGATTTGTATAGCAATGAGTACATAGAACAATGTTTATTTCACACGTATAATATCTATCACTCCAGTTTGTTATGTCAGCTACAGCTTGGTAAATAGTTTTGTTGTTGGCACTATCGTTTCAATAATTATCCACTGATTTAAAGGATACATATTTTATGTTTACTCTCGTTCCATGTATATTTAACAACTACAGCTTTATGAAAAAGCTCGTGAGCTGTCAGTACATTCTGGATTGCTTCACTACCGTTGTATTAATTGTTTCATAGCCTAATCAAATAGTGGTTATAGAGGGCAAATAGGGAAGAGTTTATTTATTTACACAAGGATATATTGAAAAATTCCTAGCCTGCTATAGAACCAAACAAAATATCAATGTCAATGTCCTCACAATTGGATACATTTATTACAGCGATTCTGCAACGTCTCTAGACCTTTCAAAAAAAATGTTTCTTCTTGCTTTGCAAACCAGACCTCCACTGCTTATATTACCTCCTCGTTGGAAGAAAATTTACGACCTTTTAAACTTTTTTTCAGTTGAGATGACAGTCGAACGGAGCCAAATCTGATGAATAAGGGAGGTATTCTAGTAATTGAAACCCTAAATCACGAATTTTTGACATATCAACATGGGATTTGTCTGCAGGGGCGTTGCCCTGCAAAAATTAAACAACTTTGGATAGCTTTCCGCGTCTTTTCTCTTTAATTTTTTTCCGTAGAGGGGTCAGTAATGTAGAAAGTAATCTCCAGTTATTGTTCTACCCTTACCAAAAAAATCAATCATGATTACTTCATGGCAACCCCAAAAAACTGAAGCAAAAACTTTTCTAGCAGATTTTTGTACACGAAACTTCTTAGATCTTGGAGAAACAGAGTGTCGCCATTCCATCGATTGTTTATTTGTTTCTGGATCGTAGAAATGTACCCAAGTCTCATCCATAGTAACAATTCGGTTTAAGAAGTCTACATCGTTTTCGAATCGAGCACAGATCGAACGCGATGCTTCTACCTTTGCATGCTTTTGGTCAACATTCAAACATTTTAGGATCCATTTTGCAGCAATTTTTCTCATGTCCAAATTGACGTGAACTATATGATAAACGCGTTCGTATGAAATATTCAGTGCTTCAGATATCCGCTTTAGCCCAATTCGACGGTCTGATAAAATCATGTCATGAACTGCATCGATATTTTCGGGGACTGACACAGAAACTGGCCTCTACGATCGGTCATCATCTTCAATGGAAAATTTACCTCTTTTGAAGCTTGCAGTCTAATCTTTCACGGTCGCATACAAAGGACATTGATCACCAAGGCTATTAAGCATATCTTCGTAAATCTGCTTACCTCTTAACCCTTTTAAATACAGGTACTTGATGATGGCTCGATACTCCAATTGGACATCTTTTGTCTCTTAATTTATTGCGTAGCTCTGGTTTACTTTTTTTACATCAAACTTTACACTGACACTTCTAATAAGTCATTGTTCGTTGCTATGGTAACGCAATATTTTGTTGCATGGAACTGGTCTAGGCTAACTAGATATCAATACATCCTCGTACAATGTATAATTCAAAATTAATTCGTATGCAAGACAGAATAGGTCATAAAGGGTTCGATACTTTCACAAAATATTCCAATAGCTCAAATATTCCAAAAATGGCTGTTAATCATGCTGTTCAATAAGGTCAGATCTCTCATTATTTCGGAAATAAATTCAAAAGTCATCATTACGTTGAAAAATAAAACTATATCAACAAATTATAAAATAACAAAATCAAATGGAAGAATGTTTGTAAACAATTCATATATCTAAAACTATTCCATAAATTTCAATATAACTATGAATAATTTAAACTGACATGATAGTTTCTATTTAATATTCACTATAATTTATATAAAGTTTATTAAAAGTATAAGCTGATGTGGTAACGTTTCTCGTGTATATATTGCCTTATCTGGAAAGCAATTTATCACATGTCAGTTGTACGGGTTGAAACCTACGTGTAACTTCACACGAGTGAAAAATTAGCTATCCTGTATATAAGATATCTTATGAAAGCCAACGATTAGTATTTGCGGATCTTATCTGAAAAATTGATTTTCAACTTTTATGAGGATATGATCAAAGGAATAAACTGTTGCATGAACTGATGTTATATGCTTGGAGAAAATAACAAAAATTGAGGAATATTTTCATCTTTATGAATACCATAGAAAGTTAATTTATTAATAATACGTTTCACTGACCTAAAATAAGCCTGAAATTCTCTTTCATACACTCGGTACACGAAACTACTTATACAAAACAAATAGGATAATTCAATGCGAAAATTTTCTCGATCCTCTCTTCTCTGTTGGAATTCTTAGTACTACTTTCGTAGGATACATTCATTTAAAATTAGAGAAAAACAAGTTCCATATTACCAGAAGATTTCGATGCGAAACAGAATTTCCGAACATTTTGTTAAATTAAATCACGTTGTTTCTACCAATCGATGTACCAAATGGCTGTGTGAGTTTTCTGACATCACTCAACCCTAGTTTTAAATCTATTAAAGGTTTATATTTGATTATGCATACATATTAAACTTATTCTTTTCTATAATGAAAAAACTTTTAGTCACTATCTAATAATGATAAACTTATGAGGATTTTCCAAACTAGCTTTCTTCCAAATAAGGGTGGAACTCAAATGACTAAGTAATTAATAATTGCTATCACAATAATTCTCCTCTCCAAACATCATATTTGTTCGGTACTAATAATTTTCTGGATATTATATCACTGTTACCAAGTGTTACCCCGTAGAACAATAGTAAAATGTTAAGCTAGTGATTCCGCTAAAATTCTAATACAAGGAATAATATAAATTATTGCTTGTCTCGATTTATTGTTCAAAATCTGTGATTTACGTTTTCGTGACAGTGGCATCCTGTGGTGCAGCTGGGCGATATACAAATTAATATTTGAAATTTGATTGACTCTCCTGTCAAATATGCGTCTAGTTTCACGGCTAGTGGGTGGCATAGCCATGAATAATAAAATATCACCTTAATATTAAACGATGTCAGCGTTGGTGTATACAGTCAAACCAACTAGTTTTTTCAATGTATTTCCATCTATATTTTAAGAAAAAGTTCAATAGAAAATCTCAAAAATCTAGAACGATTATCATTGGTTTTTAGTTGAGACGTCATAGGTTTAATAAAAACATTGAGCAGTCTGCTTGATGATGATCACGAGGTTGTCGTTGCGGGCAACATAGCGCGTGCTGTTATAATTCAGTTCTTATTTATTAGTTACGTATAGACAAAACACTTTTCTATATATAAGAATAAAGTGAATAAACTTTATATAGGTTAAGTTCTTACATTATTACATAATAACATTAAAAGTTAATAGCATAATGAAGTAAATTACTATAAAATATGAGTTAAATTTGAATTTTACTCGAATTAAAATGATACTGGCATTAAAAATAATTACATCAAAACGACCAACCATTTTTGTTGTATATTCGAATTTCTTGGCATCATGAAAAAACTTCATCAGGTGTATCAAGCGTGGTTTTTTTACATCCTGGCAGAAAGCTACCATTTTTTAGGTTAATCAAAGTTTAATAATAACGCTTATTATATAATAATCAAGAGAATAATTGTCGTATTTACTTTCTATCATATGTTCAATTTCTATTTTATACCTATGACGTCACGCAATATGGCGGCATTACTGAAATGTTTAAACTACCTACAAAATTTTTAAATTTTCAATACTTTTATTCTCTATAAATATTGATCAAAGAATTAAAAAAAAATTATAATAGATGTTGTAATAAACTATCGTGACGTATGAATTATTTGTTTTTCTTAAAATAGTTAAAGTAGTTAAAATTGTGATGAAAATACCAACAAAATATAATAAGGAAAAGATGTTTGTTTTTTTTATTGAATCGTATCTTCTAGGAAATGAAATTAAATAGGAATTGCAATTATTGAATTTTATGTAACGTATTTCGTCTTTCGAGCGCCTGTGGCTGTCTAACTCATCGTTATTTGCTCAATACTTAAATTTAGTTACCATGTACGTCAACCTAGCTTTTTCGATTTTGTTTGACTAGCCAATACAGTCACACAAATTCTTTTTGATGTTGTTAAAGCTAAATAAGTATGCTGTTGGGACCCTACACACATCGAAAATCTTACATGTAAAAAATGGGGCGTTTGTCTAAAGATAATATGTATAAGCTCAAATCAGTGATTGAGAAAACATAGAATGGTTTTGTGAATCATTAAATTGATACATATTTTTTTATTTGAAATTTCTGTGAAATTTTGTTTGAAAATTATCATTGTTTCTAAATGCTGAATATTAAGTGTGATACAGGCAAAATAACTATAATCTTGTGCTAATTAGACAGAAACTAATATATAGAAAAACTAATAAATATGGAAAAAAATTATGAAATGAACATCATAAAAAGCAGCAAAGATAGAAACAAAATCATATCATATCATATATCATATATATATATATATATATATATATATATATATATATATATATATATATATATATTTATATATATATATATATATATATATATATATATAAACAATATGACAACGTGAGAAAGATGACAATAATCAGTGCTTAACTTAAAAACGATAGGAGCAGTAATTTAAGATAATTGGCTGGTCATCTTCACTGAAAGAATGTTTGACAGAAGAAAATTGCAGTAAAAAAGCAGGTAACTCATTTTATGGATAATTATTTATGCTGTAACTTGTGACGCAGACTAACTTAAATGCATGAGAATTATATCACGTTTTTTTATGAACCTCTTATTGTTACGACTTCGTCCACTGACGTAGATTGTTGTTCTATTATGCTAATTGAATTTGAAGCTTATCGGATGCAGAAATTCTCAGGGTTTGTTTTCATGTTTTTATATACGGAGGCGATTTGTTTATTTTGTTTTATGACTTATTTACAGTATGTTGTGGCAGTTATTTTAGAATCAATTTCTATTTGTTCACATTCTATAACCGATTTATTAAGAAATCCGTTTCGTATAAATAAGCACTTGTTTATCAGCGAGGAAAACCATTAAATAATCTGATGTTAATCCGAACACATCGAAATAGACAAGTAAACGGTGTATGTGCTTAGATGAATTAGATACGTGTTTAGTGTATAGTTTAGTAAATAGTAAATAGTTTAGTGTAAATGTATAAGTGAATCAAGTAAGTAAGTGAGAAACAGAAGCGTATGATTCACCCCCTTTTAAGAACTGATTAAATAAAAACATCACATTATGATGAATTTCTGCTATTAAAATTATCCAAGAATGGTGCACTAAACAAATTAAAACGTATTAATGTGATTTTAATAACTCTTAATCATTCATGAAATATTTATTTTAATCAGCATTTTTCATTGAACATGTTTCTGATTGTCTCTATAGTTTTCTACACTTGGATAAAATAACTTCATGGAGCGGGATACTCGTTTTATGCGTTTAGACCAATATATTCGAAAAACTAATCAGATATATCTGTTATTCATAAATCCAACTACTTTTGATAACAACAAGCGTGGTAAACATTCTCCTTTCAATGTAAATAACATTTTAAATTTCACCAGAAACTTTTCACATTCCTGAGTCCTACATATTTGAGAACACAAATAAATTCTAAGACTATTTTTCAATCATCAGTGCTCTCCCAAATCTGTTATGCTGGTAAAATGATAAAAACCGCTTAAAAAAATATTAATTCAGTGTTGAAAATGTCTGAGTGAGAGATCGAGAAAATTTTTTGCATTTCTAGCCTTAATTATAAATAGATCACAAAACGTGATAGGACCCATCTAACAGGGAATTTGAAATTGATTATGACTCCTTGTTCGCTGAAGAATTTAAGAAATTCGGTAAATGTAGTCGGGGAATATTTTTGAGTTGAAAAATTCTTTTTCTTTATTCCACAAACTTTGTATTCTTTAGAGCTTCTTTATTCTTTATAAGCTCATTATGTGGTAGTTTGAACCAACAAGTTTTCTGTAGACATGGTAAGCAGTTTTATCACTGTTGCTGTATATGACTTTTCATTCATTAATTAACTTTCAATATACGTAAACCATTTGATTATTAATAAATTTTGAATTTTATTTAAGCGATAAATACATAAAAATTCATTGCTTATAATTATTATTATTTTTTGCATTCCTGTTACATTCCTGTTTTCTAGAAAAACCATTATTTACCTATTACCAATGTATATAAAGTAGTCCACGATTGTTACGTCAATTATTATATCATTAGTCAATGAATTTTTACAAGAGGCTCAGTTTTTCCATAGTTTTTTTTATTAACCCTGTTGAATGAAACTTTTCTGCTAGCACTAATTTATATGAGTTAAGAAACAGCTTCTCTCAATGAGAGTGATTCTTTCTGTTGTTCTTGCACATTTTCTGTTTTCAAAAAATAAAAATATGGAAATAATATTTTTCTTCGATAAAATGTACCATTTACAAACAATATTCAAAAAATACCTAAATCATCAACTAAAAATAATTTTAAACTGTTCAAGTATCAAATTATTACTTTCTTGCAATAGTTTTTCTAATATAGTATAGATTTGAAGGAAAAAAATTAGTAATTATAATTTTCTGCCCCACTTATATGAGAGTTGAATTTCTATTTTAAAATGCTCTGTATATATAGAATAAATCGATGGTGATATCTGAATACTCTAATCTAAACAACAATCTAATAATGGGTCATATATGTAATATTTTTTATATAAAAATAAGTGGAAATAAGTGGTAGAACAAACTTTTACCTGATGTAATATTTATTCAAAATATAATGAATACTGCCAAATATCGGAAATTGGGTATGATGTAGTTCAGCAATTGAAAATGGTTAAAAATTGAAAAAAACAAATTAGTAGTAGGACGAAACCCATTGGAATAGGAATAGATTATAACAAAAATAGGAAAAATGATTTATGGACGCCCTGAGGTCGGGAAGTGAAATAGGGTGCGTTTTTTAGGGTGAAAAAATGGTTTATACCCATTTTCAGCATAGAAAATCGGCTTTAAAAAAATATATGAGTTCTTTGTTGATTAAAATCTTCACTTTCTAATATTATACCGAAAAAATACATTGGTGTGGTGATTGTTCTCAATGAATTGAAAAAATCGAATTAATTTATGGATCAAAAATTAAGTTGCTTCTTTGATAATAAGTAGAAATAATGTGGAAAAATAAATATTATAGATCAAAGCTATTGAACTTGTTTGGTACATAAAAAAGGTGAGTTTTTACCCAGTTTTGTGACAAAAAAATATTATTTTTAAAGATAACAATATGGAATCAGAAACTTATTTGCTTTTAACACATATTAAAGTGGCGTGCGAAAAGTATAAATACAAAATTTGTTCTGTAGATCCTCAATCACCTACAACTGTTATTTATTCAAAGGAATTGTAGTTTTGCACCAAATTGAGATAAACCCTTTTTTACTCCTAACAACTCTTCCCTTCCACCGCTCGACCTCAGATCGCCCAAAAATTATTTTTTCTTCCATTTTTGTTACAATCTATTCGTTTCATTGGTTTGCATCCTACCACAATTTTTCTGGTTTGTTTTAAAGTGGAGAAATTTGACGGAATAACTGCAGATATTCTACAGATGATATAAAACATGAAAACCCATTCAATTCATACAAATTACCATCGTTGAATTTGGAATGGAATAATTAAAAACAGATTAGTTTGAATCTTAGGGTTTGCCCTCAAAGAATGTCTCTCTTCCTTTAGTTTCAATAAAAAATGTATGCTGTTGTGGCAGCGTTCTATCAAAATAGCCTTTTTTAATATTCTAAGCAGTTATAAATGATGCTTCACGAATATGTTGTTGTAGAATGGTCCATACAAAAAACGAATAAATGCATTATATATTGTTCAACAAATCGAAAAGAACTTTACGATACTACCCGACACATATACTGAAAGAAAATAAGACACGGCGTATCCGCATTTTTTTTTCATACATTTAAATAGCATGAAAATACAAAAAGCAAATAATCTAGAGTTTCCTTTGGTGTTATTTTTTGGTCAATTTGGAAATTCTTTCCACTGTGCAATTTGTATCAACGCTCATTACTTATATGAAAGCTATTTCTGAATATTTAATATATGAGGATGTATAAATTAGACCAAAAAAGGTTCTGTTTAACTTTAAAAAGTCGTTTTGCGTCCCTTTTTGCATTGATCGATTTATTTTAGGGACGCTTGAATAATAAACTCCATTTCCACTTAATGTGAAGTATCGGTGGTTATTTTTTTTAATTGAAACACATTATTTACTATCAAAATTGATTACTTTCCATTTATCACCATGCTACTGATTTTAAATGATATAATTTCAGCATTGCAAAGAGGGAGACACAAAAATTATGTATAAATATTCATTGATCTAATAACATATTTAGTTGTTCAGGATTTTTTTTTCTCATACAAAGTTATAAATCGAGGAATTTAATACCAAATTCAGAAGTTCGAATTCAGCATAGTATAATGTTGGCAACTAAGTATTTTCGCTTTTTAGTGATAAAACATTGCTTTGTTTTCTGAATAGCTTACGTTAGTGCTATACTGGTCACATTGACGTAACTTTAGAAGTAGTGCGTGACTTTTATTAATTAATTGTGAATTAATTTCAAATGAAGTGTAGAAAGTAACATTCCGCTCTTGAGATTTTCCCCTCAAAGATGAGCTGGCTGGCCTACTGAAGTTAATGTTGACCAATTCAAAGTCATAATTGAAGAGGATCGTCATATAATTGTTCGAGAGGTTGCGAAGAGGCCGCATGTATCGCACACATCACATTTTAAAAGCACTTAAAATGTCTTGGGCTATTTAAGAAGCTTGATATTTGGATGTTTCACGAATTGAAAAGAATTCGTTCAACACAAAGAATCAATATTTGCGATATGCACCTTAAATGAAATGAAACCGACCCTTTCTTGAAAAGAATCATCACTAGTAATGAAAAAGGGGTCCTGTACAGTAACGATCATGGAGTAAACACAATGAACCAGCACAAATCACATCGAAAGGTGGAAAACAACAAAAAAGCACATGCTGTCAGTTTGGCCATAGAGAAACTGCCAGAATTGTCAAATCGGAAAGGTTTAGTGTTCCACCATGATAAAGCAAGGTCTCACACATGTTTGCCAACTCGTGGGAAACTATTGCAGCTAATCTGAGAAGTGATGCCACATCCCCCATACAGCCTTGATTGTGCATCATCTAATTACTATTTATATCAAAGTTCAGACTTTGGTTACTTTGAATGGTCAAACTTTCACAAATGACGATGATCTTCAATCGCACCTGGTTCAGTTTTTGTTGATAAGAGCCACAAGTTTTATGGGTGGGATATCATGAAGCCGAAAGAAAGATGGCAAATGGTCATTGAGCAGAACGGAAAATATATATTTGATTGAAAACAATTCTTTGTTAGAATAATGTTTAATTTTATATTACAAAACCAAAATTACTTTGTCACCACCCAAGCTCTTATAAATTTTATAAATATATTTATATAAAAACAGGTGGAATAAATCCAAATACACTAAGAACCAAAATAATGTTAATCAGACAAAAAGAAGAATATGTCAACATCGAAATACACTCCGCCAAAGAAGTCTCGCATCACTTTGATTTCTGATTATTGCAATGATATAGAATAACTATTATTATTTAATGAATGTACTCAGATAGTCTCAACTGTTTCCATTATTTAAATAAATAACAGACTGAAAATAATATAAAATTGATTGAAACTTAGCTGGTGTAAAATCTGTGGATCTCACATCAGTAAATATTATTCGATATATGCTCAATGTGCTTAAGGTCCGGTCTCAGGGCAGGTTAATCTAAAACTACAATATCCACATCTTGAAGTTATTGCCAATAAAAAGAGGAACAACGTGAGTCTAATATATCTGTAACGCATTTATGAGGAATTAATGGTTTTCTATCAATTCTGACCAATCACTTAAAGATATTTCATCCCATAATTTGAGAGATCCTCCTCAGAAACTTATTCAATGTCTCATGTTACAAAAAAAATACCTCGGAGCATCTTTCCTATAAACAGGTATTTGCCGATCTATAGTAAATAAATCTGAGCTCGTCCATGAAAAATACATTACTCTAATCTTGAACATTCCAGTTCGCATGTTCTCGTGGGAATCTGAACCTAGCTGTTCCTCAGCCAGTTATTAGCTACTCTGGCTATAACTCTATCATTTCTTGGAACATTTTTCACGGTTTGTGAAGTTATTCTTACATATCGAGTTTCAGCTAACTTTTGTTGAAGCTGTATTGCTACTTGTCTTCTTCGTAAAATTTACAGTTCCAAAAATCTATTGTCTGTAAGTGTAGTTGCCGACGACAAGCCCTCTAGGACACACAACCAAAAACGGTATATTAGGAACGTACTGGTTGCGCCCGTTTTCAATAAAAGCAATTATTCTAACAATTTCCTCAATTGTAAAATTCAGATTTCTGTTTACACCCTCTCGAATAGCCAATATTAAGCTAAAAATGCGCAATAAAACTGTGTACACTCGATCTATGCTCAACTAAAACTGAAAAGAAGCTAAATCCAAATAACATTTCTTCTAAATTTTTTTCTGAAAATTATACTCTGTACTTTTGTTAGTTTATAGTAGTGTAAAAATAATAAAATTCCAATAAAGCTGATTTTGTAAGCAATTTTGCCATTTTAATACATAATGCGATACTTTAATGTGCGGGAATAATTGATGAGTTTCAAATATTGAGACGTAGACATTGGAGACAATGTAAATCAAGAAACAGGGATGATTCAAATAATCATCGTAACATAGGTAGTGTGTATTATTAAAAGGAAATTCTCTGGAAAAGAACAGAATTTCAAAAGGCACGAAAATGAATAATTAGTAGTTAATATCATTCATTTAAAGGCACCAGACACAATGGATTACAAAATAATAGTATTGGGGAAGATTTTAATATGAAATCAATACTAAAAGAAAAGCAAGAAGAAAAACTTACATAGGTTTGACATCTCTATAGAGTGGATCGAAAAAGATCGGTAAAAATGCCTACAGGTACAGAGGTTGATAAGAGGGAAAACAAAAACCCGAAGAAATCATATCAAACGCCACAAAAAGATAAGAGCTATTTTCTTGTCTAAAAATTTTCTTTCTACTATATATTTTGAGTATTAAAGTAATGTCCAATTAAAACAGTAGATTTGAATTAACAAGAAAATCGGCCCTATAGTAATTGTGAAATTGTTGGGTTTAACGAAGTTTTTTGGCAGTGATCTACCAATTTACCAGTTTAGTGTCTGTATATGTCAAATAAAAACACGTGCCTAATATAGTTTTAACACGCAGTACATGTTATCACTTCAAAATAATTTCGACCCTTCGAGAAAATTCAAAGTATATCTGAAATTCAGATATATTCAGTTCATGATGAGATTAGCAGTTAACCATAGAAACTTTACGTATGGTTCATTTACCAATATCATCTCATTATTTCTACTTGAATTGGCAACAAAATTGCTATCTGTAATCATCATTGATCTGTTTCTTTTTGGCAGCGTGTCATGAATTTTATCTTTGAGGATAAAATACCATACTGCAGGATACTGTTATGCTAATGTCCTAAGTTTACGTATATACGGTGTGTGAATGAAAACTATCAGTTACAAATAACTGAGGAGGTGATAAGAACTTTGAAATGGTAGATTAGTTGAGTGATACCTCTTTTAAAAGATTTTTGAATTATTTTTAAATCGTCTATAAAAATGTGATCACATAATGAAGAATTTCAACTATCTTCTAATGGTACAAGGTATTTCCGAATGTTTGACGGATAATTTAAACACATTTGGAGTGAAAAAATGAACAATTTTTTGAGGCGAAGCTCTTAGAAATTCAAGTTCTCCAGATATCTCGATTTCAAATCATCAAGTGAATGAAATAGGCACTCTATGGCACTCTATAGGTACTTGTGTTCCTATGAACACTATTTTACAGTACTTTAGAATCTTGAACAACTACTAACACTCGAAAGAGTGAGTGTGACTTTTTGTATATAATGTTATGGTAAAATTTGTGCCCCTTAAAATCAAGGTCGACAGATTTCATAAGACTTTTTTCGAAATATTTTACCTCAGCATTTATTTAAGACAAGAATTGCCATTGAGATACCGTGTATATCTAGTCTAGACATATTTTTATGTTACTCAGTATATAATATATAAGGATTATATTTAGATTATATAAGTATGAGAGAAGCTGAATTACAATGACATCAGTAATAAATATTATTATTTGTGTCTAACACGGACCGAGGCTTTTCTGATCCATAATATAATAAGATTCCAACTCAACACTCTGTAAATTAATATTAAAATATGATTAGAAATAAAAAGTAATTGAACAAACTCAATATAAAATTACTACTGATGAAAGTATAATGGATACGAAAATACTAAATTTAAATGCATGTATATATACATCCTACCACACTTATCATGAATTTGAATTTCGCCGGATTGCATTTCCAAGAAATTTTCCCTTTGTCTAGAATTTGAAGCATATAGTCCAGTCAAATCAATGTAGAAAACGAGTGGGCGCCTGTTTAAATTGCAAAATCTGGAAATTTACATGAATGTTTCGGATACTATTATGATACAATTATGATTGATTGATTCCGTGAATGGCAAAATTAGTCTTCGAAAAAAATAGCTTTAGTAGAAATTATAGATTATGTACAATACTGATATTCACATATTCCATATACGAGGTCTGGCTATTAAATAACGAGACTGGTAACGAAAATGCTCCTCTTCAATATACTCCTCCCCCTCTCCATACACCTTTATATACGTTTTTTTCATGGATCGAAGCAGTGCTGGAAGTCTTCTTTGATGAGAGCGCTTAGGAGCTCTGCAGTTTTTTGCTAAACCGCTTCCATCGACTTAAATCGAATCCTTTTCAGAGAAGATCTTGTTCTAACCTCTCTAACCTTTCATGGAAATCTGAGCAGACTCGTTGACGAAAGAGCTTTTGGTCAGGAGTCATATTTTTTGGCACCAACTTCGCACAGACTTTAGTCATATGTAATTCCTCGTGTAAATTTTTACCGTTTACAGCCTCGGCAATCATCCGGATGCTCATTCGACGATCTGCACGCACAATTTGGTTGATTTTGGTCACTATTTCTAGAGTTGAAACAGTCACAGGGCTACCTGGGCGCTTGTCATCTTCAGTGCTCTCTCGGCCCTCACTAAATCGTTTACATCAATCAAAAACACGCACACGAGATAGAGAATTGTCTCAATAGGCCTCTTGCAACAATGTATAGCACCCGTATAGGGCGCCCTCTAGGCGCGCGGTCTCGTTATTTGATAGGCAGACCTCGTATGTACTTGCTTCTTATGGAGTAGTGTCCGTTTTTTTATCGTACATAATTCATTGATTCAGTATCGAAGCTATTGTAATCTTTAAAACCTTTGCAGAGATTCATAGTGAACACACTATTTACACTACCATTGAACTAAAAATTTTTCCCTTCATTCTTTGAAGACGATAACTTAGTTACCGAAGCACACATCAGGCAGTGTAATTGTGAGTGTTGATGTAGTAGTAGTGTAAACAATGTGTTCAGTATGCAAAAAAATGTTAGTATCTTTTATGTTGGAGATTTCCACACGAATAGTCTTGAAAAATCTTTTCAAATTTCATGATACATGCTCATAGCAAAATAAAATTCATGAAAATAGCTAAAGAAACCAAATAAAATAAGCTCACTTTTGAAGTCGTTTTTGGAACTCGCCCATTTTGCAGTTTCAAAAAATTGTCTAATAACGTTTTATCGTACAGAAGGAAGTACATCGATTCCAACCATACTTCCCTAGATCCATTTGTAAATTTCCAAAATTTATGTTCATAAATAATTTGCTTGTCTAGAATGCAAAATAAAATCGTAACATGATAATAACTACAGAAAACAAAGGCATTTTGTTAATCTATTCAGGTTGAACAACTTGAATCCTCTGCAACTTTTCTCATTTCCTTCGCGAAATTATTGGTTGAAACATATTTCAAACAAGGCAAACTGAGAGAATTCATTTTAGACCCGTCACGTATTTTGAACTTTTGATTTTGTCAAATTTGTAATTACTACCAAGTAAAATCATTACATAGACGCAAATCCTTTTGCAGCTTCTCATTGTTTTTTTCTCAAATACGGTCACATAGTAGTGAATGCGGTATTATCACATTAAACTTTAGATTCGTATTAATATAGTGATATATCAATATAGTGATATTCCTTGAGTTCCCAATTTATGGAAACACAATTTTTCCAAACCCTTCTCGCCCTATTGTTATTATACTTATTCTCCTTCTTTCTAGAATGGATGACCATATTGTTCTATTCATTGCCAGTAAGTCTTCCATGGCAGGCGAAGTCCAGCATTATCGCCATCGTTTAGTTGCTCTTCCCTGTGGTCTCTTCCTTTTGTGTTGTTCATTTTTGTGTCCTTAACTACCCTACTGTCCATTCTTTATAAATGTTTGTTCCAGAATTTTCACATATGTCTTGTGTTCCCATTTTCCGTTATCTTCACAATATCGAGTAGAGTTTTGCCTTCTTAGTTTTCATTTTGACTGTTCTCATCGGCTGTAGTAGTTTTATATATCTTGACTTTACTCTCAATATTTGTTCTTCCAAAAATATATCTTCCAGGATATATTTTGAAATTAGAGCCGCTTCCATTATTTTTACTGTCACTTCATTGAACACGTTTCCATGACTCGATATGTCCGCTCCCAGGTATTGAAAATGAGTCACTTGCTCGATAACATTTGAGGTGATTTCCAACTTAGATCGTATGGGTTCTTTGGTCGTTATTAGGCATTTGGTCTTCTCAGTATTGATGACAATGTTGAGTTGTTTTGCTTTCGGGTTAAAGGAATGTAGTAGCGTTTGAAGATTTTTTTCAGTATAGGCAATAAGGACAGTATCGTCAATATATCAGACGACGTGGATGTATTTATTGTGAAACCCGCTGCTTTGGTCAAATTTTCTATTATTTTTCCATTATCAAATTAAATATGAAAGGATTGAGTGAGCCTTCTAGTCAGATTACTGTATTTACATTTATATCTACAGGGAGGGTGTCCCACGACGAGTTGAAACTATCTGTATATGACAAAATACTTATAGTAATATCATGAAAATTCCTACGGTTGGTTTTTCGGATACGACTTTTTTTAACTAAAATATTTTCATAGTTGGCCAACCTCCGGTTCTACCGGAAGTCGACTGTAACTTTGTTATTTTAAATAAAACACCCTGTATATTAATACATTTTTGAAATCTACTTAAAATTTTTGGTGTACTGTTGTCTGAAAACTTTTTTCGAAAAATGCATACTTTTTGAGTTATAAATTCTTTTTTAAAAAATTTGACCGTTGCTAAACCTTATAAATTATTTTTTTTACGAGGATACCCTTAAAGATATGGAAATGGTCTCTATTTGGTGACTTTTAGCAGACGTATTTGAATCTATGTTGAAAAATTTTTCATTTTATACAGGGTGAGTATAAAGAGTGTTCAAAGTTCAAAGTTCATAAATATCAAATTTCTTAATTATTTCCTATATCTAAACCTTACCGTTATCCGTATATTAAATATTTTCTTCAAATTTTTATAGATGCAGGTGTAGTCTAAATTTTATTTTGACCCGTTGATACAAGCACTAAGAAATAAAAAAGTATTTTTCTTTATCTTGTCAAGGACTATATAAAAAATCAAATAAAATTTTATTTACTAATCCTATTCCAACTTTTATTCGTTTCCGAGATATTTGTGGTTTATTATTGTATTTTTTAAAAAGTTTAAATTTTTTATGTATACTTTTAGTAGGCTTTGTAATAAATGACAACTGTCATTAGTCAATTATTGATACTAAATCGTTAAAATCATGAATCGAGAATTCAATAATGAATAAATAAAATTTAGGCCACGCCTGCATCTCCGAAAAGAAAACATTTAATATTTGGATAACTGTTAGTTTTAGGTATAGGAAAGTATACATGAATTTGCCTCATATTTTACCCCTAAATGCATTAAAATAGAAAAAACCGGGTTATATTAATGAAGTTATACTTTGAACAATTTTTATATACACCCAATATAAAATGTAAAATTTTTCAACATAGATTCAAATACGTCTGACCTTGCTAAAAACAACCGAACGGAAACCATCTTCATATCATTATGATTTTTGTTTTGCACAAAGTATTAATACCTTGTATTAGGTACTGTATGATTTAGTCTCTTACCTCTCAATATTTATGGGACATCATTTAATCTCACTCTGTCAAAATCTTTTCTCATATCGACAAAGCACATATATGCAGGTTTATTGTATTATTAATATACTGTGTCTCTAAATGAATTTGAGTTGTTGCAAAAATATGTCAGAGATATTTGGATGTCCATATTTGTATTAAGTTTTTGTTCTCCATAAAAGGGGATTCCGTATCCCGTAGGGGATGTATCATGCTTATAGTGGAAAATGATTCATTTAGGTGTTAATACTAGTAAACTAGGTTTCATCAAAAATTAAATAACGTATCGATTGAGACAAAAACACTGTTACCAAAAACGTTTTCCAAAGTGCTAGTTCACATTAGAATATCAACATTTACATATACCTACGTAGTATAATAACCGTGACAATGATATTGTAGATTCATGCTAACCTCCAGAAATTACAGTTAATGTTGATTATGCCGGAAGAACTGCCACATATAAGTAAATTTCTGGAAACAGCATCGGTTATAAATAAAGAGAATGAACCATAAGTAATTAACAACGAGGCTATGGAAGTTGCTGTACTGTATACGCCCATTTAATGTGGCTAATTTACATTTTGAGAGGATGGAATTCGTGTTTATGTCAAATTCTGAATACATTGCTAAGGAAAGTGCATTGGAAATTTGTTTTATGTTACTGATTGATTTTTTTACTGGTAACTAATCACGTTGCTAGATCAGTTATATAGATATAGTATCTGTTGTACTTGCTTGTAATCTCAGTACTTCCTAACACTTAGTGTATTTTAATTAAAAATTCAATTTGAATTTATTTAAATAGTAAAATAATATTCATTATGGTATACACCACCAGTCAAAAGTTTTTGCCCTCCCCATTATCCATTCATTAAATTTCAATTATATTTTACTATAAAAACTAAAAATAATGGTATCCGTTGTTTGTTCATTATACGAACGTATGTTTATATGTTGGCTGATTTGTTTATTATTTTTTAACTGTGAATCAGTTTTCTGGTATTTATGATTATAGTTTAGTCCTTTAGTAAGTGTTGAAATCAAAGAACTATCAATTGAAACTCGTGTATCCATTAAAAGTCTTCATAGTCTCGAAAAGCGGCTACAGCCGCTGAAGATAAGTGTATTGTATTAAACAGTAAACGTGATCAACGACTCACAGCCCCACAGTAACAGCTCAGCTGAATGAATCTACAGTGGAGAGGAGATTGAGATAAGCTGTTCTTTTTGGAAGGGCGGCAGTGGAGAAACCTTTTTAAAGATGTCAAATTAAAATCTTGAGATTACAGTCGGATTCGAGACCTGGTAAAAATTAAAAGCATTTTGAAGAAACAGACAGAAAATGTATCTTCTAGCATGACAACGATCCCTAGAATTCTTTCTGTCCAAAAAGTATTTGAAAGAATTGGAAATGAAGAATGTACTAGTAGTGATAAACAAATAGAACAAGGAAATCAGAAAGCAACGTCCTACTTCCTCTTCCCATAAAATTGGTGAAAAACGAATGGAACCAAATAGACGACGATTTTTTGTCGAAATTGTTATAGGAAACGCCAAAATTGTGCACCGAAATAATAAAATAAAAAGGGAGTTAGCTCGTTGAATAAAAAAATTATCAAATTCTACCACATTATCTTCATTTGCTGTAAATATGAACTATAGATTAGGCATAGAAATCGTGAAAAACCTAGAAATGTCTTCCAGCTTTGATTTCCTCAATCAGGCTTCTGTTTTGTATGTTGTTACATTTTGTGTTATGTAGATATTGAATGAAATATTATAAAATTTCAATACCAATGATAATTATAACCGTTATGATTAAATAAGTACACGATTCGAAGAACTACGGACGATTAATAAGAAAAATAAAAGCGACGAAACCTTTGAGTACAACAGATCATATTTCGAGTATATGCCATTATATCATACTCTACTTTCCCATGGTTTGTCGAATATTTATTCATTTCAATTTTGAACGTGGGTATAACACCTAGATATTTCATTGCTATCTAATGTTAATGTTATTGGGTTGTTTTATGATAGTGAAGCTTAAATTGATGCATTTTGTTGTTGATACGTATAAAGTTAGTAGATTATTATTTAGTCATAAACTTATCTCTTGCAATGCTATTTCTGCTGAGAGTTTAACCCCTTTTTTTGTGAAAATAATAGTTGTATCGTCCGCGTAAGACCCAATACAGTTTCTTGTGGAAAACCTGTCTATAATATGGAGCTGGAGCTCTTAGCATCACCTACTTTCACGCGTTGGCTTCTATTTGACAAATAATGTAAGCGTTCTAAAGCTACACCTCTTATATCATAGTTACTTCGCTTGTCGAGAAGATTGTTGTGAGAGACTGTGTTGAAAGAGGAAAAATCATTATATTACTTTAACTGCATCCTCAAAAATTTTAGCTAGGTTATATATCTCTGAAATAGGCCTATAATTAGTTAATTCGCTGGGATCACCTGATTTGTACACGGTAGTGACTCTTTCCATTCACTTAAATTTTTTTCTGATTGGAAGCAGATATTAATAATGTGTGCTGAAGATAGAATGATAGAATAAACAAGGGATCCTGAGTTTTCTTCAAAGTGATTCATTCCAAAATGGATTAATTCGAAACAATGATTCCTTCATCAGACTTTCTGAAAGTCGTCGTCGTTTTTTGCTCTTTTGTTTGATATCGTCAAGAAACCATTCTCATGAAAAAATGAAAATCCACCATAAGCCAGTAGGAAATATGTTGATTGTCCATTTCCTTTTTTGTTCAATTCTGGCTGGTGACTATTGAATTAATTTGGATATAGAGACACTTTTACTCCTACATACCGTTCTTAATGTAACGAAGTATTCAAAACAATTGGACAAAATTTTTATTCACTCATTTCACAATACTTCAAGTTCAATATTTCTCCACATGATATTTCAGTTACAATTCAGATGACAGATCATATCGGAAATCACTCAAATACTTGTGAAAAAGTGGCTGTGAAAAAAAAAACAAATGATGCTAGGACTTCGAGGCAATAACTATTCCCATTCACGTATATTTTTGTTGCTCGTATTATGTTGTCTAAACAAGGAGCGGTATTACTTATTAGTTTACTTATTAAACTAGTTAGGTACTTTATTCTCAGTTATGGGTTTGAGGATTATCTTGGATTCTACTCCATCTTTTTTGAGAAGACTTCTATTGTTTGTTTCTTATTGTTTATATAATCATTGTTTTCTGACACTACTTGATATTCGAGGATGGTCCAAATATGATCGGGTCAAATGCTGTAAATGGCGCTCCTATATGTTTTTAAGGTCAGGGTTTAATTATGTGTTAGTTCACTAACAATGTGGAATAGTTTTCGTTTGCCTGAGTGAACGTCAAGTTCCGACTGCCGCACCTTTGCGCAAAGTAATGTCATTTAATTTGTTTTTTGTTGTGATAAGGAATTAAACGTACCAAAACATACCATAACACAAATATTCTTCGGCGTTCACGAAATCAATCCGGTAGTGAAAGCCTGAGTACGTCTATTGTATTCAAATGGGCGAAAGCGTTCAAAGATGGTCGCGAAATCGTCGAAAATAAGCCGCATGATCGTCAACCGCAAACCAGCATCATACCAGACAACATTCTCCGCGAAGGACATCTCAATTTGGAGAGCCGTACGATAAATGTTCTAAACATTTCGGTTGATCTTGGCATAAATATTGGTAGTGTAGAGCTTATCATCCATGAACACCTTTAATACCCCAGAATAACGGTACACAAACTGTTAAACTTCAATTAAACAATTATGCAGTTGAAAATTTGCCGTCGCTAGCTGACGCAAGACGAGGCAGAGAGGACGGTTTTTTAATGCGAATTTCACTACAGACAAAAAATAAGTTCACTATCACACTCCCGAGCGCAATGTGTCGTCTAAAAAGTGGAGAAAGAAGGAGGAAAGAGCGCCTGTCAAAGCGAGGACAACCAAGTATTCTGGAACAGAAGGGGAGTGCTTTACATTGACTTCCTGCGCACACAACGTTCTATAAATCGCATTTCAGCACGAAGTGCGATTTTTCTCGCGCTACTCCCGCTCAATACAATAACAAAACTGGGGTGGAAGATACTGGAATATCTCTCCTATAATCCGGATTTATCACTCTGTTTAATTAGTGAGGGGATTTACCTGGAAAACTGTGAAGTTTTTCTTAATATTTTCGTAAATAAATAAATGTGTGCGTTTGTCTCGATTATATGTGAATCGTCCTCGTATTTTCAATTTGCTTCGTCAAAAAAAAAGTTTTCTGATAGCAATTCAGCTTTAATCTCAAATTAATAGCAGAATTGAAATTATGCACTTTGATTTAGGTATTGAGTATTAGTATTTTTGTTATAACGTTTGGTCGTATTTTTCTATTTTTTATAATAGTGGATAGTTTTCATTTGAATATTCTGTATAAAGTTTGTGTTTGAATTTTCACACCACTGCTCTTGATCAGAAAATGTATTATTTAATCACAAGTGCCATAAATTATTCCATATTATGATCAAATCAAATACAGTTCCAATTATGAATAAACCGTAACTGAATGTAGAATTGATTCAATTTTTATCATATATAATTATTTAAATTGACCAATGCTTTCATAATAAATTAAAAAACCACATATGAACAGAGCTATTGTTCTCGTATATTAAATTTATATATTTCAATCAACAGTGAATAGAAATACCCAACTAGAAAAAAATCCAATTACATCTTCTAACAGAAATTCTAATCAATTTATCAGAAATCTAAATGACACATAATGCGCTACATTGTATCTACTACTGAATAAGTATTTTGGAATTCTGAGTGAAAGTGTCACGGATTTGTAACCTTGTAACTTCATATTTGGTAAGTTCGTCGTCGTTGTAACATACCGTGATAGGAGAAATTATATTATTTTTTTCGAATTGATACACTTTTTCTCCAGCTTCCCTCACGTTATTTTCCCGTATTTTATTATTTTATCTACCGCTACCATTAGGGTTTCTTAAACTCTGAGAATTCCAAAAAAAGATAAATTACAACTGGAGGTAGTAGAATGGAAAAGTTGTTCCAGTCCATTAATTTTATTGAATTTATAAACACATGTAGGTACGAATTCCAGATACACACAATAAGTGTTTCGATTTAAAAATTATTATGTGTTTCAAATCATATGATTTCCTCATGAACATTTGATTCAATACAGATAAAAAACAAGTTGTGATACATTGCTCGGAAACTGTACATGATGATAGTTTGCTTTATGAATTAAACAAATGAATCATAGTTGCCAGTCCTGTGTTCTAGAAGTTACAATTATATACGTTATAAACTTGCCTTTTTGGGAGAAGGATAGTGAGGTGGTGGTACTTCTTTTCTCATCACGTTAATCCAACTCTCTCTGTATACTGTACTGTGGATAGCATCAGTAGTAGTTGTAGCTCTAGTACATTCTTCTATTTGGCACGAGTAACTTCTAGGAGAACGATTCTTCAATGTAAGTTATCTATATTCCTACTTATATTCTTTCTAGGTATATTATATACTTATATTTCTACATAACAGGAAACACGAAGAAACAAAAAAAGATGATAAATAACCGTCATTATAAATTTGTTTGTCCTTCTCTTTATTTTATATTTGTATCTTAATATTATAACACTAGTTTTATTTGATTGGTTTTATTCCTTTTTATTGAATCTTGTTCTTTCTACAGTTTCATTTATATACTTGTGTTGATTGAGGGTGAGGGGCCTCCAATTGGTGTAAACGTGATGAAACTATATCCAAAATTACTGGTATATTTCTAACTTAATAACAACTAATAGTACCTACCACGATTATTGATCTCAGTCAAAATGTCGGTGACCCTAGTACATGTATACTTTCCAATTATAACTGTTTTTATAATTTATGCTGATGCGAATATGCAAGATTTGTTATTTATTTCTTCGTGTTTCTAACGAGACGTGTCCTTTAGTTAACTGGAATTACACGTTTTTGATTAATCGGGACTTACAATACAACCAAAAAGCTAGCATTTCTCCGAAAGGAAGAAAATTGGCTTCTTCTGAAAATATCTCTGCTGGAACCAGAGTATAACGCTCAAGAAGTATTATCTGATTACACCAATAATAACAAATAGTCCTTCTTAGGTCCACAATTTATTCAGCTTATTTATGATGAACAAGAAAAACCATTTTTCGATCAATCAATTAATAAAATAATGTTCGTCCATAGACTTTTACCCTTTAGTCTATTAATAGCAGGTTTTATTTTATAGAAATTTGGATAAAAACTACTGCAACGTATCTTCAGAGCTTGGTGCTTTGGCTGGTATGTCAAATTCGCTACCTTTCACATACTGACTAAAAAAACCTCCTCTATCTCTAGCCTCTCATTCTTCCGCAAGATTGCCATTAGGAAGAAGAATCCAACTATAGAGCTCTTCCTTCAATGACTTCTTCTCTGTCGATTCTGCTGCTTCTTCCATTTATTCTTTTCAGAGCGAAGTTTTTTGAACACCTAAGCGGTGAAACGTGCTACTTCTATTTTAGCTTCCCAGGTGTGACGAAGCATTCTGAATCGCGGGAATACGAAAAATACGTGCTCCGCACTTTCGTTGTTTCCTGCACGAATTGGGGACATCGGGGAACCGTCATCTTCGAACCTGTGAAGGTATTCTCTGGAGCGGTATGCGATATGTAATAATACATGAACCAGAAATTTTTTCTTTCTGTGATTCCTTCTTTCATTCTTACTTTCATTTCAATTGATAAGTTCTCTCACTTGTCTATTTTGTTTTCTGTTTTCATTACTATGGATATGCTCATCAAATTTTCACTGCTGTCAAAATATCATCCCCTAATAGCAGTTGAGATTATTAGTTATTAAATTAATTTTACTTCTCAATCGATTGGTTTAGTATCAAATTAAAACTTGACTTGTGAGAGATAGTCTAGTATTCAGTTCACAATGTTTTGTTACTCTGATTCAATAGCCAGATGTCGTTATAGGGCCCCACTTCAAATTACCAAAGGTTGATGTCCTTTGCATCAGGCGCTTTGGCGTGAACCTATTGACATCACTGAGGCTTGCCAAAGTGTTTTAACCGCGCGCTTGACGTTATTTGCATGAACCAGCGGCAATCCGGGTAGTCCTTGATGCCCATAGTGTGAAGATGGCGTCTTAGATAGTTATAAAGTTCAGTCACCAGACGAATTTTGCGCTTATTCAAGTGGAGCACTTGTTTGACAAGAAAGGCAGAAGGCCCATCTATGTGTGCATTAGCTCATTCCAGGTCTCTATGTATCTCCGCAGACCGTTGAGAGATGTAATAGTAGAACAATGGGTTCCCGGTCCGTTGGTAGATTTGTCGAACCCAATTTCGTGAGCGAGTCCGCCTCTTTGCTCTTATTGCCCAAGTGACCGGGCACCAAAAACGAGCTGGACCACTAGTTTTTGTAGGACTTTGCTAGTGCCCAGCACAAGCCTAGAGCACACCGTTTCGATTGTGATTATTGTAGTTGAATCTATTTATTGGCATTGGCATGAGTTTCTCTTAAAAAACGCAAAATTGAATTTGTTCGTTAAATAGAATAGAGATCAGTGACTTTTTGAATGAAACATAGGTTTAGATTTGTCTTGATCTAATGACAGATGCCTTTTGACAGGAGCAGTGTGACAATTTTGACCCTCTCTCTTAATTTCACTATAAAGGTTTGAAAAATCGTCGTCTGATATGTAGTGAAGTTTATTATGTATGAATTGTTATGTACTTTTCAGGGTTTTTTCTGGTCTGTTAGTTATGAACGTTAAAATATCATTTTAAATAGAGTTGGAAACGGTCACATTACAGATTATTCGCTTAACTTAAGGAGATGTGAATCACATAATAAAATAAATTGCTGAACGTGAATTAAATGACTGGCATCAGAAAAGTAGGTATGTGAGGTTGGGAGTGATGAATACGGATGACAAAAATAATAGAAACGCGGAATAAAATAGCAGCGCAACAAGGGGAAGCTATTAATCTTTTTATTACGCTTGATGAGAACATTCACAAAATATATGTTCATAACAAAAATAAAATTCACCTCACTTGACATGGTTTATTACACCAAAAATCACATAGGGCTAATTTTTACATTGTGCTTCTCATATCAATAATGATTTCAAAATTATTTATGAGCAAATCGGCTTCAATAGATGTTAATCGATAATATCTGACAGAGGTATATATACGAGTATATAAGAATTGATATCAATGATCTCAATCGAGGTCAATAGACATCAGAAGACATATATCAATATAAAGTGATAATCGATTTCAATCGGCTTCGATGGATATCAATCGATAACTTCTGACAAATTTAGACGCCAATTCATTTGAATATACACATGGCCGAACGCCCGAACGCTCATTATTTGGTTGTAATAGTAAGAAAACACTTTGCGCTTTGAGACTAAAATATTTTTTGCGTGAATGGGTTCTGTTATTTTTTAGAAACATTTTGTCTTTTGCCACCCTGTGTTAGTGCCGCCCGGGTGCCATACACCCCTTGAACCCCCGGTATGGCTCAGCCCTGAAGATTTTATGTGATTTTGCCTCAATCGACGTCAATAGACATTAATCAACATTAAGTGACAATCGACCTCAATCGGCTTCAATGGATGTTAATCGACCATATCTGACAGAATATATAATAATTGATGTGATTCGACCTCAATCCACGTCAGAATACATCAATCAACATGAAGTGATAATCGACCTAAATCGGCTTTAATGGATGTTAATCGACAATATATGATAAAAGTAAATGACAATTCACCTGAATGTATAAGAATTGATGTGACTGAACCTCAATCGACGTCAATAGACATGAATCGACCTCAATCGGGTTCAAAGAATTTTAATCGGCAATATCTGACAAAAGTAAACGACAATTCTTCTCAATTTATATGAGAATTGATGTGATTTGACCTCCATCGACGTCAATAGACATCAATCAACATGAAGTTGATCTCAATCGGATTCAATGGATGTTAATCGACAATATATGACAACAGTAAACGACAATTCAGTTGTTCATTCACCAAAAATATTTACAAAGTTTTTATTAGATTAGATTAGAAATATCCAGATCCTTTTATTTGTTATTGTATAAACTGTTCTTATGAGGAACTATGATAACACGTAATATTTATTATTGAAAATTCACATCAACATGCTACAAAAGTATTTGCTTGCTGATTTTCCACCTAAGCGACGCGTCTCGGAGAATTATACTTGCATATTGAATATTCCACCTATCCCGAGACGAGTTTCACATTCATAATTGCTCGTCGCGTTTCATTAATGTATATTAAAATATTTTCACATATTTAATCATACTAATGGTAGGATTTATTATTGACGTTCCACGTATACAAAAAAAAATCTGCATTTTTCATCAAACATACATCAATCAAATAAAATTAGGATGTTGTTAAAATATTTGCGGTTTAATATCCTCTACATAGAAATTAGTTTTTTTTTTCATATTAAAATTTAAGTTTCTTAGTGTATTGTACATGGAAACGATAAAATTTTTTGATTAGAGAATTAAAAGACCTTTTATGATATCTATCTCCAATTTAAAATATTAAAAGAAACAATAATTAATATTCTAGACTAGATACCTATTTTGAATTTGTTTACAGAGTTCTAGTCAGTATATTTTCCGCTAAACTCATTTGTGATATTAGTAGATACGATGCTCGAATCACTTCATTAAGTTGATTTACCTATTTCTTTAAACACGCAATCGACTATTTCAAGTGAAACAGATATATATTTACATTCTCATTTTCAATTATCTTACCATAGTTGTTCTTCTTTTGCATTTATCTGATGCAGCAAATATGTTCAATTGACTTCTTTCTTCTGTTAAAGGACATTGGTCTATATCAACGTGGCGTAAATCAATATCTATACCACTGGTACCCCTGCAACAATGAACAGAAATAATTTTAATGGTGTATCAGAAGAAATACGGAAACTTGTGCAAATTGCTATGTTAAGTGAAATAACCCAATGGTTAAAGGACATATTCTCGAATATATTTTCAATGTATTAGTGAAATTACTTTTTGTTCAACATAGTTATTTCTGTTAAATTTTTTTATCAATAAATAATGAAGGTACTTTCATAACAACAGCTTTCATTTTCTCAGATAATTTTCTCTTTGTGAAAAACTAACTTCAGCGATAAGAAGTTTTTCCAAATAAACTGACTTTAATTCAGGGTCAATTGGAGATGAGGTTCAATAAGAGGTAATAATGAACCATTATCGTCAAGTTATTGAACATTCATTTTTTGTTTGCCTTATTAAGAAACTGTATTACTCCGTCAATCTGATTTCTCCGATTTTTATATTTTTTGCCTTGTTATACATGAAGGCATCTTATTAATAATAGATTCTTTAAGAGACAATATTCTTCACGTTTCGATCCTCATTAAAATACATTTTCACTCTGACAACTTATATAATTATTTGAATTAATAGACATTTCTTATCACAAAATCAAAGAAACCCATAACACAAATTGTTTACAGTTACAATGAAATTTATTAAATAGAATTATAAATTTTTCCTTAACTAATTAAGTAAATTGAAAATTCTACAAAATTATTCCTTAACAACCCTACATAGTGAGTATAATTTTATCCTCTATTTTTTATATTATATCATTGTAGGAGATTTCTAATTTAGTAATTTCATGTAGATATTCAGTTCCACCAAAGCTTTAGATCAATTTAATAACGTAAGTTACAAATACGTACTCTCCATATATATGACTTCAAGTCAAACCCTTGTATTGTCACTTTTGATTCGAAATCTCTTCAATGGAAACAACTATTATCTCACTGCTCTCTGTATTTCATTGGATCCCGACTAAGAACTTCAAATTTTATAAAGTTTAAACTTTGTTATCTGCTTTAATTACATTCTACTAGAGTATGACGAAATGAAATGGTTAATATGGGGACGCTATTTCAACTTCAACTTAATATCTTGAGTTGAATAGTGCGGAAATCCGTGGTGTTATTTCGTTTTAACATATTTTATATAATATCTATTAGAGATCTCGTATTAAATGATATATTGATACATAACATCATACAAACGACCTATATAAGCAGCACGATTTCCCAGTATTGAATTTTTATGGTGAATACCTATCTCCTGAGAAAACGTAGGCATTTGTTATTATGAAATGAAAGTGTTAACGGAATTGATGTTTTGTTTTTGAACTATGAGATAAATTTCTATATTCATTCCATATATTTCACATTACAATCTCTGCATTACATTACAATCTATTACATTGACTGCAATGCCCATCGGAAAAGTGAACCATTCTTGTTAATTTCATTCAGTTTCAGGTATCTCCATTTTCACGATATGGGTTCACTGCTACTGTATTCGATACAGATATAACTTTGAAATCACCGTCTTTATTAGGGACTACATATCTTGCCAGCGGGAAGAAAATCTTGAGCTTTGGAACAACGTGGAACAACGACTCAAATTTTTTTTTGCTTTCTAGACAGAACCTCCAGGCGATACCCGCTACAGGCAGTTATTCTCAAATTTTGCTGATAAAATCGGCTACCTGAAATGAAACCATCCAAAGGCAGATATTGTTATCTCTGGTGAAGAGAACTGACAATGAGGAGCTAAAAGATTGAGATTTTGCTAACAGTTACGAACTGACCAAAATCAATGAGCCAACCAGGTTCCTGTTCCATTTTCTGTTCGAGATGGTCATTTTGCTAGCATCTTAGATCTGTTTCTTACAACAGATCCCGATCAGTACATCGCGACCGTACATGCACCACTCGGAACATTAGATCACAAACTAGTTATAGCAACGTGTGGACTAGAAATTTAAACTTAGGATCCACCTAGACCATGTGAAGCTTGACATTATTGATCGGTCGATGAAGCCATCTGAATAAGTTCCTTTTCATATATAGGTACCTGGAATGATGTTTGCTTCAACAGCAGTCAACAAAAAAAATGCTGCTGAACGCAAATGACTCTCAAATCCTAGTGCTTTTGGCAGGGTTTGGCATATTAACTTTGTAAGTAAATCAAGATGGTACGGTTTGTCATCCTCACTTAACTCCTGGCTAAGAAGCTTTCAGAATGACCGATCCATCTAGGTCGCTATCGATAGACACACCTCAGAATAGTTTGAGGTCAATGCTTGCGTTCCTCAGGGATGCATCTTGTCACCTACTCTCTTTTTTCTGTACATCAACGATCTACTCGACGAAACTGTAACTCCCGATATCTAGCTTCGCCGAAGATAGCACACTGATGTTGTCATTCAAATTAGACTCCCCAATAAACTCGGCTAAATCTCATACCAATAACGAAAACATTCTGAAGTGAGGTGGGAGCAATTTGAGATTGAGTTCAATACAGGAAAGAACAATGAACATAATCAGCGATTATCTGTCGGCTTTCATGAACATAGATCAACCGGGGATCTCCTGGCCTATATCCCCAACGTATGAACTGAAGGTTTAGATCAATATGGAAAATCCAGAGAAATGGCATTGGACATATCGAAGGTTTTTGACAGGGTTTGGCATGCCGAATTTTTTAATAAATAAAGATCGTACGGTTTGTCATACTCGTCAAACATCGACTGGTTCAGTAGCTTTCTCAAAGACCGATCCCTCCAGGTCGTTAACGATGAAAAACAGTTCAGAAAGGTTGGAGGTTAATGCTGGTACTGCAAAACCGATATATAACTTTGTTGATAATACAGTGGGGTCATTGCACGAATCAGTCATTGCCTTAATTAACCACCACCATTAATACCGATCTTGAAAACATTCTGGAGTGGAGTGGAAGCAGTCTAAATGAGTTTTATCCAGCAAAGACCTAGGGTGCTGTTTTAAAAAAGGAGGCTGGCACTGCAGCTCAGAATTTGATCCTGTCTGGACATAAAATTTCACCATCATCGCAAATTCATTTGTTAGGTGTTGAGGTTGGGAGCAATATATCCTGGCATAATCACGTGGTCAAATCTGATAAGGCATCTTCACAAAAGCTTCAACTCTCTTTGAGACCAAAAAGATATGAATCCCAAACAGCTTTTAATCTTCTACAAAGCCCAGATTCATCCATCTTTGAGGTATTGCTGTCACATTTGGAGCTCGGCTCTCAAGCATAGAGAAAAGAGCAATTAGACTTTTAGGCGACCCAGAGTTGACCAGAAATTTGGACAGCTTAGAGCATAGAATAAAGGTTGCTAACCTTCTGATACTACCTCAGCAGGTGCTCATCCAATTTGTCTGACATAATTCCATCTAGAGCATTATTTAGAAGGCCTACTCGACAAGCAAACGATGCTCATGAACACTAAGTTCACCTGTAGACGCCCAGATCGTCAGTTTATCGGAACTAATTCCATTGGAGAAGAGCAAGCCTATGGATTCAGCTACCAAAGCACTTCTTTTCCTAGCATTACAACCTATAGAAATACAAGATCAATATCCGCAGGAAGCTAATAGGGTTAACCTTCTTGTACTTACTTTTCACAGAAAAAAGTATTGCTTATGTTTTAGTAGCATTACATACATACATACATACATACAGAGATGTAGTAATTTATACTCGCTTGTAGTTTTAAAAAGCGATGAATATATTTTTTTCTTATAGAAAATATTTCGTCACATTACATTTTAAAGGTAAAAAGAGTAAAGGAAATCGTGCATTGGTATCAAAAAAAGCGTTCACCATTTTTTGAAGTATTACACCTTACACCATTCATCTATTTTTTTTAAATTAATATTGAAATAGTGTTTTTACTTCTTATTATTATTATATTATATATATTAAAATTATTATTATATTATATTAAAATGTCCAACATTTGTTAAATTTGAGAAAAAAATATATATTTTCTTAAGATATCAGCTTAGTGAATCTGGAAGTGATTAAATTCCAATGTTTTGTTTTAAAGAGACAAAACACTAGATAATCCACAGATAAACTCCAACGCAAGAAGTAGTGAAACTCCAAACCAACTCAAAAGCCACGGATAAAGTTGTTACTTGAAATCTTCTTCCTGGAAACTTCGTTGACAAGCATTTATGGCATTATTTGGTCTAAGAATCTATATAACTTTTAAAACAGTTGTAGCGTGACTGTGAAGAATTAATTGTTGTAATGGGGTTACTATTCCTGGAAGTAAAAGTAATATTTATTTGAACGGTTTACTAACAAACCGAGAAACGATAATTATACCCTAAACCGATTATTGGAATGTTAGAATAGCAAAGAACTTTAGCAGAGGTTATTTTCTATCCATTTAGACTAGTATAAATATGTGAAAATATTCAAATTCTCATCAGATTATGGTATTTCATTCACCACACGTCCAGAGATATTTTTAAAATAAATCAGAAAACCAGTTTAAGAACAAATGCAGAACTCAATTCCTTTTTTAAACAAAGTATCAATTCTCTTGATATAGTAAAAACCATAATACAGTTGAAATTTTTGTTTAATCGTGGATGTGTATTATCATTTAATGATAATTTTCTCACTTTTATTCATATGCGAAACATATTGTGTTTTGAATCGTGTGCTATTTAATTCATAATAGATACATCTGTTACAATTTCTTAGGAAATATTAAGATACATCAAATCATGTTATGTAGCACTTCATGTGTAGTTAAATTGAGATATAATATATTATATTCCTAAACTATTCATATCTACAAACATTCAGCAACATTTGGGGGTTCTAAGTCTTCACTTTCTGATTAGTTTTGTTCTTCTGTGGCTGAAAGTTTTGTTTAGCAAAACAGTTACTAATATAATATGGATGATGGATTTGAATTAACTGAAATACATTCAGAGTTGGAGAATAATATTCCAAATGAAATCCCTTAAATTTAATTGTTGCTAATTCAATTGATAGAAATTGTTATCTACCTGTCCCTACAGTTATTTCATGCTTAATGTGGCTTGATTAGAGTGATGAATGGGTTAATTTACGAATTTAAATGATGCCTGATGAATGTTATGAAACAAGATGGATATAATTAAATTGATTTAATATATAAATTCTGAATCTAGATCAAGTAGACTGAAAGATAACTCACTTGAAGAAGTACGTGTCATTCTTATAACCAAAAAATGGCACAGTATAAGTCAACATCCATATGTTGCCACCTCCGCAATCATAATACGGTTTAGACCACTTCCCATCCTCATAGCGTACGGATAATATTTCTTGCGATACACGATCTCCCATTGCTGTGCTGTTATATCGGTGCGCTTTATAACCTGAAACAAATTTTTGAATTTAGTAGAATATTAGAAATTTTTCTAACCAAAGAACATAAAATAGAAGCTTATAAACTTGTTATTCATTCAAATTTTTCAATTTTACCCTCAAAACTTGTTGGATAAACTTTTTAAATGATTGAAAATATTTAATTAAGCGTAGGTAGGAAGAAAATTTGTGTGTTTTTGTAGATATGTAAACCAAATGTAGTTTGTTGTCACTAACAGTTCTTGTTGCTATAATTCTTTCTATTACTAGTAGGGTGTATTTTTCAATTTCTTTGTATACCTCTTATACGACTTTTGTATTATTCCGTAAAGCAATGCCTATGTTTTTGTTTCTTTTTATTGACAAGCGTTACGTCTGGTGTATTGTGTGATACTGTTGTGTGTGCTAGGGTTCTATCCCAGTAAATTTTTCTAGTTATCGTTTCATAAAATAATGAATGTTGTATTAGTTTATACTTTATTAGTAACTTGTGATTTACAATTTTTGCTACTGTATTATGTCAACTATTATTTTGCATCCTTATTATTATCCTTTTTCTAATAGAAGTTTGTCATTGTGTATAATTTGCTATCGGGAACATACCTGGTTTTTTAGATGTTGTGTGCTATTTGCACCTTTTAACGAAGGCTTTCCTCACAATATTTGCCGTTCGATAGATAGGTATTCTGCATTTGGAGAGTTTATCCGTTTGATACCGATGGTTTCACACTGAAAGTGTGTTCGTGCCAGAATTTACATTAAATCATCTAACCACATTTCGTTTCAAAATGCCTTAAGACGGCAATAATTAATCATTTGGATGAAGAGAAGATAAAGATCAAGCAGAGACCTACCGCCTAATTGCCCTCCTTCCAACGTTTTCTGAGATTATTGGAAGGTTGGTCAAAAAAGGCTTTTATCATTTTTACTTAAACATAAAATACTTACTACCCACCAGTTTGGATTATTATGTAACAAATGCAGAAATATTGCTATATTCTACCTCATGAATAATGTTTACTGCTGCCTAAACAACCATTACTCCACCGCAACAATTGTCTATGATTTTTCTAAGGCTTTCTATTGTGTGAATCATAATATTTAAAGTAAAAAAATTGCTGTACTTCGACGGTTTCAGTGTAGCATCTCTCACATGGTGGAAGTTATACCAACAGAAGTCAGCTTATAAGGGTTGATTTAATAATTACTTTTTGCAAGCCAATAAAATGCGGAGTGCCTCAAGGCTCTGTACTAGGCCCTATTTCATTTCTTCTGTTTATCAACGAGATTGCCTATCTAGATGTTAGCGGTAAAATATTTCTTTCTGTGAAAGATTTAGCGACCTTATCCCCATTAAATCATCATTTATCGAAATATTTTGATAAAGACTTAAAGAAAAGTCGAAACGTCAAAATTTATCTTTCTTTTAAAAACTATAAAAAAAACTAATTTTAAAACAGAAGAGACCTAAAATCAAGAACATTTAGATGCACATATATATATATATATATATATATATATATATATATATATATATATATATATATATATATTCAAAGCAAAATTATTCAGAATCAGAATAAAACGTTACCTCTGTATTGATTCTATCATTCAATTTACATACAACTTATTACTTGTAAATCATCATTTTTTATCTTGTTCCACAGATTATATCAAATTTATTGGAAACTTTATCAACCAAAACCTGTTAAAAATTTCTGAATGTTGTTTTTTTTTTCTGAGTAAATCAAGTAATTGATTGCTTCTGCTGTGGACAGAACAATGGTTGTCGTTTCCAAGATTGTCAAATAAAGCCGTTTCTCACTATTAATTCAATGTTTTATACTTAAGACTAATTGATATAAAATGCTGAGTGAGTTTCATTCTAGCAATCTCCTTGTTTTGTCTCAACAATTTTCAGTTGCGTCATTCAGAAGAAAAATATATATCAAGAAAACAATACATTTGATGTTTTTGTATAAAATCACTGTTTTGTATTCTATTGAATAAATTTTTTTCAAGATAATGTTAATACTTGTCATATTCTTATAATGGTTTTGTAACGGAATTTTCATATATCAAAAAATTACCGATAATAATTGATCAATTGTATTATGTAGTATTTCATTCAATTTCAAAATAGATCCTTTTCAAGACGACACATTATCACCAAGGAATAACCCTTCCATCAAAATATTAATTTTCTATTTTTTTATATCGACATCAATAATCGCCGAGATTTTTTTTAGGAGGTGTGACAACTGAGCTCCTATAATTTAGTTACAATGGTGGAACTGGTCAAACTGCGCCGCTCCGTCCGTATCTGCTTAGCAAAAGAACTTCGTTTTCTAGCTTAACTGTAAGTCTGAAATCAGGTTTGGTTTGTATTTTTTTGAATAAATAAAATAGTGTATATTTTAGTCACTCTTTTCTTAATACTACGGCACCGTTAATCATGAATCTGTTTCTGAATCAAACATTGATTGGAGGATTATATGTCAACGCTCTGGAGTTGTTGAAGGGACAAAGAGTACGAAACTAGGGAAACAAAATAGATATTTCACTACTAAAACCAACTAATCCATTCCTTAATGATTTTGCAACAGACATTTCATCGCACCTACTATAGGGTCCCTAATTCACTTTTACCTTCTCATATCAAAGGGACTCATCATGATGACAAAGAAGACGCCAAAGGAAATGTCACCTGTCACTGGTTATTAATGGGTTAAATTTGGATTATTATCAAGGATTTTTTGAATCTTAGGAGCAACGTTGTGTAGAGTTGAATGCCGACTATGTAAATGTTGATAGTAAAGTATTGTCTAAAAATTTGTAAACTTGCTTTTAATTTATCACATCATCGCGCATGTCTTCTTTTATTTAAAAGTAAACAATGGAAACTCCACTGTTTGTTGAGTTTCAATCCAGAAATTGGTTCATATTCTTGTGATTCAAACAACAATGATGCGAACTAGGTGAGAGAACAGTTCGCTTTAAGCTGGCTTTCCAATTGATTTAATCAAGATCCGTAGTGTAGAGACTAATATAGCTTCAGCAACGAGGTTTCTTTTATTTCACTCTAAAGATGTAGAGCTTTGGCTTACTTATAGTGATAGAAATATCCAAAAACACTATATGAGAATACTGAAAATTATTTTAATTCAGAAAAAAATTTACTAAGAAAAGTGGTGCTCTTGAACTTTTTCTTTGTGGAAAGTCCAGTGATAAGCTGAATCTGCGTTAATTGAAATTATTGCTACAATAGTCTCGGCCCTTTTGTTTCTCAAATAGACGATTTTCAAAAAGTAAACATATTATCCAGCTAGGTAATTAAGCCCGGCACTCATAACATATTCTGCCGCAAATCCAAATAATTCGCAATTTTGTTTTGAATCTGTGTGATTTCGAAAAAAATATTATAAGTAAGGCGACACTAAAATCTCTTTTTGTCACTCGTCTGGTTAGTTCCATACTCGTGACAAGAAATATAACTTTGGTGCCTTGATACATAAATAAATATTATGCGAGTATAAAAGTGATGGAACTAATTAATCATATGTGGCAGCGATCCCTTTGAATGCAAAGCCGTTAATTTATCTTACGTCACTTATTGTATGTAACTCAAAATATTTATGAATTCACAAAAACTTGTCGCTATATAATTATTTGTAAATTGAACATTATCTTGAAAACTACCCATAATAATAGGAACATGCATCTAACGTAGTAGAATCTATTTTTTGATAATCGCCTATCTTTAGGTTTAACATTGCTATTGTACGTAGAAAACGGCTCCTAGTGAAAAACTAAAAACGTTGAATCCTATAATTAATAAGGATTTCTGAAGAAAGATCTTTTCTGTCTAGAGTTTTGTGCAGAATAATTTACAAATAAAACGAAGTAAACTCAACTCGGAATTTTCCTTGAGAGTTAAGAAAATCCCTCGTTCCTCTATCATTTTCTCTGATTATCATCATTATCTTACAGGAAATATTGAAAAATTTGATAGGAGCCTAGAAAAAGAATATCTCGTTCCTTTCTGAAATTGACTCATTAGACAAGGTGGTAGAAAGCAAAGAGATATAAATATCAAGAATAATAGAATTTGTTAAAAATATATGAGAATAATGCAGAAATAAAGAGAGATAAAATATAAATTTTAAATGGACATGATTCACGGCAAGGAAAAACTATAGTTCAATTGATTGTTTTGGGTGCCTCAAAAACGAAGTTGAATCAGTTCGAGGATAAAATGCAATTCTTCAAACATGTAATGAAATTTCACTTAGTAGCATGCCAATACGAGGAATGCTGCTTGAGTTTTTAGATGTTTAATGGTGAACATACTTAGAACATGTTCTCATACAACTACCATTTGAGTTGTTTACAGATACTTGAAATATTCATCTGGGCTAAAAAATGGTGTCATCAAATCTTTAGATTGAACGCAATGTTTACATTACCACTACACCAACACTAACAATTACATTTTCTGATGCGCGTCAGTCTATGAAGACGAAACTTGGTTATCGGAATGTGTGTCAAACTGTGTAATTGTGAGTGTTGGTATAGTGTTAGTGTAAATAGTGTATTCGGATGCAAAATATGAAATTTAATCGCTTACATTGTCGTGCAATGATTTTCGAGGTGGATTAAATCAATAGAAATGTGCCGATCAACTCACTTCCACTTTTGGTGGTGAATAACCATTTCGTACCACCGCATTACGTTAATTCTTCGAATTAAATCGTTACAGGATGAATTTCGCGTCGTCCAAAAACGGCTGTTGTGCCAGAAAACATCTTGCTTGCAAACTCGTCATGTGACATACCATGAATTGAGACATACTTGGGTGTACATTCAATATTGCGTAAACATTTTGCTGAGATTTCTTTGCGTTGAATAACGCATAATTCGACAATCGCTCAAAAAAAGCTCATGTCGATTGGTGTAAAGAAATGCTTAAAAAATTCAATCGCGGTGCTTCAACAGACGTCTATAAGATCGTGCCAGGCGACGAATCATGGATCTATTGATATGAACCCGAAACTAACGACCAATCGACTGTACGGGTCTTCAAAGACGAGCCAAATCCAACAAAAGTAATAATAACAGGACATGTTGCCACTGTTCAGTTATAGAAACGTATAACGGTCAGTTATGAGTAATGCAACAGCATTTCTTTTCCAGAAGTGTTCGAAAAAATGAGGAAAATCAATCGCAGAAGAAGAATGATTCTCCACCACGACAATACGAGCTCTCACACATCAACTCAAACAAAAACATTTTTGAGCATCGAATTGATGGCTCATCCACCTTACAGTCTTTGTTTGGTACCCTATGATTTCCTCTTATTTCCGCAGATCAAATTAACGAGGTCAACGTTTTTCTACACCTGACAAAGCGGTTGACGTGTTCAAATCACATGTTTTGGAGGTACCTCAATCGAAATGAAAAAATGCTTCGAAAATTGATTCAAACGCATGTACAAGTGTTTTGATCTTAATGGAGATTATTCTGAAGAACAATAAAGCCATATTAAATTATAGATATTTGTTTTTATTTGCCTATCTCAAACCTTAAGTAGCAACCCTTGTACATAGCTAAATAGACGAACAAAAAACAAAACGTTAATAGCAAGCTTCGTATATATACTTAGAAGGGAATATTTAGTAATTCTAATATAGCATATTTGTTTTAATCGAAGGGATGTAATAAATATATGACAATATTAATCATTTCAACATGAAAAAATAAAGAAAACATATGTGTAATATTTTCTGCAACCTATATCAAATTTTCCGGTGAAAATTCTTGTGTAGTCTAAATTTTTCTGCTTTTTTCCAATAAAATGTGAGATAAGAACATGAAACTTGTTATACGTGACTGGTTGGCATGTCTAAATTACTGTAATTCTCCATAAGAATTTTCCTTTAGTAAAAAACTCAGAAAGCTCAGAAAAGCAGTGATAAAGGAAAGCGTAAGGTTAATTTATAAAATATCAGATCGAAAGCTTCGGTTTGAATGATATGATAAAAAATAAAAGATCACGGAACTGAATCATTATAAATAAAACTATTTTGGTTGGTTTATTCATGTTTTCGACCATGTACTTGCAGAATTTATTCACTTCCAAATCTGTTGAAGCAAATATTTCAGAAAACTTTACAAGTCGGATTTCCATTTTTAATCTATATCATATTTCTTTTGCTCCCATTTTCGATTCAAGAAATAAATAAACGGGCGTTACCGAGAAACTTATAATGAAAATATTTTTCCCAAATAAGGATAAATGTGTATTTTTATTTTCTCAATGTTCGATAAAAATAAGAAAAAATGGGAGTATTATCTCTTATGGCATTACTGTTGAGCAGTTATCTTTCATATTAAGTATAATCAATTTGTTTCAATTCCTTCCCTGTGATTTACCAAAATTGTTCAATTGGGTTAAGGACTTGGTAGCTTGCAGACCAAACCATGGCAGGAATTCCCCTCATAATAATATTACTATAACATGTGTGGCCTAGTATAAGTTCCTTTAATAAATAGTGCACCTAGTAATACAGGCTCTTCTTCGCCGAACTCGCCTCCAAATTCATCTCACCCCACATCAATAATGAACCGCCACAATATTGTGCTGTTCCTATAATATACGTGGAAATCCCCACAAAGTATCTGGATTCAGCAGTGAAGAATATTCTTCCCCAATCTTCCTAACTTCAAATACCTTTGTTAGGTTAAAGTTATAACAATCTAAAATTCCGTTATGTAGAGAAATGTGGTAGTAAACGAAAATCTAGCGGTAACCCTACAGCCTTGACCTGGTCCTCTTGGGATACTTTCAATGATATCAAAACTTAGTAAAAATCTGTATTATTTACATTACGAATATTCACTGCACTGATTGGATTGTTTGAGAAAATTACGATCCTTTCCAGAACAAATCGTATAATTTCAAGAATGAATTTCTAAAAGAATTTTTTTTTTCGACGGCAATTACTTGGCAAATTGTGACACCAGTCTGTGAAATTTCTTTACAGAAAGGTCTATACCCCTTCACCTCTTGCAAAATGAAATGTATCGACCCTCAGGGAATCTAAAAAATTTATTAGATTACGCAAGAAAATTCCTGCAGTGTTGTATAATCTTAGTAAGCAGCTAAACCTTGGGAACATTTATCCGGTGTTGATGTTACATTAATGGATTTAACTTTTGTGATAAGGATGTTGTTTCTTGTTTTTTGAAATTAAGAAAAAAACAAAAGAAACTCTCATCAATTTAGGTCACTCATTTGTTTATAAGTTTCTATAATTTCTATCAAATTTCAATCTAGTAATTATATTAAACGTTTAAACTGTCAACATATTTTGGAATTACGTAAACTTTATGTCATTTTTTAATGAGAGCACTTTTCACAAATATGTTGGAAATTGTCTGATTAATATATTATTTCTCGTTCTATTAACTCGAAAAAATTGTCAGAAATTCTTCATAAATCATCCATTTACTCTTAAATCCTCTTATCTTGAAAGCAATTCGTTGTATTAGGATATAATGTATAGCGGAAGATTCCAGGCTACAATTTCACACAAAATTAGTTGCTTAATTTGAGTCATAAATAACATTCAATATTGGTTAAGATTGTATTGAGGTATTTGTATGGTTTGTATTGGTTTTGTAATAAGTTAATTATTATCAATTCAATACTAGCGTTGTGAAATTTAATCAGTGCCACTTGGTATGTCTATAATACCGTGCTCGTCGCCGTGAGAGCATTGGTTCGAATATGATAGAATAGTATATTAGTCCAGTCAAATAAGACTTTTTTCGAAAGTAAATTTATATACAGATGCCACAAGTTTTTTTTGTACGGTACGCCAGTGATGTGAAAAATGAAGATCATAACTGATAGCGAAATTGTTTCAATTCCTGTCTAAAGCGTGGTTTACCTTATTTTTTCTAAAAAAGTATACTTGGATTAGCTCTAATGTTCGAAAGAAGGGGTAGGTATTAAAAAAACTAAAAGTTATTTGTTAAATTTGGTTAATTATTTACGTCAAAAATTGAAAATTTGAAGTATTTCGATTTTCATGTTATTAAAAATTGTTCATAATATTTAGGTATTGATTAAAACAAACAACACAGCAGATTAACGATGAATAAAATGCTGTACGACGTCTGGCTATTAAATAAGGAGGTTACAAAAAGGGTTTTATTATAAAAATTATTCTACATTTGAATGCTCCCCTTCAACACTCCCCTCCCCTCGCCACACACCTTTCTGTACGTTTTTTCCATTGATAGAAGCAGTGCTAGAAGTCTTCTTTGATGAATGCCTTTAGGAGCTCTGCCGTTTTTTGCTTTACCGCTTCCATCGACTCAAATCGGGTCCCTTTCAAAACAGATATTTTCTTAACCTTTCAGAGAAATTTCAGCAGACCCGTCGACGCAAGAGCTGTTGGTCAGGAGTCGCACAGACTTTTGTCACGTGTAATTCCTCGTGTAAAATTTTTTAACCGTTTCTTTATCAGCGTTTATAGCCTCGACAATCATCCGGATGCTTATTCGACGATCTGCATGCGCAATTCGGTTCATTTTGGTAACTTTTTGTTGAAACAGTTAAAGGGCGACCTGGGCACTGGTCATCTTCAGGGCTCTCTCGGCCCCCACTAAAGCACTTACACCACTCAAAAGCACGCGCATAAGAAAAGAATTTTCCCAATAGGCCTTTTGCAATAATTTATAGCACTCAGTCGGAGTTTTTCTCAATTTTACTAGAAATTTGAGATTGACACGTGGCTCCTGTTTTTCGTCACACATGATTTTCGGCACGAGAAAAAAACATGTTCGTTTCATACCGCTTCTGCACAAATATTATAATAATGACGGAAATGTGTTTTGGGACAAGATTTCTAGATACTCAACGCCCCACTCGTTTTTTACCCTACCTGTCTAGGTCGCCCGAAATGCTTACCAAAAAGTATCTCACTTTTATTAGTTTGAAGCTTTTTAGCTTTTAATTACGGATTTAAAAAAAAGTACACTAAACTTACATGTATCCTGCAATCGCGAGCTGCTTGAAATCTGAATTAGTACCATTAAAATAAGGTAAAATAATCCTTGGATTTGAGTGATTTTTTTCGATTTGGAGTAGCTATAAAAATTATGTCGACCTATCACAATAATTTTTAACTAATATTGTTCATGGACAAGATATAGATCCGCTAATCATTAATATAAATTATATTTTGTTCATGTGTATGAATAAAGAGTAAAGTTGAAATTCATTTAATTTAAATAATTTCACATCAGCTTTTGTGGATATAGTAAAATTATAAATCAATCTCTGGCTAGTGAAAATAAACTGTATTTAGGTGAAAGTGAGTACTACCCACACATACATAGATGTATGATCTTTAATAAACTTGAGAATTGAGAAAATATTTATTTTATATCATCAAAATATCTAACAGAATGTTTGCCCTATTTCCTGGTGGAAATAAGCAGGTTAATTTTCATTTGACCCTAAAACAATTTGTATTTAAGAAGTAATTCACTTAAAAGAGCCTTTTTGGAATGCATTTTCAGGAAATAAATCTAATGCTTGCAGTGAAATGTCTTTTGTATGTTATATAAGAACTAATACCTTTTAATAATAATTTGAGTTTTGAAAGTGAGTGAAGTAAATCAATAGGGAATAGATTGAGATTATATGGTGGTTGATTGCAAGAGGTGGTTGAAGTGCATTAACGTGGCACTCACACTACCCTTTACCCTTACCCTTGGAAGGATCTCTACATAAAAAAATTCTCATTGATACGATTTTACCGAAATATATTTCTTCTTTACTCTACATTTTGATTTTGAATGTCAAACCTGTCAAACCCACATTCTTCCGTTGTGAACTGGATAAAATACCAGTGGACATTTTCCTCCCATGATACGAATGACTCACGTCATTTCATTTCATGAACGAGATTTGATATTTGGATAAAAATCCTTTGAGTTCTATGAAAATTATTTCTGCAAAGGAAATAAACAGGTATATTATGTACATACCCTTGCGTTAACTTAACCAATTTTTTGTTGGAAAATTAAGTTTTCCCTAGCATCTTGTAGTAATAAACATTGACTACTTCATTTTTTCTTCGCCCCAACAAGAAAGCTTTCACTATTGGATTTAATTACGATGTCGAGAGACACGATACACGTAAACGTTTATTCTCAATTTTATAGAAAATTCGTGAATGGAATAGAAATGCAACGGAGTTGTTGATTTTCAACTATCAGCATGATGAATTATTTAGAATCACTAGATTTATCGATAGATGACATTGAACTGTCACATTAACTGTTCAAAATAACAATGACTATAATAAAGCAGAAGCGTATAAGCTTTCGTTGTTAAAAATCGTTTTCAATTACATTTTGATAAATTTCCGTAATATCGATCTAAATGGAAGATATAAATTTTATTAATCATTCTACTACGATTTAAAAGCTTTCACAGAAGAGTGTTTAGATAAAAGTTTAATTTTGAGCTGTTAAAAGGCCTATAAAATTTATGCGATGAAAATAGAGAGCCAATAATATCTCCTTGAAGTTTTGACATGTACGAAAATTGATATCCAACTCCTTTATGTAATTTATAAATGTATGACATTTAGTAATATGATAATATTTTTCCAAGTTAATAGTAGGTCGTAAAAATATCGAAATAACAACAAAAACTATAAATCATTAATAAAATTACACGCAAGAAATATTAATAAATAACGATAACAAATAACAAGCAACTTAATCAAAATAAGATTAAAATATATGGTGAACCATAGGCCCTGATTAAATTTCCACTTCCACCTAGCATACATTCAAATATACGACTAACTAGGTGAATTCATATTTTTGGTCATGAAAATTTATTGTTATGTTGGGTGTTGAATTTTGTTTTTTCTTGAAAAAAAAAATAACCAATTCATAAGATCCAAGAATCAAGATCCGAATTGACTCGTGACATGAACAGAAGTCTATTCAATAGACTAAATGTATCTTATACATTGGAAAATACACTATCCCTGTTATTTACAAAATTTAAACACAAAACTAAGAATATAGAAAAATCCTCTGTTATTATCCTCTATACTATCTGTGAATTGTTCAAAAAATTACATGGGAATGACTTTGCAATATCTAAAGAAAAGAAGAAATGGTCACAACTACCTATACTAAATTACAAAATAAAAATTTGATTTCAAAAAAAAAAATTATCAAAACTTGACAATCAAGAAAATTTTTTCATGAAAATAGATAATCAGTTGATGATAAACAAGTTATGAAAAACCCAATGGTTTGTTCCGCTATAAATCTTTATAATGAATACAACTGAAAAATGTCAGGAGCTGTTTGAATTAAAATTGTCTGAAATGCTAACTATCATGTTATTTATAGTGAATTTGAAAGGTTTTGACCTATGTTGACGAGTATAAAACAATAATAAAACAGAAAAGGCCAAAGTTGTACTAGTCTCGCTGAGAGTTTGAGAAGAGTTCGTGAACTGTATAATGTATATCAAGAGTAACGGTTAGAATTTCCAAGTAATAATAGTAACAGACGCTGAAGTTGTGAGAATAAAAGTATTCGTATCGAATGAAAATCCATATGTTCTCATTTTTCCGTTGTTACATACTCTTACCTTCAGTTATTGTCGGATGCTATGTTTAAAAATTCAAAACATTTCCTTCAATACTCATACATTTCGTTTATTGATACATTGTTCTCTCTATATTTTTCAAAAAGTTATTTCACTGGAAGAAGAGTACGTTTGGAAGTAGAATAAGTGGTGGAAAAATGTTTCGTCATCAAGTTATTGAAATAGTTAATTATTAAGCAAAAATTTAAAGGTTAACATTAAATGACTTAGCTTAACCTGAACTCAATTCAGTGGATAATTTCAATTATGATTAAAAACAATAGTCAGTTTATAACGTTGCAATGATTAATAATAATAACGGACCGTTATAGAATGTGATATAGATAATAGTGAAGCTCTGTGAATAAATATCTGTAAATATTTGTAAAATTAGAAAATTTTCTTGATGAGTGACAAACTTTGAAATACCTCGTATGAATCTAGAAACATTTCTCATTTACGTGAGTATCATCTAGTATATAACCATTGAATTTACTTTGTGAACTTTGCGGTTCGGGTGACTTTCATGTATCTAATTGAAATTCGAATCACCCTATATATTCATGCTGGTTTGACTCGGGGAATTTACCACAAGTGAAAAATTGCGTTTAGAATGGACCTTTGGTAAATTTACTCCTGGTATCATGACTAGGCGTTAGATGGTCTTGGAGAGAATATCCGAAATACCTGACGGCTTTTTGGATTAAAGGTCTTAGTGTGATAATGGCGCACTGACACATTAAAAAAGAAAATTCGTGTGATCGAATGTGGAAGCCTCTTTTTATTCTAGTTTTATGTCACAATAGTAGAATTTTAAGAAACTGAGTGAATTGAAATTATTCGTTTTTTTTTGAACAAGTAAATAAAAAAAATGTGTGAGGTTCAATAAGATTTTGAGTTCATTGTCAAAATTGATTATTGTGTCTATAAAATTTCTAAGCCTCAATTATCCTATCATTCCATATCGAGTAGATGAAGCGGTCATGTATCTTTTCAATGAATTTCTGATAGAGTAGATAGTATCAACTAGCACTAATTCTGTATAAAACCATAGTTCCCGACTACTGCAATCGTTCATATTGTCTTACACACAAATCAGTTGTTTTACTTTTTGTACTTGCAATTTATACTGTACGTTTTCCATTAAACGGCGTATACATTTTATAATATATTAAGGTGGTGGATACATTCCATTTTTTGATTGTTTGAAATTTAAAGTTCTATTTTCTATTATCTAGTTTTCTTAATTCTATTCATGGAATTTTTGAATGCGATTCGTAGGTTAGCTATAGTTTTCCAAATAGAGATGTTGTAAGATTCTCAACTCAAAAAAATATCTTTTGGAAGAACCAAACAAATTCGCTTAGTATTTTGTATAATAAAAAAATTGTGTAGTTCGAGGTGGTATAATGTGCAATCAACTTTTGGATTAATTATTCTTTCATTCATTATAAGTCTATCGCCTGTTCTTTTTTCGATATCTTTCCTCATTCTGGCTACGGATTGTCTCTCCACCTCTTTCGTCGACGACCTCTGCTCCGTGTTCCAATTGGAGATTCATCCTTTATTATTTTTACCAGTCTATCGTCTGTAACTCGACTTATATGTTAGTTCCATTGTTTTTACGCTGTGATAATCATTTTTTTGTGTTATTTACGTCACATGATCGTCTGATGTTTTCGCTTCTTTCTCAATCTAGTACTGTTTTCTCCGATACCCGCCAAAAATTTTCCTTCATGGTGTCTCCAAGAATTGTTTTATTTTTGATGTTTCAGACCTTGTTTCTAATATATAAGTTATTATAAGTCTGATTCTCGCTTTGTAAATTATTTTCTTTGTTTTTTGTCTTTTGTGTTTGTTTCTGTATACTTCTGGAGACATCCCGGGACTTCATTTGATGTGGGTACTTTACCTTTTATCTCGTCTTCTACGTCTCTATAACTGGTTATATCAATTCCAAGGTACTTAAATTTTCTTCTCTGCTATATTATTTAATTTCCTAGTTCTCATTGGCATGTCATAGGCTCTTTTGATCTTGTCCTACATATGGTTGTTTCAATTAAGATTATGCTGTTTTCCTGTGAGGTTGAAGGTATTTAATATTCTTAGTAGAGCATCCTCATTTTCAACAGATATCATGTCGTCATCGACATAACACAGGATATTGATTTCTCTGTTAGCAATTCAATAACCGTTGCCTAACCGCACTTTTTTTATTATGTAGAATAATATGGGACTGAGCGAGTCTCTTTGACTAATTCTGCTATTGACTGATATGGGAATATGTTTATATTGTACAATAGAAGAATAACATCTTCCAGTTCAATACGGTTGGCTTCTATTAAGTCCAATAAAATAGTTTGCATAAATAATAGATTGTTTTTAATTTGAGGATCAAACACCTTGTGACGGTTGGTGAGCCAGAAGGTCGTTGAAAAGTAGTAAAGTTAATTGTAGGCCAAGATAAATCCGAAACGTGAAATTCGACTCGGTTAACAAACACGTGCCGTTAAATACGCGACATTGAAATTATAACAAATCTTGTATCTATAACATTCACCTTATAAATCATAACATATATTTTTTATAAATATAAGAATCAGCAACATAGAAAGATAGTGACATTGTTCTCAATGTACTCATATACCGACATGTTGTCGGAGGTCAGTAAAGACAATATTAGATTACTATTAATTGTTATTGATTGTGTAAGCAGAAAATATACTAATAATTTTGAAGATATCATTTTATTAAGCTATCATTGATTAGAGGCACCTCATCTTCAATCAACACACCTTAAAAAATCCGATCTTTCATTGTAGTTTTTCTTTGATTTTTATCAACTATTTTTCAATTCATTGTCATACATCTCTCTCAAACAATCCGTCACATCTTTTCATAAACTTCAGGTCATGTTATCCGAAACTGAACTCTCTCACTCTGTTCCCAACATCCACGTTCTTTGTTTTCCTCTACATTGTCACGCCAGTCTCTTTATTTTCAATTGAATGTCACTGTCGCACTATTGATCTACTCTTTCTATGACTGTCATTACCAAACACTTCTTATTTATTTGAAGTTTCCCATCTAATTAAATTATATTACAATAAATGTAACAAAAAAGCGCTTATAAAGCCGAAATAACAATAAGGAAATTCATGGAAGACTTTTGTCCTGGGCTGGACATGTACGATGACAAAGTGCTTAAGTTCCAGCAATTGAAAAACTGGTGAAACACCCGTGGCTCTGTGAAAGGACCAAAGACTAGGAAACATTTAATAACACTAGAAATTTGAAAACCGAAACAGTATGTAAGCTATAAACGAGCTAACACTGTGAAGTATGTAAAACTTACTGAATGTAGAATTGGCTATTAAATGAAGAAAATCACATAATAAGATCTTTTATTCCATTGCAATGAAAAAAAGCACAAATCTGGAACAAAGACCCTATTAAAATTTAATGAGAATATTTAGTTACAATATCACAAATATTGTTATGTTTGTACCAATAGTTATGTCACAAAATATTTAACCATTTCTCATTGATCATAATTAACGGCTAAGTAACTAACGAAGTTAATAACTGGAACAACATGAAGTGGCCCGTGTTCCTCAACTAAGCGTAATTTTCTAAGAACATCTCTCATTGGATCTTGAACGACTTGAATATCTATTTCGCGTATTTTTTTAAAAATTCCACGCTTTAATTGCTCATAATTTTTGGCTTGCCGTCCTCCATCTTTCGCTTTGTGAGATAAAAGTTGCCAAAAATCTTCCATTGGAAGCGCCTGAGGTAAATTGTTTGATTACAAAAAATATGTTGTTTTGATGTTTCCAATTTTGAGTTGCACTTAAATAACGGCCAAAACATATCGTCTCCAAGGTGATTTAGGCAAACAAAATCAACTAATCTAGTTGTTAGTCAGTTGTTAATATACCTTTCAGAATCGAGAGTTTCTACCTTTATTCGATCCACATAAGGTTTGGATATCCCTCTTGTCGAAATCGCACACCAGACCAAAACTTTATCAGTGAATTTTACATTGTTAGGACACTATTATATTGCGCGTATAGAAACCATCGTTTTCCTTGATTTCCATATTGGTAAGTGTAATAGTATATTACACATCGAGGTGGGAAGAATTTCATTACTGTCGAGAGATTAGATATAGTCAACGAAGACGCGAAGCGTCGAGGTTAACTATAATCTCGACACAGGAATGAACTTTCCTACCGAGGTTTTTATACTATTTTATTTACAACCATCATATTTCGATCAAAATTCATAAATCTGTTATGTTTTGAACATACCTAAAATATTACATTTAACAATAAATATTGTAGCTGTTGGTATGTGGTAAACAACTGTCACCAATATAAATAAATGATAGATGAAGTCAGATGGATATTAAGTCGCGGAAATGAATTAGAAAAATGTCCTCCGATAAAGAATTGATGGATTGTACCCCTCCAGAAATACGACAGGCTGTTAACACAGCAGCGCACGGGTTGATGCCACATTAAAGTTAGCATCGCTACCTAAAAGCTATTGAATTATATAGGAGGTGGTGCGAAGAAAAAAAGGTGAAGAATACCAGTTCAGAAAGTGTACTCTTAGCATATTTTGGAGAACAAACCAGACAAAAGAAGCCGTCCACTTTGCGGGCAATGATTCGAATAATGCAACAAATTGACGGAAAAACTGATATTTCGAAGCTTGGGAAACTGCTGGCCTATAAAATAAATATAAAAAATATTCATGTAAAATAAATGAGAAAAATTTTAACGATCACAATGTTAATAATGACAGCATTGCATATATGGTTGTAAATAAAGTATTTTTCATCGTCCATAATAAAAACAACCAAATTATATATGCTTTTATTATTTCCAACTTATGAGACATTTTAATGCAACTCATATATAAAAATATTTGTCTGACTAATGTCAAGAAAATAAAAATTTTTTGTTTACAAAATCAAACGTTATCATGAATTATATAATTATCTATAAATCCTGCCAAATGTAATAAATCTGTCATTCCGCTGTGATAGTAGTATTTCTGCGATGATGTCAGATTTTGAAAAAAATTTCTAGTTTATATCAAATCCAATAAGAGAAATGATCCTACGGAGAAAAACTTTATGGATAAATTGTATAAATGTACTATTGAGATGGCATAAAATTATCGCAGTCGCCATAAAATGCGAATTTAAGTGCTAACGACCGCATAGGCGCAAAAGTAGTGATGGATTTATTCGTTATGGCACCGTCTCCGGGTCGTATTAGCATCGCCTAGAATTTGTGTGAAGTACCTACAATGTGTAGTTATTTACTACGTAATATAATATTATAGACTATTTTTGGAATATCACAAATCCAATCAAAAAACTTACATTTATCACAGTTTGAGAAGTTTATATGCAAAATTGATTTCAACCAATATTTTTCAATTATCGATTCTTTATTCATACAGGGTTTTTCTAATAAAAGTGGCGTCGTACCTGAGATCGGTAGGTTACCTAGTTATTTGAATGCGATAAGAGAAGCATATTTTCATAGTTTGTAAGAGATTTTATGTGTCGTATTTGAAATTTAAAAAAAAATTTACACAAATACAAAATATAAAGGAACTTATAAAAACAACATGCCAGACGACTGCTCCACTCCAAAATTTGTAAGATATTGAAAATAATGACCTCTATTGTTGATAATCTGTATTTCCTAGAGACTATTAAAACAATAATAATGATATTGTTTGAACATAGTTATGTTTTCAATCAACTTCATTTTAATTCTATTCTTGTAATCCCTTGTTTAATTGAGATAATAAGGATTGAGTGCTTATAGTTTTAAGAAATAGGTATGTGATAGGAGATTAATTTATACCAGCTTAAGATATGCATTTATTAAGTCCAGATTAAAATATTCATTCAAATATTCTTTGCACTGTATCAAGTTGTATCTATTACCTTCATGATATTGTGTATGATTCTTCTTTCAATGGCGGTACCAAAATTTTTCACTCGCTTCACATTCTAGCTACCCATTTGTACAACACCCTAATTCGCAAGCTTTCTTGCATCAATGAGTATACACAACAGGATAGCTCTGCTAGCACGATTTTTTAGCAAAAATAGCTTCACATCAGTACACTATCAAACATTATTCATTTCAAATATATGGTATTATTCAAGCAATATCAACGAAATATTTTAAGTATTCGTTAATATTCGTCACAAGTTTATTTTTTAATATTTTTAAATTGAGCCAGACAGCTATTATGATTAACTCGAATTATATTTCTTAATATACAAATTATAAAAATTTCGAAAAATATATCTTTCGTTTTATGATATTGTTTGCATATTTTTCAAAATAGAAATTCCATTTTTCACTTTTTCAAGCTATTTCAAGGATGATTTAATTAAGTCCACCAAAAGACAACTGCTATACGTAAAACGGAATATTGTGAAAAAGATTACTTTCAACGTTATATGTGAAGTCTCCTAATATCTCCTAAATAATTTGCAAGTGCATCATCTGTGGCTTTAAGCAAGGTGTTATCGTGGTTTGTACTTGAATTAGAAGCATCTCCAGATATAATAGCGGAGCTTGTTAAAGAAAATAAGCTACTAGATTTGAACTGATAGTTTCTTCCTCTCTACTTCTTCTCTCAATGAAGTAGAGGTATCTTTTAACTGAAGGTTCATTCTTTTCTAATTGTGGATGAAACTAGATTATTTGCGTTAGGAAGTGGATGGGATACCAAGTTAACATCTTCATTTTTTAGTTTCATCCTATTACTTTTGATGAAGCAACAGTACAAATATGCATAGCTATTGTAATCTAAAACAACAAATCAATATAACAGATTATTATTCGTCCGCATTTTATTGTACCAAAACTTTCAAAACTGTGAAAAGCTTTGCAAAAATCCAAATATCAGTATAGTATCACTCATACTTTAGTCTTTAAATAAACGATAAACCGATAATTACACAAAAAACTATGTTTGTATAAGTTCTTCAGAGTATATTACCACACTTATATAGTTAAAGTCCAATAAAAATTGAAGAATAGTTTTTAAACTAAAAACTGAAAAAAGTTCGTCCTTGACCGCTCCACAGGCCAACGTTGTTCTTATGGCGCTAAGCTATACTTTTGTATATAGTCATTGATCCTGCATAAGAATCGACACAAAGCACAGGCATATAGGGGAGCCCAAAATATGAAAGGTGCAATTCACCTCTATACCAAGTTACATCCATGAAAATAACAAATTCAGTTTAGGAGACTATTAACGGCATTCAGTAATGGTAAGTAGAAGCGGATCGAATCATTATGGGTGGTTGATTTGAAGTTTGTTACCTGTCAGTAAAATCTTGTGTGGTACAATGGATAATTTAATTTTTAAACTTTTTCTACCACTGTAATTTTTCATAAGACTTTGTCATTATCAAGGAAAAGTTGAATACATACAACAATGTTTTTAAAAGTAACAAAAAAGTCAAGACTTTATACATCAGGTGACAATTTCTAATGTTAAAAGACAGGCTCGATAAACAGGAAAGTTTTATAGTGTTAATCGAAATATCGTAACTAAGTAGAAATTTTTGGAAACGTTGCAATGGTGATATGCATAATGAACACTGTAAACTGTTTACTTTCAATCTCTGAAGACGATAACTTGGTTATCGAAGCGCGCGTCAGACAGTGTAATGTGTGTGTTGGTGAAGTGATAATGTAAACAGTGTGTTTAGTACGAGAATAAAAAATAAGTAAGTGTGCGAGAAGAACTTATTCTGGATACCATTGACGAAGAACGGTATGTTAGGACTAGAACTGGAGATCAAAATATTAGAGGTAATTTATTCCATCCAGATAATACCCAAAAAGTGTAAGACTTGGTTCAGCGAGTGAATTTCTGACGATTTATTTCACTATTTTACTCGTAGTACTATTAAAATATGCATAACTATCGTAATTCTGATGAAAACTATCCTGTAATAACTCCTCGTCATTTCCAACGTAAATTTAAGATTAACTTTAGGGTCGGCCTTATCGACCACTATTTGATAGGACCAATTATATTACCAAACCGGCTAACTGGCGAAGTTGTCCAAAATTCTATTCTGAATTTATTTGACGATTTGTCATTATGATTGAGACTGGAAAATTAATTTATCCATGATGCAGCACTACCTCATTTCATTGTCAATATAAGAGACCTATAAAATTGGCCTCCCTGCTCACCAGATCTAAATAAATTATTTTCTTTAGGGAACGCTAGAGGAAACTTTTCATTCTTCTCCAGGTGATAACAAAAAAAAAATTGTGGAATAGTGTAATATAAAAATGCAATGTAATACAATATGATCATCGGCCACTGGCCACAGTGAACTCCAATTTTCAGGGACGAATAATTTTGTGTCTAAGAGAAAATGATGATCATTCTCAGTAAATTCTTCAAAGTATACGAGGATGTATGTGTGTATGTCCTTGAAAATTGGATTGCAAGCTTCGAAAGAGGTAAATTTTCCATTGAACACTCTACGGGAAAAAACGCGGAAAGCTATCCAAAGGCGTTTTGCACACAAATGTCGCACACATGTCGCCATGCAAAAAATTCTTTATTTAGGGTTTCAATTACTAGAACACCTCCCTTATTCATCAGATTTGGCTACGTCCGACTATCATCTCTTTCCTCAACAAAAAGTTTAAAAGGTCGTAAATTTTCTTCCAACGAGGAGGTAATAAAAGTTGTGGAGGTCTGGTTTGCAGAGCAAAAAGAAACATTTTTTTGAAAGGTCTAGAGACGTTGCAGGTTCGCTATAATAAATGTATCTAATTAAGAGGAGTATATGTTGAGTAATAAAATATTTTAACATTGATATTTTGTTTGGTTCTATAGTAGGCTAAGAATTTTTCAATATATCCTCGTATATGTTCATATTCTTTCCACAATACCAATAATTCGTTTTTCTATTAAATTATCCTTATTGAAATGTTACTATTGATCTTTTTAATCTGAAATAAAATTGATACCTAACCATATACAAATAAATTTTTTTCAACAAACTAAACGTTTGTGTTTCTAGATTCTGGAATTAAACTATCCACGATAGGAAAATAAAAATTTTTATACTAAGAAAATTTTTGTGAATTATTAACCCACAAATTGATTCGATCGCCTTCTGCTTACTGTTACTTAATGCCCTTAACAGTTTCATACAGTGTACTCAACTTGATATTTTTCAGTTAAAGTTAAGTAAGCCTAATTTTTTGACGAAATTTAGTGCCCTACTATGAGGCCCTATAACTCTTCAGGTATTTAGCTTTAGCAATTGTCATATTTTCAGCTCCCCTATACGCATTTGCTCTATGTTTGTTATTATGTGGGACACCCTGAATAAATAGTAGTATTATTTTTTTATTATTACGATTTTTTCACTGTTTTGGTATGAAGTATGAGAAATAATTTCATAACAAGTAAGAAATATGAATCTAATATTTCTTAAGAAAACTATTTACAATGGAAATTACCTCCATATAAATGCAATGTCTCAAGTTTCTATTCAATTGACGGCGTATACTGTGAATCCGTGGTACAGCAAACAAAATTTATTGAAGTCACTTAATTGAAACTTTGGACTCTGGAGATATTGCAGCACACGAAATGTTTTCCAGGATATGAGAACTTTCAACCCTTCTTATTAACTCGTCAAGCTTAACTAAAATGGGAGAATAATTCTGGCTTTATAACTAATATTGAACTCGGGTTCGATTGGTAAATACATTTTTTTCATAAAATCATTCAATTCTTTTGCCTAATAAATTTTTAATTCTCAATCCTTTTTTTGTTCTCACACACTTATACTTTTATTAACCGACGACATTTTGAATACTTCATAAGCTGTAGTCTTTTGCTTTATTTGTGAGATCTTTATTCACATTGTGATACTTCCTTCTATTATTCTGCTCAGTTCATTTGTGTTAAGTCTGTATCCGATTTGATTCTCAAAGTTTCCTGCTGGGCGTCACCACGTAATAAACAACTATCGTGATAATGCTGAAAACATGTTCCTGTTAATGAATATCGCTCCACAAATTAAATTAAGATTCATTAACCCAAACTTCCATGTTAACTGATGTCACACCTCTTTCTATACAAAATGTTTCTAGTTGGACGTGTGATTTCTCCTATTTACTACTTAAAGTTGAGGGCTTTTTGTAATAGTTTATAAATTTTGTGACAATCAAAGGGAAGTTATAGGAATGATAACGTTTCTCTTTTAGTACTAACAATATCAAATCTTATGGAATGGAAAATAATTAGAAAGCTGAAGGAGACAAGAAATATTATTTCACATTTGTACATTTGAATTAAATTTGATTAGAAAATAGTTATGCAACTTGATTAAGGTATTGTTCCATTTAATTTTTCCAAAATTTCAAGGCTCTATCTATATTATTTATAAAAAGAGGGTTTGCTTTCTCTCGATAAAGCTCTCAGCTGCTTATTTCGGTTAGACTTGTATCACTTAAAGTAAAGTTGAACACGAAGAGAGGTCGTGCTTGTAAAAAGTCTGACCGTTCTGAATTTTTTATATGTTGCTAGAGCCTGAACCAATATTAAAAATCAGATTTGTAGCTCCCAAAGTAATGTGCAAGCGTTGAAAGGACTATTCTTTATTTTTTTCAAGTGAAGGACGAGTCTGACCAGTATAGTCATTCCACTAACTTTTAAAGTAGACTGTATTTGATAGAATTTGAGATTAGGGTGAGCTCTATATAGCCATTGATTCTCAAGATAATAGTCCTTTTTTATAATGAGTAAAACTTTCCCAAAATGAGTGAGATATTTTCTGGAACAACCATCCCACGTTAAATGTTATATAAAACGGTGGTTGCAATGAAACTAATTAGCTTTCATTTGACTAGTACCTGTAGACCCAGGTAAAACGGCAAATAACAAAAAACTGTTAGAAGTTAAAATTTATTTATTTCTTTTATTGTTGAAAAATATTCAATAAAAAAAATCATAATACTGAATAGGACTTGGACAAATATTTGGTGTGGCACCTAATTTGTATCAGAGTCGTATCAATCATAATTTGCCACCACACAGTGGCAGGAACTGCGGAGCCCAGTCTTTCTGCATAGCATTTACATAGATGATACGGGATCTATGGTGGTGTGTATGTAAGTGAATCCCCGTAAAGATTACTTTTCACTCCCAATGAGTTAGATTCGAGTTTACTCTTGACGACGTCTGGTAATATCTAGCGACATGGTGACCAACTAATGCATAATTCGCTAGCAAATGATCAAGTTTTATATTGATCGAAGTATACCTCGTGATATTACACCGTATTAAGCCCCAACATGTTTGTGTATTGTGAATAAATCACAATACACAATTGTTCAGCAAGTGGATCATTGTTGTTCGTAAGAATCATAATTATGTTTTTTCTCAGCGATTGTAGCATATCGTTGGACAATGATAGAAATTAGCTTCCTCTTTCGTGAGAACAATTTGCATTTCTCTCCTAAACATACCTATGACTGTTTTTTATCAGCCTTTTACGAGAGAAACGCTGGAGTTACAGGTACTAGTTTTATATTAAATAAAAGCTAATAAATAAATTAATTTCCCTTGTAATCTTTTAAAAAAATCACACTTCATGAAAAAATATGTTATTTTCGAAGAAATGTATCTTGGGAACTGATAGCTCTACAGAGCTCAACATTATCTCAAATTGTATAAAATTTAGTCTGCTTTGAAGATAATTATATCATACTTTTCCTTTATTGATATATTGAGAAAAACCTGAAAAACATTCCAAAAAATTCATGATTCTTTGAGTACATTGCTGTTGTCAAATAAATTTGGAAATAGAAAATCTTGTTTTGTTATATTAGGTCATGTTCAAACATTTAAAAAATTTTGAACGATCAAAATTTTTTTAAGCCCAGATATACATCTTGATTGGACTAAAACTTATGGAGCATAATTTTTAGAAACATTTTTCGTTCATCGTGTTTAATCATAGTTGCGAGACTCAACGTAAAGTTCTGAAATATTAAAAACTTCGGTAACGAACATTAAAATGGTAAAATCTTCCTCATTTTTAACTTGTGACTCATTTCAATGTAGTTCATAACTTGAACTTCATTCGTACAACTGCAGTTTAAATTGTTCTTATCAACTTTAAAACGTTTTACTGAAATGCAATAGTGAGGTCGATTCCCTGTAAAGTTTTATAACAGAACAAAATTATTTTTGTTCTCTTTCATAACAGCAGACCTGAATTTAAACGTCCCTTTTAATTCGTATAGTGGAATTAATAGCTTTTAGTAGGATGCATGAAAAGATTAATCAAGAACTGGAGCAACTTTTTTTATTTGAAAAATAATTTTTGAATTAGACTCACAAGATGCATTTATAGAGTGACAATTAATTTGTAGACTTATCATTTTTGAGAAACTACTGAAAAGTTTAGAGAATTTGGAATATAAGATTTACATAATGTGCCTGTGAGGTTTAAAATAAAATAAAATCTCTTGAAAAGTCGTTATATATTGTAATGTTTTTTTTATTTATTTTTATTCGTAGGGTGACCTAATGAATTGATAAACACTTACGTTCTTAATTCATTTGAACACTATAGACTACACTAACTTGTTATAACTCTTCGATTACTTTCTATTTCAGTCTGTTCATTATGAATATTTATTATAAACCAACTAAACAACGCTACAGAATCTCCTCATATAACAAACAAATAAATATATAGACTTTCCTAGAAATGATTCATTCAAAATAAACATCGAACGGATTCCGAGGTTTATAAAGTCCAAGGTACCGCGCGCGCTTTCGCCGAATTTTTGAATTGTAATACATCTAGGCAAATACGGCTTAAGGGTGGGAAGACGTTCGTTACAATATCTTAGAACTAATATTGTTGGTCATAATGTTATAATAATAATATAATATTATACTAAATTCTCAAATACGAATTCTAAGATATCTATTCAATTATTTTCATGGAATAAACCAATAAAGTTTTGAGGAATCAAACATTACCTTTTAATAAAACAAGAGATTTTATCAAAATTCTAAGAATTGTTACACAATATGAGTGAATCTCCATTCTTCTACTCGTTTGAATTGAAGAAAGAATATAAATATTTTCAAAAAAGATTAATTTCGTACATAAAAATTTCATTTAACTGAAATTAATCAATCATATTAATATCAAAAAAATGTCTGTAATAAGAGCATTCACCCTAGCAACAAGTTTTTATTCTTGTATCTGGCCAAGAAGCTGCTTAACCGAGAATTCCAGCTTTGTGCAGAAATTTCACCGCGTAAAAATCGTTTTAGCCGGAGTAGATCTTTTCGGCCGTGTAGCACTAAATCAACTTGAATGTGACAGTTCAACAGCTTTCATTATTCTTTGTCTTTTATGACACCAGCAACACCAAAAATATTGGTATTGTCACAATTATTCTTATACCATTCATTACTTTGAGAATACAGAGCTAGTTTATAAAAAAATATTTCACCAAATGTACGTAAAATATAATTTTTTCTCAAGATTTCCGATAATTTCTCCTATCCATTTCACTCACCCATCCACTATTTAGAATCATTAATTGATACGTGTGGTGAGAAAATGTCATATTATATCAATTTTTTGAAACGAATATTCTATATATTCCAAAATTATTGCCGATCCTGATATTTCAGTTTGATAAAATTTATTACCTATATTGACCCCTTGCCAACTCTCAAATTTACCAGAGAAACACGTTCGCTTTTTCAATCCGTAACCTTAACAAACGTACACGTGTCTGTGGAACGATATCATTATCATGCCATATTAGGAATTAGGAATAATAGGGAATTCTTGGATATAGTGCAGTCTCTGAATTCTTATGAAAATGGAGTAGTAAGGTAAGACGTGGGATTGAGATTCTTTTTTCATGAAGTTTTTCTTGATTGCGGTAGGAACTCCTGTAGGCTCCTTCCTTGCTTTGTTGATTTCGTCCATACAGTCTTTTCTTGGTTTTTATCTGTTCCTTGCTCTTACTGTTCTGGCTTCTAGTATTCTTCTTGTAATCATTTCCTCACTCATTCTTTTCACATGTCCAGGTGATATTAGTTGATTCTCTTCTATGTAGTATTCTGCAGGTTTTGTATTCAATATGCTGTATGTTTCGTCTTTGATGTGATCTAATTGAGTTTTCAATTTTCCGGAGGAAACTCATTCCGTTGTTTCTATTATTTTTCTGTGTTTTTCGATCTTTCTCTATGTTTCGCAGCCATATTTTAGTATGGGTATAACTCCTCTTTTATAAATTTTTACTCCTTATTTCTTTGGGTTAAAGTTTTTATCGCGTTTAATTTGCTGTTCCTTATGTTATTTCTTTCTCTAATTTCCCATCTCCTGCTATTATTGAGCCGGGGTATTTGAAAAATTCTATTTTGTTTATTTCCTATTTTGATGCCTTAAACCTTTATTTTTGTGCTTTTGATCATCGACTTGGTTTTATCTATGTTTATGTTCATACTGTATTTTTATTGTTTGATTCATGATTTTGGTTTAGTATTATTCTCTGCAAGTATAACCATTTCATCAGCGTAGCATATTTCTGTGAGTGTAATTTTGTTTAATTTCAAATTATTTATTTATAGCTTAATATGAAACTTACTTACTCCATTATCTGCTTCGAATATTATTGATTCTTCATGTTGTGCTCTGACATAATTTTTGTTGTTGCTATACAAATTTCTAATGCTTCTAATTAAGTTTTAGTTTATTCCTCTCTGTATTCTCTGTTGATTATATCGAAGGCTTTTTCAAAATCGATGAAACACAGATTTAAATTCCCCTTCGGATTTTCTTCTGGGATTATTTTTGATTTTTTCCTTTCGTTATTCAATAATGTAATGGCTCTGTAGTTGCTAATTTCTTGGTTGTCTTATTTTCTTAATATTGGTGTTATATACCTATTTACCCGTCTTCAGAAGCTCTTCTGGTTTTCATTATGATATTCATAAGATGTGTAAATACCTCACTTCAATTTCTAACACGATATAACTTGAAATTTATAAATTTTATACAACAATATTCTCATATAGTTTCAAAAATTTCATAAATTATACATAAAATGGATAATAATACGCAAATAACTGATCTACTCATCAATCAACCATATCCATTTTACCAAAACAATTCCAAAATAATTTATTTCCGCAACGTTATTGGAATTCATATGAGCCTTTCTTTATACATATATATATATGTATCTAAATAGATACAATTTTTTTCATTATTATTCATATACACTTGCTGTTTTTGTAACAGTATGAAGACGACTGTTATTGGACTCTTTTTTTTAATGGCCAGAAAAGTGATTAATAGCTATTTGTATAACAGTGGAGGAAGGTGCTCCTTTCTTCCCGAGGATAAAATTTACAGTAATCACTCAAGGGAAGAAGAAAATTCAGTTCACTCCCATGCTATACATATGATTTTTCGGCCTCTTTCATGTAACAAGTCATTTTTAAATAATGTTTTCATAAAACAACAAAAGAAATATATTAAAGAACTAAGAATTAGGTACATTATAATTTACAGACACGTTATTTTCATTTTTCCATCCCACATATTTTTAATTTGTGGTAATTATTTATAATGATGCTAAACGTGCAATTTTGAGCAGTGGTTATTGGAATACCACTTGAAGTACAGCTCCCAAGTTCCAATGTAGTTTTCGTGATGTTTTCTTTAGCATTATTACTGAGCTGGTATTACCTGGAAGTACTCGTACTTGGCTGATTACAATCTATTTAATTAACTTCGGTGAGTCCCAAAATTTGGTACGAAATTTTTCTTTTTTTTCACACATATTCTTTAGCGATATTCGTAGACTTCCAACCTCCGTGTTGCTTTAAAACAAGAATGTCTCTTCTAGAATTTGCAAGTAAACTTGCCGAGGTTTTTCTGAAGCTATGCCCTGTATCATTTATGGCATTAGGCAGTTATAGAAATTCTGCAATTTCTATTAGAATTTTAGCATTTGTTTGATACATTTTCCTACTCTATAGGAGATAAATGAAAGTGTCGGATTTGTTTTAGGGCGTAGCGATACTTTTTCTCTCTGAGCTGGAAAAGTACTTTCCCTCGCTATGGAAATGTATAATTTGAACAGAGGTAGGCGAAGGGGTATTTTTGGCTCTTTAAATTGATAAATGGATAAATCTTTCTTGAATGATGATAAAAAAACTATAAATAAGAGAAATTCGCGCTAAGCAGTGGGATAAAAGCCAAAACCTATCTGAGTGATTCGAAAATCGAGATCACTAGATTACAGCACGATCGCAGTTCGAAAGATATAATGTGGAGGAGAACTTGTTCATTAGTGGAGTTTATTAACGTAACATGTCTAAAAGGCCCGAAAAAGGAAGGCTATTTCTGTTGAAGCAAGCGTCTTTCTCCTATTTATTTATCTCCATTTCATAATAGTTGACAGTTTGTCAGTTACGTAGCGATTGTCTTGTGGTTTATAACTTTATAGTCACAAACTTTTTAGTATTTTCAAGGAAAAACAAACCGTTTTCGTAGATTGTTGTTAATAAAAGATACTAAGAGTGAAGGATATTGAGGATTTTCCCAAGAAAATCAGTTTTGTTTGTATTCTTTGTTCATTCTTATTTAAAAGAAAAAGCTGTTGTTCTGTTGTCTGTGAAAGTCCTCAAAAGGCTCACTATGTGAGTCAATAATTTTTTATGTCCAGAATGCAACTGAAGGCTTGCTGAGATCTATTGGAAATTTACTAGTTACGGAATTTATGTCAATGTTTTATTTTATTATTCTTTTCAATACTAATAAGGCCCACCGATTTTGGGAAGAAAAAAGTGGTGATGTTTTCTAAATTCGTTTTCCTTTCCAAAAAAGCAACTGTAACAGCTAGAATATCATACCGTTGATTGAATTTTTTGCAGAAGGAAATTTATCCCTTCAATAGCATTATAAATTATGTTTTCAATAACGGTTCCTGATTCCTACTTATGATCACAAAAAAACCTCCTTAGAGGTTTTTTCAAAATTATACTTTTTTATGAAACTATCAACTATTACTTAACACCTAATTTATTCAAATATAGTGCTTAGTTTATTTTTTTATTCTCTTTTCACTGTAACGCTAGAATCTTGATGCCATTAAATTATTTACTAACTCGCGGCTGTTAGAGTCCAGTTCTATATAATATCGCATTCAGTAATCTTCGATTACCAGATATCCGTAAAAAACAAAAACACCTTATTGGAAATCGTCTTCATAAAAACAAGTTACAAAATCATAAATAGGTCTGAAAAAAAATGAACGAATAGCCAGTGCAACCATCAAACTTCAGTTTCTATGATATATTAGAACAGGATCGGCTTCATGGTCTATATCAATGGAAGAGTTCGTAACAGTATTCTAAAACCCCATAAGGCACAGATTGGGTGTATTGAAATGATGGGTCATCCGCCGTATAATCCTTGTTTGGCACCCAATGATTTCTTCTTATTCTCGCAGATCAAAAATGAATTGCGATGTCAACGTTTTTCTACACCCGAAGAAGTGGTTGACATGTTCAAATCACATGTAGCTCAATTGGAATGGAAAAATTGGTTCATAAGCAAGAAAAAGTGTACTGATGGAGAATATTTTGAAAAATTACCTCAATGTAGCAGCCCTTGTATATAGTATATAGTATCTCACATACAACCGTTTGAAACAAAAAGTGGGAATTAAATTTGAGGTAATTGACTGAAACGTGTGCTATTTCGATATTTACTGTAATAAAACATTTAAAAAACAATTCACATAAACCAGTTTCACTCTAGATAGATTTTAATTACTCTCTTATTTAAACATAATAATATCAACAGTGTTATATCCTAATATTGCGGATGCAATTTTAATTTTATATGAAAATGTGTGACTGCTACAAAACAAGAATATGAATATTATTGGCCATGTTTGGAATGTGATAACAATAACTTCACGGTAGATAATTTGGATACATTCTGAATGTATTCTAAATCTTCTTCACCTCTCAAATGCGCATGCATGAACATTTATGAACAATTATAATAAAAGAGGAGAATGAAATGTATATAATTAACTATCCAGAAATTTATTCTTGATATAAAGTCGACTGCCACGCTTTTAAAATACAATTCCGTAGAAAATCACATAGGTTAGAGGTTATTTCGTGGTAAATATCACAAAAAGGATACATGCACATGCGTCAGAATGAAAATCTTCACCCATGTCCGAGGATACATCGAACGTATTCAGAACACGTTCGGAATAAGAAATCTAGGCTCCATGAACAAAGGATTTCAAATCAACATGTTTTATTAGCACCGGGAACGCACAATTTCACACTGCCCATGAATTTGGTGACAGAACATGTTCAGGATATCTACCGCGAACAAAGTTTATTAGTGATGCTGGAACAAAATGCATTTTAATATAGCTTTGGACCACATTAAAAAAAACTTTGTACTAGAACACAAATCAACGTATTTCAACAAGAAAGTCGAAGTATAAGTAATTATTCACCTTTATCTTGTTCTGGAAGCACCCATCTTGTCCCAAAATTTGTTTAACAACTTCAAATGACAAATTCATTGGGACGTTATTGAGAAACTTTGGTTTTCTTTAGTTCTAGCGATAGGTTAGTCAGTCGCAATGATTTGGTCTTCACTATTATTTCCATGGTGAGCGTCATTTCAGCTTCCTCAAACTATTATTGTTGCTATAAACACTGATACATTTCTATAGGTTTCAGTTTTTTTGCAAAAAAAATCCGTATGCTAGATTGCAGTGCATAATTGGTGCGATTTATAACTGCAAGGCGCATTTTAAATTAGAATATCGAACAAATGGGTAGCGTGGAAATGTTCTCGTTATAATGGCTGGATGACGATTAACGCGTACCCAGTGGCGTCAGAGATGAACGTTCCTCACCTACTGAACAGCTATCGTATATCAGTTAGCGACTTTACAAGATTCAAGTAATTTCATTAAGTTTGAGTATTTTTTATTCTTTATGCACTGTTGTCAGCTTTGTTGAGAAAAAAATTATGATAATAAAGCGTCTCTTTATACTTTCCAGTTTTTTTAATTGAATCATGGTTTTTTGCATTTTTCTCTTACAGTAATGAAGAGTAAATATGATAAATGTGTTCATCAACTTGAATAAAGTTGGCAATCCAACTTTAAGTTTAAAATTTAGAGCATACCTAACGCATCTTTTTAATGAGATGTGCTTGTTGTGAAAGGTAAAAACGATTTCATTCACACTATTTATAAACGAAAGTTGCTTTTTTCAAGCTTCGATCGCATAGTATGATGACCAAGAACGCACTCACGCTGGTTACAACTCCAACAGGTCATTTCTCATTGACTTGCAGTCACGTAATATGGTTGTCGCTGAAGATTCACTCGCCAAGTGTGAATTGTGAGTTGTTATTTTTTTCTTACAGGCAGTACGGAATAGTGCAGCTGAAGTTCATCAAAGAATGAGTCGAGTGTATGGAGACATTTTTATTAGTAGCTGAACTGATGAAGGGAGCTAAAAACGCAAGTCTGTCAGCGAGTTGACCAGGCGGCTAGACAAACTTGAAGGTTCCAAAATATATCCAGTACGCAATCGTTACTGAACAGTTGTGCTACAGAGACTTGCTGGGTCCCACAAAAATCGCCGAATGGGTGCAGCTTTGGACTTGCTTAACCGTTATAATACTAATAGAGAATATTTTTATTTCCATTGTAACAGGTGATGAGACTAGGATTTTGTATGGCAACAATTAATGCCCACAAATTCTCCAAGGAGATGCGTAGAATTCAAACGAACAGCCGTAAGATTATGACACCAAAAAGGTGTTTCGCTTGTTAGGCAGCCTGGAACGATAATTATTGCAGATTAATATTGTGAAGCTTTGCAACGCTTACGGAGATATATTGAAAACAAAGGAAGAGGCATTCTCGTTTCTGGAATTGTTCTGATCTTCAACAATTCTCGTCCCCACAGCCATCGTGTATTTCAACAATTTCCTCAGGGATATTTCGAACAACCACCATATAGTCCCGATCTAGCACTGAGTGATTTTCATGTTCTCCTTGAACTGAAGCAGTGGCTTGATGGGCGGCGCTTTCAAACTGATGTGGAGTTCTAAGAAACCATTACAACTCACTCTATGAAGAGGGTATTGTAAAGCTTGTTCACAGATATAACAAATGCCTTAATCGTCAAGGTGATTACGTAGAAAAATAAGTATGTAACTTACTTTTGCTGATAAAATATTTTTTGTATATTCCCCCGTGTTGTCTTTAGAGCCCATAGGAGGTTGAGAGAGAAAAAAACAAACCTTGTATATTATGTTATAATTCAATTCTTGCGTAACAATAACTTAGTAACTTTTGTGTTAAAAACTAGTTTGTGCAATTAGTCGAACTTTCACTCACGTTTTTATGGAGAGTTTTCCATACTCTGTTACCAGAAATCCCTTGATTGTCATTTCTCAATTTCAGTTAAATTATTGTTTTTACATAATATGACGGAAAAAATGGTCTCTATTGCCAAAGGGACCAATTTTCTCTCTTGGCATTTTATTCAATGTCGAGAATCGTAGCAATCATCTGGAATAACTCAACTTTCCAACAGAAAGTTTCCAATTGAACTGAACTCTCTACCAGATCGAATAATTTTTTTTCATGTTACAAAAAAAATCAAAAACAAAAACTTTCTTATTATGAAGGTATTCATTACTTAGACTTATTATTCTTATTATTATTTATGTTATTAAGAAAACTTATTCACATCTTCCGAAGTAAATAAATTAACGCTTTCTTATACTTGATGAAATAATAACAATATGCTAATCTAGTGACGCAAATCGCATAATATCCTGAATTCCCATATTGTGTCCGAATCAATTCACCAGAGTGAAGCGGCAACTGTTTTCCTGTGATACTCAATCGACCGACGTTAACACAAAAAGATGTTTAACTTAATATTTCGACGTTGATATAAGATTTAATTTCATATTTTAAGTGCGACAGCATTAAATTAACGATGTTTAATTGAAATAAATAATCATTACTGTTCTTAATTATACCTTTATTATGTAAAAAAATGGGAATGGAAACAAGGGAAGTCAAAAATAGGGTATCATTTTGAAAACCATATTTCGGCCCATTACACTTATTTTTATGAGGAGAAAGTCTTAAATTGAGTTACATCAACCTTCTAGAGGGGGCAGACACAATCTTTGAAATATCAAATGAAAATGGAGGTTGAGAACCATATTTCAAAATAGCTTATGTGTGAAATTTAATGAAATATATATTAGAAGCAATTTATTGTTTTTAAAACAGTGATAAAAATTTTCCGACACACAGCTGTATTCTTCTCTCGATATCTTCCAAATTTCAAGGCTATGGTTAATTGATTATAAATGCCTTTAGAGAAAGAACTCTTCCATTTATCTTTTGGCTAACTGGAAAGAATCAAAGTTCGATTATGTTGTCTCTGAAAATTTCCACTTTATTTGCATACTCTTCATGAGCATCTCTATCATTTACCAGCTCTTCTAGAAATAATTTCGTCAATATTCCAATTAAAAAAAAAACATACAACTATCGTCACTAAAGCAAATATCGTAGTTCTCATTCATAAAAGTCACCATTCTTTCACTACATCCGATATCGTGGGATGAACTTTATTTAACGGTTGTGCTTTCGTTACTGTTTCGTGAAACTTAGCGTGTCACACTGATATGGACAAAAATCTGCATAAAATGTGCCTAAAACTTCTATTTATCCTGCTTCTATTATTCCTGTATTGTCAACAGAACCAGTTTCACTAAACTAATTCCAAACAAATTTGAATTACTATTACTACTTAAATTAGTATTCGGATCTCTTCTAATATTATGAAATTGTCCTTTTGCATTGTCCTCAGTAAAAATAATTTCATTTTCTGTTTCTAAAAATATTAATATACGCCCACCTTTCAACTAGATAAACTAATTTTACAATAAATTGAATTTGGCGAAAAGGACTGGTGTTGAGAATTATAAATCAAGAATATTATAGAAAAATGTGTAGAATGATATTCCTGGGCTCTTTTTTTCGACTGTACGACTTCAAAAAATGTAGAGGGTGGTACGTTTAAAAAACACCTTGAAACCTTCAACTGAAAGAAATATGTACAACTAATTATCAACGAACGTGCCAGTTTTTCAATATACCACAGAAGATTCGATCAAACCCGTAGAAAAGCTGATTTTCCCCACAACTATACTATAAAATATTCTTTTTCTTCAAACGAATGAAGTGTTCTGTATTGAAATAGATGATTCATTATAGAAAATGAATCGAAAAAAAGTATGAAAGTACCTATAATAATATAACCAATGCATTCTTTACACGAGGTGCGGAAATTGAATAGATTGTAGATTTAAGATTGTGAGTCGTTTTGGGTTTCAGCTATTTGCACCATTACCTAGATATTTTTTTCTAGACTCTGCATCTAATTACTCCTTCAAGGAACTTAAAAATTTTAATGAAATGGGCAGGACATTCACATTTTAGATATTCTACTGTTTCCATGGTTTGTTCATACAATCTACAGTTATACTCTGCCGAGTCTATCGTTGTAAGGCGGCATTTGACGGGGTAGTGATATGTTAGAAGAGCGACAACCAGTCCCTCAGATATTTTAGCGGATATGGTTATGAATCTTTTGGATTGTCTTAGACCTGGAGTGTTCCTCCATCTGATTCTTAAGCAATCCGTTCAGTTCATTATTGCACCTCATGACGCCAAAATTGAGCTCTAGTCCTAAGTATGGAGTTTTTTTCCCTTTTTTGGCTAGACTGTTTGCTTCCTCATTGTCTAGGACACCCTGGTGGCCCGGTAACCAAATTAGGGTTACTTTATTTTCTGTTACCTTGGGCTTTTAGAATTTGTTTATACTCTCACGCTACTTTGGACGTGCACTCTATTCGAACACTCCTGAATATTTATTTATTGCTAGCAACTAAAAAATAGTGAGTAAATTTCCCTAATAGTATAGACAGCTGGTATTTTGGACCACGAATGCACAAACTAGCTCGTTACTCTATTTTCGAACTAACTGTATACCAGAGAGATACATTTTGAACTTGCGGTTGGCGGTCATCAATTATCACTTAGAATGGGATATCTGTAACTATCATGCTTTGGTCCATTGGTTTGTCACTGTTTTGTAGCTTTATTAGTTCTTGACTTCTTTCTGCCTCGAATAATCTAAGCGCGCCACTAAATGCCTGTTTCTTCACTATATGATGAAGAGGAGATTCAGCAGCGCCTCTAAGATTTTTAAGGCAAGTTGTCATCGCTTTTTTTTTCTGAGCTTTTGTTTTTTGAGTTTTCGAACAACAAATAATCGCTACGTATGTCATCATAGGTTTAATGACTGTTTAGTACAGCCAGTGTACCATCTTAAACTTAAGTACACCATCAAGGACAGGTGTACGTTTATTTGTTCTCCTTCTCCCTGTTAGTGGGACTAGTGCTATTTCACTAGAGTTGATTGAGAGCTGCGCATCCTCCCAGTTTTTAATTTATATAGGGTTGTTTGAATCCTTGAAGATATAACGCCTTCATATTTGCTCCCTACTACCACTACAGATCATCCACGTAGCCTAAAACTACCATTGACCACAGTAGGAGTGGAATGTTTCCGTCTTGTGGGCCTCCATTCACTGAACCAATAGTGTAAGTGTTTCCGTTTATTTCTGTTGTTACTATATTCTGTTACAGCATCGCCTCGGTCCATTTTAGAAGGGATATCCACTTTCCCTTCTTCTAATGCCCTTTTGATGGATTGATGAGATTGATGTGAATGTTGCCAAAAGCGCCTTCTATATCGATGATGGCTGCTAGAGCAATATACTTACAGTTAATAGCCTTTAATATGTCCTTAACTAGGCAATGTAGTGAACTACATTGCATAGTTGATAATCAAATTATTTAGTGTGAAGTGACTGGCTTGCAAGTGTCTAATATCTCAATATGGTATATTTTGTGTTGGGTTTTGAAGTCATAAGTACTCACATGAGGTGAGTATGAAGGTTCTGTATCTATAGAAATATTTTTTTTACTCTTTTTATAAAGTTATTCATTTGAATTTCAGCAATTCTCATTCACCATTCAGTAAATGAAATATGATTAACGGAAGCGTGACTTGAATTTAACAACCAGTCTCATCGTCAACCGACGATCTTAATAATCAATGTCTCATGAAATGTCAAACCAACAAACACACTCTCCATAGACCTGCTAAAGTTCTATAAACGTTTCTGTTGCACTGTGCATATTTCTGTTAATACAGCGTTGCTTGAAATTGTAATTTTTAGAACTTCATAAAATCAATGACTACGCATAAACTACTAATTCAATCAAGTTCAAACTCATACTAAACCTTTACCGCATGTCTATCTGTCACTCCCCAAGTCGCGTGCTTCCAATGTTGCCATCTCAAACGCTACGTTGCGAGTCTAATTTTGAATTACAATAATGCCATTGTAATATAAAACTAATAATGCATACACTTATTATGTAGTAATTGTGTTAACGTTCGATATTTGCTCAACATATTTTCAAAAGCAATTTTACTGCTGATTTCCATTACGATTCATATTATTCAGTGATAAATCATGTTATTATTATTGGCGTTGTGAAAAATTGTGTTTTTTTGTTTTCTAGAAAAAAAATTGTTCGGCAAATAAACTATGAAAACTAGATTATGTAAAATATCGCACGCGATAATTTCCATCAATATTTTTTTCAGTGGTCGAAATATTTAAACGATGTGCTTAGTTCAATTTATTCTGATGAAATCCTCTTTTCCTCATTCTATTCCTATATTTGTTACCAAAAGATCTTATGTTAAAACCTTCATATTTGTGGTTATAGGAAATTATGATATATTAAACTTGAAATGGAACATTATACGAGCGTGGATTTGATTAGAAAAAGAGTGCATAAAATATCAATACGAGGTGTGGCTAGTATTTATTTTGAATTCATGAATTTTCACTTATTATCAGTATAAAAGTTTATGCTAAAAATTTTGGTACCAATATAGCATACACTTTTTGCTTGTTAATATACCGCACGAATTCTTTATCAGAACAAAATGGAAACAGCCAATGTTTTTGTTATTGTGATGTGGAATATCAACCTGAGCTGAAATCGTCTAGAACGTCTTCTCTGTTATATAACTATTATTTTCATACAATTCTTGCACTGCATTCCAAATTTAATGTTTCATGGTAAAGCTACGTTTACATTTGGTAAGTTACCTGACGTGTTCACTAAATTTGCTTGACAATTTGAGTTAACCAATTTTCAAGTTTATTTGCTTAGTAATGTGATGGAAATGGCGCCAAGTGCGATAGTGCGTGCTGTTGTAAAAATAATTGTAAAAGAAAGAAGAAAATAGTTTAATAAAATTTTAGAACGCAGAAAATTAGAAAAAATAGAGCTTTGATTAGACACAGAAGTACTTTCACTGTGTCACTTAAAGTGAAAGTAAATTGAAAATCCCGATTCATCTTTGCTTTCAGTATTTTCATGTCAATACGCTTAAACCTCGATTTTCTAGCTGCCTTAAAATTTTTCAAACGCATTCTCTCACATTACTTCGTTTATGTGCTCCTTTAACTTTAGATTCTACAAAATTCTATATTTTTGGTATAAATTTTGAAAAGAAATCTGATTCTCGCTCTCGCTTCACTAACTCATTTTGAAAGAATTTATTTTGTCGTGATCCGCTTACATCTGGAAAGTATAAAAAAATCATAGCACCTAGCTTGCTGGCAAGTAGCAAATGCACTTTCCTCTGGTTTATACATTACAACTTCAGTGACCGCAAATACTTTCAGCCAGTAAACTTGCTAAATGTAAACGTAGCTTACCAGATGACGGTTGCTAGCTTAAGGCGTACGTGGTCTTCTATTGTAGGATACCTCGTAAAACCAATCTTATTATTTCTCAATTACTTCACGTGAATTCTTGTGAATTTCCATGATTATCAACTATTTTCTCTTTATTACATTGAGTATAGTAAATATATTCTCAATAATTGTTTTGTGACGCTTTCTTAACTAACTCAATACGTACCTGTACCAGAATCACAATAATAACAACATACAATAAATTGCACGTGTCTATAATATGAACTGGTATTATCCATAAATCTCGTTTATTGGAAAATATGAGAAAAAAACATTTTTATTTAAAATCTCATGAATTAAAAACAAAAATAGTTGAAATATTAAATTTATTCATTATATTTCATCGTCACCTACATATAGCTCGATGTTCAATTATATTTGGTTTCACAAATATCAAATATATTAAAAATCCGATAGGGTGATAGACATGAGGAGTAAAAAAAAGGGGTGCAGTCGTTTCGAAGAACCACACATTTCTAGAGATTTACCAGCCGTAAGTAGAACCTTATAATAAAATGTGCTTAATCGTCTCAAGTGGAATTTGAGTGCCAATAAAACAAGTAGTACAAATGCGACGAGTAAATACATTGTAAAGATATTCACACATAAAATCCCTATTCGTTATAAAATAAAAGCAGGTTATATAATTCATGGGCATACGTTCTAAGTACATAAGTACATCTATTCTCATGGACAATTTTATTGATCAATCCAATATACGGAATTTATATCATTTTTGACAACAGTTGGTTATTCTGATTTCAAACTCTTGTATATTATATACGTGATTCATCGTTTCTTGCTTCAAAGTGTTTTTTAGGCATATAATCGACTCCAATCAGGAGCGGTAGTTACACAGAAAGTGATACACTAGTGATTGGTGAAATTTTCATTCAATCGTGAGGGAAAGTCTTGTTGGGTTGTTATAGGAGACCTTTTTCTCTACAGACCTAGAATTGTAGTGGTATCTTAGGGAATGTTTCTTTTGGTGTGATATCGCTTCATTGCGTGCGCGTTCTCCTATCATCAAATGAGGGATATAAACATTTGAAAGTACAGGTGGAAGAAAAAGTGGCCGACGAACCAGACAGTTTTTTGATGAGTATACAGATATGTTTTGTTTTAAGTAAGTGTGGTTACAGCTGCGACTGTATTGCTCCCTGTCATCGGCATTGGCTGGTGAACAATTTTACTGGGTTATAGGAAAACCTCAGAAAACGATTCAGACTCGCGTGGTAGCGTACTTATACGATAGTGAATCATGTTATCCAACACGTCCAACGTGATCAAAGTGACATCTGTTAACGACTCCACGAGGTCAGTACACTAACTGAATTTCAAAAAATCATACTGAAAACAATACGATAAAGATAGAACAAACTACTCAAATATGTCATTGTTTATTGAACATTTTTTAACTAAAACTGTACGATCAACTTATGTGATGAAATACACAAAATTGTTAGCTTGGGAGTTGTTTATTACAGGTATTATAACTTTAATACCAAAACATTTTTCAAAATAAAAAGATTATCTATTGAAAAAAAGTTGATCGATGAAGTGATACAATAAAGTCTTGTATGCAATATCACTAAACACATTAGTGAAATTATATAGTATTCTCATGTGCTGGAGTTTCCGTCTCTTTTTCAAAACATACAAGAAGTAAAATTTACACTATAATTGATTCTTTTATCGATATTGACATCTGTTGGAAAACGCTTCTGACGGGAAGGTTATTACCCCTTCACTCTATACACATTTTATAGCGACGAGTAAATATTGAATCATCTCAGAATTTCGTTTGAAAAGGCTGGAAATGGAATCCTATTGCTAAAATTGTATGAAGCAGACGTGGTGGGGGTTATAGCATGGAAATTCGTCTGTACTATCGAGACAACTTTTTCAATATGTAGAGAAATTGTTAATTGTTATCTATCATTTCCAAAAGTTGAATATAATGTGTACTCGTCTTTATATTAACTTCCTTCTAGATTCTGAATAATTTCTAAGATTTTCATAAGATTTATAATTGTATACAATTTCTACAGGAACGAAAAGGTATAATACAAGGTGTGAATATTAAGTAATGAGACTGTTACAGAAAAAGTACGCCAAAGGTAAACGACTATCGTTTACTGGGTTATAGGGGAACGACGTAGAAATAGATCAACGGATTGTTGTGAAATTTCACGTGAAAAACTCGAAAAACTACCACTGAATCTTAAAATTAAGGTAGTAAGGGAATTATAGTTTGTCGCCTCAACATGTTTTTGAGAGGTTTGAGAATTTTTAATATGGCCGAGAGGTTGAAGGTGATTTACGTTCGGGTCGCACTTCTACGACAAAAACGGATGAACATATTGAAAAAATCGGTAATTACATTCTATCTGACCATTAGCGATTGCTAATTTATATAAAATAGCAAGAATGTGTGCGGCAGATTTAAAAACATGAAAATGTTCAAATGCGAAGAGTATGTACAATACTGGTGCCCGAAATTCTCACATCTAGAATTAGCACACAAAAATATTCTTATTATTATTTTGAATGCAATTGGAAATAACTCATTAACAAACTATTAAAAAAAGATAAAGACGTGTGATGATTCAAATCTGCATTAGAAGGAAAAATATTTGAGTTTGTTGAAGATGTGGAAGAAAAAGCAGATCGCCTCCAAAAGCAACTAACAGAAAAAAAGTTCCTGCACTATTTCAAAAAATAGGAGATTCACATAGACCGATGTAGGAATAGAGAGAAAGTCGAAGGTGATAATATATATTTCTAAATCTTCTTTATTTTGTTTTTTCTATTTCAAAATTTTAAAGTTTTAATGGTCATTACACTCTATAAATCAGAGCAGAGAACATACGGGTACATTCTAGAATCTTTTTGAAGAACTAAGGCTTGATGGTAGTAAGTTTTCTAATTTCTTCAGAACGTCTATTGCATCCTTAAACGAACTCCATGAGAAGCACGCACTATCAAAACTAGTTTATTTCACCAAGAAGTCGACTGGAATGGTCGATAAAAAGCCAGTGCAGTGCGTGTACAAGTATGTATTTATTGTGCAGGCGATACAGTGGCATTGAATGGCTGCTTACCGCCATTGAACTGTCACCGATCAGCGGTCGGCGTGTGTGCCAAGTCACATTCCCACATGTCGTTCACTAATTGAAATTTGGACGACCGGTAAAAAATTGGCCCTTCAAAATCGGTGTGTGTGCAATTAACCTAAAAGAAGTTTCTAATAGATTTGATTTAATTCCCAAAAGATCGTATACGATACTCTAATGACTGGTGAGAAAGATGTATAAGACTAGTAAATATTTTGGATGATTGTTTTTTGTCCTATTCAAAGTACATTCAGTTAAAATTGCGTTATATTACTTGAAATTAGAGGAAAACGAGTGATTATACGTCATGGTTAAAAGGTCAATTATGAAGATTTTCTATTGGGAATGTTGTCATCGATTTAGATAATTTCGTGACATAGATGCGTTCCACGAATATTAATTTAAATAACTTATAGTATTTTGCATATATTTTCTATTCGTCCTGTCTAGCCTAACGGAACATTCGATCTTTATTACCATTCGGTCGCTTCCTTCGTTTATTTCAGTTACTTTATCTTTGTTCACAAGTATAATTAATTGGGGCAATGTAGAGGAGTTAGATTTAAGGCTAAAACGACACCCAAGGTACTTCGTCTCGTCTCGAATTTAATCTACGAAGTGTTGAAACTCCTCTCATTTATTTTCATTATTGGAACGTGCTCCTTTTTAATACTCTAAGTCATATTCTCAAACGTGACAATGAAATACACTTCAAGCCGTGTCCAAGTAAATTAATGTTTATATCGGATTTGGAACAGTCAAATAATTCAGGAATTCAATTTTACGCCAATCATTATAGGAAATGAATTCAAAATTTTTTGTTGAGAAAGAATATATTCATTGTTACATTCTGAAAAAGTGATTCCTTAACTTGAATTTGTTTGAAGGCTCAGGACCGTGCTTCGAGCGCAGATGTAGAAATTATTACCATGATAGCGATTTTGACCGGTATAGAGTGATCTATGGAGATATTAGTTTATTTTACAATGTGGCCGAATTACTATAAATAGTTGTCACCAAGTTGGCAGTCAGATGTCGCCCAGAATTGCATTGTTGCTAGTGCCTCTATCTAAGCCACCCATTCAAAAAAATTGAATATGTCAAACAGGTTTTAAAATATTTATGAAGCTTTGATAACTTAAATGAAGGTGTATTGTGAAATATTAAGCTTTCTTGAGTTGTTCTCACTCACACAATTTGTTTCAAGTCACCTGTAAAAAAATGAAGGATTCAAATAAACTCGGAACAAAGAAAACAGCCTCTACATAATCTCATAGTTTTTATTTTATATCAAAATATTTCCTCAATTATTCAATTATTTTTTGCCAAAACAAAACAAAATTATCTGGGTTACCACTTTCAAATGTGTTGGCATACGTTTAATGAGTTTATGTAGTAAAGTTTTGATATATAGAAACATTTACTTTTTTATCATGAATCGCTTTCTTCTCTAATTTCAAACTAAATTGGTATCCTAAATCACAATATTCAATATTTAAAAAAATGTGGGGTATTGACTGAAGTAGTACATCCAAATTATTATTCAGATGCTTTATAACTGACTGACTTTAGACATTGTCTAGCCAGTGACCATATAGTTGTATTTATATGTAAAAAAGCTTTACAAAGTTCTCAATCAGAGCATGATATATTATATTCTATCCTTGTTCAGCTGATTAAAAAGTAAAAAGATGAAAATCATTCTGTCGCCAGACTACGGACCTAGAAAAGGAACGATGGCGTGGTCGTATGCGGTAACATATGCAATCTGTCCAAACGGTTGTCGGCAGAGTTGTGCAAACTATAGCGACCACGACCATGTATGACGATTTTAAAATCAGATTTGGAGATATTCTGCTGATGGAAATACCACCATATATCATAAATCCATTTGATGAGACGAAAGTGGAGAATGTGATATTACAAGAAGTTACTCGAACTTAGCACTAATGAAGAGCTGAAACTGAAATTTAGAAAAGGATATCAAAAATTTTGGCAACAAGTAGAAATAGCCAAAAAATATTCTGGACCGTAGGAAATTTTGCGATAGTTTCTGATAGCATTTCCTACGTCATATCTTGTCGAAAAAAAGGAGCAAATTGAATATCACAGAACGGGGATATTTGCAATTTTTTCTTAAAAAACTTAAGCCAAATATTGATAAAATATTGCTAATCCATCAAGTACATTCCTCTCATTGAAATTATATTTTTTTATACTTAACCTAATATACCTACCTACCTAATATACATAACCAATTGTAGGAGTTGCATTACGTTTAATTTTGATTAGGTTAATTACGACTGTTATAACAATAATAATTAATAGTGTAAATAAAATAATCATATTTCAATGAATACTCACAACACAAAAGATATATGTGAGTATTGATTGGTTCGTGTGCTGTGGGTCACTGTAAATTTCAAAAAAATAAAGTTGGATGGCGATTGGCCATCTTTGTTTTTTTTATATCCACTAACAGCACAATCAATTTAATTGAAAATTTGTATACTTGATTCCATTATCAAATAATTAACGCTATTAAGAAATCAATTATAATTTTTTTTTCGAAAACTGTTAATTCGTCGAAACTCAACCGCAATGCAAATTTCCATAGACAGATCTAATCTTAAAATTTTTCCGAGATTTGGAAATTGGTAGTAATGTAGCTGCAGGGAGACAACCGGAACCAGCAAAATTTTGAAAGTGGTCAATGGAACAAAAAAGTTTGAGAACCTATGGTCTATATATTTTGTTTCTCTAGTTATGTTTCGGTTAACCTATTCATTTTGACCATTATCGAATCTTATTATTCTTTGCTTCTCATTATAATCTAAAAACTCTAGATTGTTCTCAATCTCTTCGTATATTTCAAATTTGAAGCAATAACTACCATCATGAAAATTGAAATCACTTAAAATTCTTTAAATATGCCCCAATTTGCTTTTTATCTCTTATAGAATACAGTCAGGCCCCAAATTCATCGCCGGCTTTGTGTATTTTTATTTTCCAGTCTATTAAATACTTCTTTACATTGAAGGATAATATTTTTGTTCTCGGTTAAAGTGCCAGCTACTTATCTGTATTCTGTAATTCAAATTGACGTTATCTGACAGGAACTTTAACCGAAGGTGAAAAGATTCGCCCTTATTATCATGATTCTTCTGCTACATTAACCATCTAATGAACTTTTTATAGGGGGTCATTTGTTTATCTATGAACAAAAAGCCGTAATGTAATACCCGTTTATATAAAGGATGAATGGTGAGCTTCCCTAGAAATTGAATAGGAAATTTACGTAGATTTTAGACGAAAACAGATATAATATATATAACTCTATCAACATCTCATTAAATTGATAATCACTTTTATACACGACTTAATCAATTAATCAATATATAAAACTTGCAAAAAAATTAATGTACGGGGGCATATTTCGGAATGGAGGTAATAAGAAATTCACAAACAGAATTAGTATTTGTTGAGAAATTTTAATCAACATAAAAATTAGGAAATTTCATTTCATGATATATCTATCCAGTCATTGCAGAAAAGACTCAAATTAGAATGACCTCATTGTTCATATCATTATGGAACATTGAGCTTCAATAAGATGACTTTCCTAAATTGGAGTAATTCACCGTAATCGTGAGAAAGAAACGTGAAGTCCAATCTTGATAAAATCACTTTTATTGATAAATAGATTGAAATGATGGATATTATATCTTCCCATATATTATAAGGTTGAAACAGTGTGAAATCAGGATACTATTCATAAGTTGTCTCACAAGGAATTTTCGGAAACGATGATCGATTTAACCCAATCATGATCTGCATGTTCGGAAAATCTGCACGTTGACTGTTGTTCGGAAAACAAATATCTATGAATTTTTGAACTTTATAACTTATTTATTCCTCATAAATGGTAGTCCGAATATTAATTCGTAGGAGCAGCATAATTGATAAGTTCTGAGGATTGTCGTTTTTTAACTTTTCGTTCAATAACAAGAATCTATTACACAAATAAATAAATATCTTGGAAGAATTAACGCACGAAAAAAGTTATAGAAATAAAAGGAGTAGATTATGTACATGTGAAATTTTCACCGAAAATTGTTTTGGGTTAGGATCCACAATTAGCTGATATGTGATATATCTGATCCATGAGCATAGTTTCCAAAAAGTGCTATTGTCCATAACGTTGATTTCAAATTTGAAATATGTTTCAACCGCATAAAATCCAAATTATCCAGAAATGTAATTTCCGGATTTGTAGTAATTTAGCTCCATTTTGGCTAGAAATATATTACTACGTTCTAAATGAAATATCTGGATATAATTTTCGGAAGTTTGGGTGTTTCAGAGGCTGAAAACTGTTTATTTCTAAGAACAAACACTATCTGAGGCGCGATTCGATAACAAAGTTATCGTATTCAGACACCGAAGGTAAATTTGCTTATCGAAATGCACGCCAGACAATGTAATGTTAGTTATACCAGGGCGGTTTGAGGATGCCTTGAATACTATAGATGCTCATATTTTAGTTCAACTCATAATCGAGCAAAGAAGTTAATTGAAGGCCTTGGCATAAAAGGAATATTTGTGCAATTTTTTTTAATTTAGAAGTATGGGCAGAAAATAAAAATAAGTTAAGATATGTTTGGGACAAAACAAAGACAAGTGAAATATTTGTCTTGAGTGCCATCTATTCGAGAGTAGAAATACTATGTGAATCATTTCTTTAATTTCATAGGTGTAAAATTAAAATTTTGAGGTTATTCCAATGATTTATTTTTAATTTAATTGAGATTACTATTTGAGATTGCGATATTTCCGGGCCGTGCGAAACCGATGAGGCATGTGATTATGCAACCGAAACTGATTTATCGGCTTCCAACGATAAAGAACCTGCTCACGGTCCAGAAATCACAGAAATTACAGATAATGAGCAAATAACTTCACCTGAAACAAGAAAGCGCAAGCCAATTGTCTCATTTTTATCTTTTTGGCAAAAGTTTCAGTACTAAAATATTTATGCTCATAAACGTGCAAAATGTTTTTTCTTCCAACCTCTGACATAAACAACTAAAGATTTACGACGGTTTGTTACCAAATTAGCGATATTGGTATTTATAAAAACGAGCAGAGAGGTCGCGATTCTGCTGGAAAAATCGATCCAGTAAAACGAAATTTAGTCATTGAACACATAAAATTGTTACTGAAATACCGGAGTCGTTATTCCAAAAATTCAAGCTTTAAAACTCTATATTTATCACCGGAATTCAATATTGAAAAAAATGTACGATTTGTATATTGAAAAAAATATAATTTCTGTTAAAGACCCGTATTATCGATATGTTTTTAATACATAATTGAAACTCTATCGCCCTAATTCTGACCCTTGTAGTAAGTGTTATAGGTCTGCCACTATCATTAAACATTTTCAGGATGCAGGACAAGTTGAGATACTGAGATAGAGCAAATGGTTCATCACAAAAGAGAAAAGAAGGCACGGTGTTCAAACGAAGAAAGACTCAAATCTAAATAAGGAATCGCCAGATACTTATATGGATAGCCTCGATCTTCAGCAAGCTTTGTCAACCCCCCTTCACCCAACAAAATAAAAGTCTTGGACAACTGCCGACATAATTTTTGTATACAAAATCTCGTGACACGACAATCAAATATGGATGTATGGGATGAAACAGTCGCTAGCAGACGCTCACAGGAAATTGTGTTTTGTTTGATTCATTACATTACCAATGTAATTCCTGAAAATGTGGGAAAACTTATCGCTTAAAGCAATTCATATGGCGGGCAAAATAAAAATATTGCAAAACTTCTCATGTTATATATATTTTATTGTTGTCACAATTTGTTGACAAAAGCTTGTAAAAACTGAAAGACAAACATAAAAATAACTAAATAAAGATACAAATAGAACAAAATTTAAATACACAGAAGAAAACGACAATGAATAACAAAATTAAAGGTAATAGTGTAATAACTCGTATATGAGTCCATAGCAAAAATTGAATCAGTATGCTGCATGTACGAAATTAAATATTATTATTAGAATTGGAAAAGCGTGCTTACGAATTAGGCAAATGGATTCAAAGATGAATAAGGAAGGAAGAGCTCTCTTTTGTAGTTTGAAGATTCACTCGAATGTTAAGGATGTGGATAAGTTCTTTGGAAACTTATCTCAGCGCAAAGCAGGAGGAACTTAATTTTTATATCACAAATCTTTGGTTTTACAAATATTGAGAGAGGGAATATAGATTCGCACCATGGTTTAAGTGTGATTTAGGTCTCTAGATATGGTCCTATGAAGTGCTGTTATATCAGGGTTACTCCACGAGAAACTAGTGTCGTCTACAAATTGACATATTTTACCACTGAGCTTCAAGGCACTCCACATTCTATTGGCTTGCAAGAAGACATCATTGTATCAACCCTTACAAACTGACTTCTATTGGTAAGATATGACTTAAACCATTGGCGAGGTGTTACCCTGAAACCTCAGTACTGCAATTTGTTGATTAAAATATGATTAACAAAATCGAACGCCTTAGAAAAATCACAAAAAGTTATTGCAGTGGAGTGATTGCTGTTTAGGCTGGAATAGAAATTATTTAGGAGGTAAAATATAGCATCATTCGTGTATTTGTTAGTTAAAAAAAATTTATTAGTAGTGAGTATTTTATATTTAAATAGAAATGATAAGTGCCTTTATTTAACCAATCTTTTTATGATCTTAGATGGGAAGGAGTGCAATTCGACGATAATTTGATGATTAATTTTTAATTTGCTTTTTGGAAAGTATCTTCAAAGATTCAAACAAAGATAAAGAAAATCGTATATTGAATATAGGGAAATTCAATTTTTCTTTCACACATAACCGTCAGAGTAACAAAAGTACTGGATTAAGACTTTTCTTTTAGCAAATGCGTATTTCTAAGGTCGCAGGAAGAAGCAGTTTTAGAAGACATGTTTTTACAGTTAAAGATAAATGAGGTAAAGTGGGAAAATTTACAAGCATTTTTGGAATTAATTCCTACAATACATCATGAATATTACAACAACATTCAATATGAGAAAAAATATAGAAAAGAAAAAAAATCAAAATTAATCCGAAGAAATGAAAGCAGCCAAGAAACTGTACCTGCAAATTAACCAGAAAATGACGACGGAGAGGAAGAAAAAATGCAGCACATGAGATTGATTTCATTTTATATTACAATGATGGAAAAAATTTGTATTTTTCTTTATTTATTTTTGTGCAATAATTTTTCTTCCAAGTTTTTTGGGATAAACAGTTGGTATAAGTACTTTTTTGAGATTTGACAAAACATTAATAAACCATTCATATAAACTGTAATAGATTTGGAATGTACCACTTTATAAATCAATTATAAATTTTAAATAAACATTCCTCCAGCAATTTTCAAGAAATTTCAAATTTTTATCAACTTTGAATGCAAATATCTCAAAATAGTTATAATCACACTTATACACTTCTTATTCTAAGGCCATCAATTAAATTTGAAGTTTAAATGAACTCCATTGAGATGAAATTTGAAATTTTGGATAAACATAATAATAATGTATAATTCGAACGGTTTAATATACATCCTATATAAATCTGAAGGCACCTTTTTTCATGAGATATAAAATGATCATTTAAGATTTTCATTATTATAATAATCGGACTAGATAAATAGAAATTCAGAATACCAAACTTTTGAACTCTTGAAATGTGATAAAGAAAAAAGCTATAAGTATTTAATTTCAATTCTAGTTCTCCAAATACTGAATATTTTCCTTTGACCATTCTCATATATTAAATTTAAAAATTGAGATATATGGTTGGATATAATCCTACAACACAAAATATAAAACCCACGTAATATCTGGTTAAAAAAATATTAAACTTCCACGACAGAGACGAAATGAGGCTTCCTTTTTACTTCGAGGGTCTGGTTTTTATTTCATATATAATCGTGAATAGTGATCGTAATTAAATAACTATTCAATTGATTTAACTCAAATACTGTTGGTTGACAAACCCATCTCTGAATTACTATCTTCAAGTTTCAGTTTACCTTAAGATTAAATTTTCGTGTAACAGCTTGCAGATGAAGATCAACAAGTCAATTTTACTTGCACATTCTAATGCAGTGTTATGTATATTGGAAGTTATCGACGACCGTTTAATGCTTTCATTGCACAGAAATTCATTGGAATGTATAGTAACCAATTATTTCTGGCATATTGTATGAGATCTAAGATAGAATCCGTAATCCGCAACACAGAGATACATTTCACGCTTTTATGGAAACAAAATGTTTTTGTAATCACGAAATTGTCTTATAATTACTATTGACTATACTTGTGTTTTTCAACTGGTAACTAACATCCCTCGTCTTGTCTTCCCCTCTTCTCCACCATTGATAAGACTAATGAAAAATTGATTTCCATTTTCAATTTTGCTGACCTACCTAAATTTTATTACTAATAACTCTGAGGTTAGGAATTTTTTCATTTATATTTTAATTAGAAAATCTGTAGGAAAATTCTTGTACAAATACTATAACGTCGTCAGACCTTATTTGAATTGAATTTTTCATTACTACCAGTAAGTTTGAAGTAGCGTAGACATTTTTTTATAATGAGAATTTTTTTATAAATCGTTGTAGTTAGACGTGAATAATAATAACGAATGACATTTCCTTTCATTATGAAGCCTGTACAGTTATAGTAATTAGATTATTGAACATAATTATTCAGTAAGCTCTCTATTCACTTTCAATTGTACTAGAAGTAGTTAGCATTTGATGTACCCCATTCCCAAATACCTCTTACTATCTCTCTCAATAGGTTCAGTCGTTTATTTCTTCAAATAAACAGTGCGCCAAAAAAAATGAAGTGTAAATTCAACATTAGTTGAATATGGATTTGAATTGTTATAAAATGGATAAAAATCCAATATTTATTCATAGCAACTCATTATTTACAAAATAATTAAGCAAAGTAAATTGAAGAAAATTTTAATAATAGTTTTACATTCTGTATTAATGCTTGATTCAGTTTCTTAGATGGCAGATATTGTCAGGTTTATCAGTGTAGACTTGAAATTTGAGATAACCCCGCAAAAAAAAGTCTATTGGGTTGATATCAATTAATTTAATAGACAATTTCACTGCTCACCTTCTTTCGAATCACTTATTTTGAAATGTGGAATTTAGATTTGGAAAAACTAGGTCAAATCAGCATTTAATGTATTTTTCAGTAAATCAAGATAAAGTAATAATATTTTTCGCAATACCAGCCTCAACATAGGTTCTTTGTGGTCTTTGAGCATGGTCTCTATTTAAAAAAACATTTTCGTTTAACATACCTTAACAAATTCCAGTCTTGTCTGAGAATTTATCTATATTATTTTCATATTGATTTACTACTTACTTGCTTCAGTTCTACTAACATAGTTATCTCAACGCAACTCACGTTGCTTTTTCAAATATATTTGAAAAAACTTTTCTAATACCCAAATCTCTAGAAAATATCCTTCACTGTGCAATATAGATCATTAAAAATTTATTAACACATAATGTCTTACTGGTAAAAATTTAGAGAAGGCAAATAAATTTATATAATATAATAACTGGACTATAAGTAACACATTCTGAATACATTTGGATATTTCCAATATCAAAGTTGAAATTCAGTCGATAACATATGCTTTGTTCAGTATTCCAAATATTTCCATATATTATATTTCCACAATTCAACTCCTTCACATTCCTATTTATGAATAGATACAAAATAAGGAGGTATAGTTTTTCTTTAGAAAAGTATTTTAATGAATGTACAATATTTTTTTCCAGGCAAAGGTTTTCGAAAATTGCTTCCTTCGATTTAATTCGAGTAGAGAATAACATATTAGAAACACTGGCAATTAGGGCAAAAATAACGTGCTAAAAGTAATCTTCTTTACAAAATACTTAGAAGATATATTTGAAAATTAATTAACTAGCCACTGAGAACCTCCTCGGATAAATAGCTGAAGGAAAATAAATCAGATTGGTTACTTTCAAAGTCCAAGTCGGCTATAGAATGAAAATGGTATAATCACAGGAGCAATATTGCAATATTAACAGAACTATCATTTAGTTTTCAGCAAAATACAAGGGTCTGAAAAATATGTTTCTAAATGTTCATTTTTGGTCTCTTCTGTTTCAAAAAAATATTGATCTAGTGATCAATATAAATACGCGAATTGTTAGTGCCAATATCAAACTTTGACTTAAAGAATATATATATGAATCCAAACGAAATTTTTTGCATCGAAGCCCAAAAAATACATGTTGCAAGAACTCAAAGAGGTTTCTGAGCCTTGGGTCAAAACCATAAATAATGAGAGACACCCTCTATAAAACCCAGTTTAACATATAGACTTTCGGTGCTGCTCGGGCAATTTATTCCAGCTTATATTCAAGTACTGTTCTGTCTGCTTAATTTACTCAAAATACGAAACAGTATTTGTATTAGATCTGAGGAAAAATGATGCATTATTAGGGATTAAAATGGTTCAGCCCGAGGCCTATAAGAAAACTGACTAAGTCTTCAGATGGAAAAAAATTCCCTCCGAGGTTTATATTTCAATTTATTCATCGTACTATGAAAATACCTTCTAAACATTTCATTTTCATAACTAAGTTGGAATTTTTGTTGATATTCATACTGTTTAGGCAACCACTACGCAACTTTCACATTCAGTATTTTATTTTCATCACTATATATTCAATTTTATATTATAAAAATGAAATATTATTGTTGGCTTATAGTTCATTCTACAAGTATCTCCCATTTTTGCGTTCACATATCTGACTAGTACTGTTACAGGCCATTATTGTCTTTTTATTTTCTAAGGTATCTAATAACAACACATTATGCTACTGATTTATCGCCCATTTTTATTAGGTATCTAAGGAAAATTGAACTTTTACAACTGACTATTCGTTTCTTGTAGTGTTTCTCGAAGAAAATATAACTAGATAACTTTATATTTCTTGTAATTTTCCGACATCCAATTCCAGAATTAAACTGTGATTTAATGTCGATCTGACATGCCAGATGCACAGTGGAAACTATGGGAAGCTAATTGTGAATCTGAAAGCGGACAATATAATGATGCAAACGATTGATGTAACAGCCGAAAGGTGTAGCTCTGAAAACAAATGAAAATAACTATACTATACGTGGACAATAATACGATGTCAGAAGACCTAGGAGCAAGAGTAAAGGAAAGTCTTCCCATAAGCCTAACTTAGGACGTTACAATTATACTGACTAAATTCCGCCATTGTTTAAAATTAATTCGCAGAAAAGAATCAATCGATTGCTACAAAGCGGACGATTCAATAAAGGTTAACAATAAGCTAATATGGAATTAAGTGTGTGTACTCTAAATACACTGGATGATCGTCGCCACGGTGGCCTGAGTACCAAGGTACGTGGGTTACCAGGAAGAAAAAGGTAGAAAAAATTGACAAGATGCAACATCAATGTCATTGGAAAGTTATGTTTCATTTTCAATAGTTCTGCTAGCTTACTCAATATTCCATACTCACATTGTGTTCCTTGATCTTTTATTTTTCCTTCCATTAAACCGTAATTATCAAATATTGCTTTCGCAATTGTCTGTGCTTCTTTGTTTCTAACCGGTGTCATGATCGCATATTTTGTTATGTTACACATTATTATGATACAGTAACGGTTCCACTGTTACTTTCGACAAATAAACCTATCGTGTCTGTACATATTATGTAGACAATGGTTCAACTACCATATCTGTAATGATAAATTTCTCTTTATGACCTTGTTCAGCTTGGTTTACGTGACACTCGTAACAATTGCTCCATGTTTCTCCATTTGAAATTTGCCCTTATTTTCTTTAATAATCTGTTATTTCCTACATGTCTTCCAAACAGTAGGTCATTGTGGTATCTTTCTACGATCTTTTGAATGTCTTCTTTCTGCTCCACAATATTTGGTACTTCGAGGATGCCTACATACTTGCACATTTCTCAATTTTCTATTACCTTCTTCTATAAATACTTTCATGGTGCACATTTTAAAAATATCATTTACGTATATCTTAATTTTCTTCACTTCAAATTTTACCGATAGGTTATCAAGCTTTTCCAGCGCCATAAGTCGAAGTTCTATTCTCGGATAGATGAGGCTTCGCTAAATTTCAACTTGATTTTGTTTCTCCGAAGTGAGACACTGTTATTTTCATAGGATAGGATTAGCAATTTATGCGCCTCCAAGATATTTTAAAACTTTTGTCAATCAAGGATAAATTGTATGAGTTATTTATGTATAAGTCTTTAAGTTCTTTTATAGATATTCTTAATATACTGTCAGCGTAATTTGCTCTTCTGTTAACGTACTGTATTTCGAAATTGTATTCTACCAAGTCAAGTATTATTTTGGTGAGATTCGAAGCGCCCTCTTTGCGCGAGTTGTGTTAACAATGATCTCAAGATCAATTAGCAATTGAAAGGTTACTTAAATTATTACTGAGTAACTAACTAAGCTCTTACTCAACAGCATCCTTAGATTTCTGATACATTTTGTACACTAATTGATGTACACCTCAACACACACATTACTCTACTTTTAACAAAACAAACTCGGAAGGTTAAATCCTCTTGAGTCTTCTCTATATTCAAACACAATATGAGACAGAGTTAATGTTTCTGGTGTAATTTTTTTCACCGATAATAAATTTAGTGAAAATAAGGCATTATGTGATTTTGCAGGCTCATCAATTTCTGAAAAAATTATTTTTTTATGAAGATTGTACGTACTCGTTTATTTGTGAATAAAGATTCATAATATCAGCAAGTTTATTGAAAAAAACTTAGTGTGGTGGTGGAAACAATCAAGTATCAAAGAAAAAAGAGCAACGTCACTCACTCACTACTGATGTTTTTGAAAAGCTACCTAGCTGTATTCATAACAAACTGCTCAATTTTCCAAATATCGATGTATCATATACACTAATTCCAGTACTTTTCAGTGAATTTTATACCAGTGCGATGCCCACTAAATTTTATTTTTTTCAATTAACTTTGTCAATTATTTATCTCTCAGAAACCGTTATTCATTAATTTCAACCCTTTGGTGATGAATGTAATTGTTAATATGATTATCACGAGTAATTGTATTTGTGTGGCGTTAATCAATGCATGTTGAATAATCGGCATTTTGCAATAATTTTTTTTGTTACGTCTCAGTAGAATATAACCTATCAAAGATCACATATATAACTTCAAATCATCAACTACGATACTCGGAATAAACAAACTGTCACGAAGATGATAAAACGAGTTGTCACAAAACATTTCTTTTCTTTCGGTTGAGATTTACAACCGTATTCTGGATTATATCAAAAAGATTCGATTAGTTGAAAATGAAGTTTTTATGTAGTAGTACATCAGCTCATTTTTTCTATTTTTCCATTGTTTCAATATTATTAGTTACTCAGATTATTTGTGATATTACTTTTATCCTATAGATTTTTCATATCACTCTATTACTAGATATTTTAGTGATAGTGCAAGATTCTGGTTAAATGTACTGAGTGGGCAACTAAGAACGGCTTGCCCAAACTTGATGCTGTTTGAAATAACTTTTGTGCAGCATTACTCTATAAAAAAATTCTAAGGAATTTTTATCAGAAGCGTGATTGATACAGGGAGTTGTTGCGTATATTTTAGATATTGTGATTTCACAAATTTAAATAGAAGTGTGAACCTTTAAGTAGGTCTTTTAAAAGTAAAATTGATCAGTATTGAAATAAATGTGAAACTTAAGTTACTAACAAATCGAACAATTAACAACTTTAAAAACTAGCTACGAAATTAGTGGCACCCTAGGTCTGCCAAATGTCATCCATTCTTTTCTATACATAAAATCGGTTGCTGTCGGAGGTATGGGAGAGCGGTTTCAATTTCTGCCATTGAAATACTTTGTATTGTCTGTTGTATTTTTCTAATCACATCATTCCTTGTCGTGGGTGTATTGGTTTTAATACAATCTTTTATTCAGCCCCACGAATAAAAATTCAAGTAAGCTAGATCTGATTATTTGGGTGGACAAATAAAATCAGAATTTGCTTGATTTATAAAATCTCTGTCCATTAGCTGTCGCATTAAAAATAACATTTTAATTATTTTTCTATACTATGAAAATTAGCCTCATTTATCCACAAAATTTGTCAATGTATTTCAGGATCTTCGTGTAATTTTAAAAAAATTTTCTCTTCCTTTCAAATACGCCCTCTAGTGGTGGACCTAGAATTCTTAAAATAATTTCCATGTGTTTATTGTATCCACTTTTGTTATATTTTTTTTTCCTGAAGCTGTAATTAAATCCGGCCCTGAGATATTGCCGACGGCCGTTCTTAGCTGCCCCCAGGTACTCATATCAAATTAATGAAGGCTACAAATTTTCATATAATTAATTAAATTGACTTGACAGTGTTTATGTTTTCGAAGGAAATACTTTTTTTTTTCGACAAAACAATTGGAATGATCTTGACTCATTCACGATTCCATTTTAATTTTTTCTATCCTTATCACAACATCCATGTTTGGTTATGCAGTGAATGTATTTATCTTCTGTACTTGAATTATTTGGGACTGATATGTCAATTAGCAGAGCTTCCTAAGATTGTTTTCAATAACTGCGACATCGTTCTGCCACGATCTTCTTATCCCAATAAATCATTCTATAACTGAAGGTTTGTATTTGTAGTATTTCTTGTTATTTTGAGATTGAACTACGAGGGTGACCCGAAAAGTTTCTGACCTTACAAAGAAACAACACATTTTTCTCCATAATTTGTTTAATTCTTAAAAATTTTTAGTCTTTGCACTTTTTCGGCAATGCTCTGATCTTTTAAAATAATAGCCGTCTTTTTCCTCATAATAGGGGTTCACGTATGCATAACGTTCTCATTTGATGAAAATTTCTCTCCAAAAAAAAAGAAATTAAAGGTGGGAAAGAGAAAAAAAGTCACTGGAGGCTAGACTGGTGAATACGGTGAGTCATCGATCAATCCAAAGTGCAATTTTTGAAGTTTAAACATTGCGCTCACTTGAATGTGAGAAGAAGCGTTATCCTGGTGAAAAAGCACTTCTTTTACCTCCAAATACGAACGGTTTCCCGTAATTCACCTTATCAAGTGATGATGCATAATACTATCCTGTTACTGTTCTGCTTTTTTGAAGACAGTTGATAAACAAAATAGTCTTCACTACTTTTTCGTTTCAGGAGTAGTTGTAGATCCAGAGTTCATTAACAGTTATCAATTTTCGTAAACATTTCGACTCATTTCGCTTAAACCGCGCCAATGAGTCCCAAGAAATATTCATTCGAATGTTCTTTTGGACTTTTGAGCAAACGACGCACCTAAATTCGCGGATAGGTTACGCATGCATAATTCTTCAGTCAGTATATGGCGAAATGTGTTCCTTTGGTATGCCAATATTCTCTTTTATTTCTCTAACCTTAATCCGATGATCGTCAAGTGAAATTTGGTGAATATTTTCGATTACATCGCTAGTTGTCGCAGCGGAGTGCTTCAAGGCTCAGTACTAGGCCCTATTTTGTTCATGAACGACATTTCCTATCTAGACATCAGTAGTAAAATATATCTTCTTGCGGACGATACTTGATTCTTTTGAGCAACCTTTACTCCGACTAACCAGCTAGACTCACTACCAGGACTTCTTCAGAAGATTCGAAATATTGATTCTTCTTTCCTTATTTTAATCCGTTTGACTAGTATTCTCATAATATTATGATAATGTTAATATATATTGAGTTGTATTACAAATTATTACACTTTTAAGATTTCCGTATATTTCAATTTATTATTTGAGGTCACTTCTGACAATATCTGCATTGAGCATTTGTTATATATAAAACTTTTCACATTTTACGAGTAAATGCTAATATCGTTATTCATTGTAGTTTTCTTGTGTATACGGTATATTGAGATTTTTTTTTATTTGTGTATTTTTTTGGCTCTTGTTTGTGTATTTTTTGATTATTTAAAAATTCCTGTCTTCAAATTGTAAACAATATTTTGACAATAAAGCCTAGTTTACACGAACAGTATGAACAGTTTTTCCAGCCCAGCTAGCGTGTAGACACGTTAGTCATTGGTTAATGTCCGTATGGTACGTGTCTTTGTTTTTAATTGGTCTATCGCTTGACCGTTTCCTTATCCAAAGTCGTTTCGTTTCTTTTTTCTAATATATCAATCAACTTTAGCTCAAGCTTAAAGCAGAGTTTATATGAAGCCAGTGATGCCGGTGCCAGTTCACAATTTATGGACAAGAGTTTGTAAATAACTGAAAAACAAACAAACAAAGTACAAAATAAATACCCAAAACTACAATGAATAACGATATTAACATTTAAAAAGTGATGGCCTCATGTAACCAAGGCTTAAAACATTTTTTTTCTCTCTCTCTCTCTCTCTCTCCATATATATATATATATATATATATATATCTGTTTGTTTTTTATTCTTGAGGATATATTTTTGGTACTTTTTCACTTTTATCTGAAATCTTCTATTCCCTTTCTACAACAAATTTTGTGAAATATTTTCTCCCAACACAGTCGAAATAATACTAATTCACTTTCACACTGCGTAATTATATAGGGAAAAATTGAGTCAGAAGGAACGATAATAAACTAATTGACAATCTGCCACGAAACAATAAATCAGTTTTTCAAATTTTGAAGAGTTGAATTAAATTCAATTCGACCATAGATATGAAAACTGTAACCCTTCTCTCCACCTCTTGATCCGTTACAATTTTGCTTGGAAGAATTATAAAATTAACAACTAGAGATATTTGAAACATTTTAATAGCGTACAAAGGTGCGAGGATAACTAATTAATACAAATGCATAAAAAAATATAAACTTTCCAGTATTTTCATCGCTTTTTAAAAGTGCTTTTCTTAATCATTTGAAGTGGTGTAAAAAGCAGTGAAGTGAGAAATATTCATTTTGTAGAGAGATTTTACTAAATACCACTTATCATTCCTCAGGAAAATAAAACCCTCAATTACATCAGCGAGAAATATTTAGGTGTTTAGCTGAAATAAGCTTAAGCATCTAGTCTATTCATCATCAGATGTTTCTCAAATATAGGTATATCATTTCTCAATGGAATAATTTCAATAGTCGGGTGGTTGATCTGGATAACAAATAATTGTGTGTTATCCAAAAATCTGCGGCTATCTTTTCTTGCTACTATTCGACTAAATTAGTGTCATAATGGAAATTCTATGCTGCTTATGTGATAATCCTCTTCAGTTACTAAATTGTCAACAAATATATATTTGTTATATTATTTTTTTGCATTTATTCACATACCAAATACAAAAATCTTTATTCAAATAAGCTTATAATGCTAGAGAAACACCAACCGCAATTGAGGTTAATCCGTTTTTCTTGACCCAAACAATTCGTAAGCAGATTTGAGTTGTTAACATCCCTCTTTCGAGACCTCTAGTTTCCTGGAATAGCCAAATAAACTTAAGAAACCCGTATAAAAGTATCCAAATTATATTGGCAGAGAGATCAGTTGAGTAGACAATTATATAATTTCGGAAGTTTTATTGAATTGAGTTTTCTTATTCTTCTACGTAATTTTCGAATATATATCTCAAGATTTTCACGTATACAATTTTTGGTGCCAATATTCATAATTTATTCATCATAATTCAATTTCTTGGAATTTTTAGCTAGAGTTTCTCCACATTACAATCCTAGAATGGAATTCCGATAGGAGTGTGCTATTCTATATATATTTAAATAGAAGTTATTTATATAAACGATTCTTAAGAGTGCAAGTCAGCAACTGTGGGCGTCTTGAAGCCGATAGAATGATGAGTCGCAATTTGATTCCGCTATAAATTGTGGCTGCCTGTAGAAATATTAAATTCAAATGGAAGCTCTCACATCACGTTTTGATTCTAGTATCAGTTGTGTCTATGATTAGAACAAGATTTCAAATTGAGGTCCATGTTATAATATGGGATGATAAGTGATTACTTTCTTATGTCAGAATCCTTTCTTTATATTTCTATATAGAGTGAATGGAAATATACAGTACTTCGTTTTCCGTTGGAGAGAACTATAACATCAGATTCCTGAAACAGCCCATAGCATTCTATACTTTCAAAAATTGATTTTTCTCAACTGTATTTGAAACGAGAGAGAGTCAAGAGATGGCTATTCAGAACATTCATGCATTACGAGGGTTGCTACTTAAGTTATGAGATAGACAAACAAGGTCTGTACGGTGGATGACCCATCAAATCGATGCTTTGTTGTAGTGGAGAATGATTCGTCCCTAATTTTTTCGAACACTTCAAGTAAACAAATGTTGGTGTACCGTTCAGAATTGATCATTCGACGTTGCTCTAACGGTGGCGACATGTCCAATCATGATCAGTCGAATGTTGTTCAGTTTCGGGTTCATATCAATAGATCCATGATTCGTCGCCTGGCACGATCTTATAGACGTCTGTTGAAGCACCGCGATTGAATTTTCTCGTCATTTTCTTGCACCAATCGACACGAGCTTTTCTTTGAGCAATGGTTAAATTATGCTCTATCCAACTTGAAAAAACCTGTTTAACAGCCAAAGATTCGTGCAATATTGAATGTATGCGAATGGAACATGACGATCTTGCAATAAAGGCTTATGCACAGCATCGATGTTTTCTAGCACAAAAGCCGATTTTGTATGACCTTCATGAAGTCATCCTGTAGCGAAGTCCGACCACGATTAAACTTTCAAAACTAGTGAAGCATGATGCTTCACCACTAAAAGCCGAAACGAATTGATCGGCATAATGGTGTTTCTTCAATCCACGTCGAAAATCATAGAAAATAATTGCACGAAAATGTTCACGATTTAATTACTATTCTTGACCAAGATGAATGTTTCAAGTATCTTTAAAAAATTCAAATAGCACTCGTACGACAACACGTTCTGAGTATGTTCACCATTAAAAATGTCAAATTTTATGATGACAATGTCAGATTTGACATATTCACATCAGTGTTGCCATATCTCAAAAACAAACAATTCTCGTAATATATAGTGTGTGTAGTCGAATATACAATATTTGAGAGAAGACCACTATTGGACACAAGTGCATATAACTACCCTCAACTCTCCCATTTTATTCAATAATGTTTACGGTTCTTTATAAAAATGTTATAAAAATTCATTTCCCATTGTACACAACGAAATGAATCTAGAAACTTCTTCGATAACAGCCGCCACGCCCCATGGGGTTGGCCAGGGGCACAATTTTACTATTACAAGAAACAATATAAAGTGTGTATGATCAATAATTTTTTAAAGTAAAACTTCCAAATAAAAGGAAAAGGCGATCTTCTACTATTATAATAAACGATACGTTTCCAACTAATGAAATATTATTCAATAGGAATATCTTTTAAAAAGGATGTTCTCTAGCGAATGAACTGTTTTGTTTTATCTGCTCAATTTTTCAAAAAGAGATTTGCGCGTGGATTGATACGGGTTAAGTGATTTAGAGCACACCGCAGAGATGGCAAAGAAACACGAGAATTCCATTTCTCACATGAATGCATGCATGCATTTTGGTGGTATAGGCAAAGTGGACATATGTGAACATAAGATAGTGTTTATTTGCGATATAAAATAAAGTACAATTATAATGTAGGGACATCAGCTTAAAAACTTTGTATCAAATGATGTTTGAATATTAGATTCTTTTTCGTATATTTGTTAATGGAATTAGCTTCTGTTTACTCTACCTCCAGCGATTACAGTTTTGAAAATAAATTTCTTTATTTTGAACAATACATATTTACATTTATGAATTGCACGTCCGCATAAATGTATATTCACTATGCTAATAACTAGTTTATGTGATTTTGATAATCCATGTATTTTGAAATAGCTATTTAAGCTATTAAAATTGTTGTGTGCGAGTTATTTATATTTTAAACGCAACAATCGTGAGAAAAATATTTAAGTTTTATCATGTTAAATTAAAAACTTTTCAACTGTTTCTAACTGTGGTCATGTAGTAATTCAAACGTGGAACAATATTTCTCTTCAAATTACTAGGAATTTCTTGGATAGATGAATAGTTTGGGTTTCTTTAAACGAGAGTAGAGATTCGTGATTATTATTAACCAATAATAAATGTAATTGTCATATAAAACTACGTCAGTACCAAAATTTATAATTTGTTTGAATTTAAAAACATGCATTTGGCGCACCCAAATTTTTTACTCACAAGACATTTTGACTTCTAGAAAACGACAAAAAAGTAACAAGTAAAACAAAAATGGAACAGACGAATAGCTTTTAATACATAATACAGGTGCATATTTCCCCGAACAATTACCTTGATAAAATTACAATCCTTCGACCCCGAGAACTCCAAGTTACCTTCTTCTGGGAATACTTCACTTTTCTTTTATAACCATCTTAATGTCCGAATAGCTTGCAATTAACTCAATCATCTCTGATATACCTAGTACACGTTTTTGGAAAAACCATTATACTTATCTGAATCGGGACAGTGAAGTGTTCTCAGAGGAGATGGGTGCATATCGGTTTGTTGATGTATATATAGTATGTTTATGTAGTTTCGAAATAAAGAAGATGGGAGGTGAAACGAAATTCGATTAGCCCTCTGTAGAGTTATGTGACATTTCTATCTTAAACCGATTTCTTACCATTTTAAATTAAAGCACAATTTATATTCCATTTCGCACTACTGTAACATAACTATTGAACCGATATATCGAATTAATTTAATAAAAATAAAGTAGAGTTAGTGCTGAAAATGTGGTACAATCTAAAGAACCTCAATTATTATAGTGCGTCTACCACGAAAAATATCTCGAATCATGATTACGGATTATATTTCAACACTTAATTAAAAGCTAACCACCGCTATAATACTTGTCAAATGAAACGGTATACAGAGTTATACGAGGATGTATTGATATCTAGTTAGCCTAGACCAGTTCCATGCATAAACAAAATATTGCGTTACCATAGCAACGAATAATAACTGATTAGAAGTAGCAGTGTAAAGTTTGTCAAAAAGATAAACCAGAGTTACGCAATAAATTAAAAGAGTAGAAGCATCGCATTCGATCTGTGCTCGATTTGAAAACGATGTAGACTTCTTAAACCGAATTATTACTATGGATGAAACTTGGGTACATTTCTACGATCCAGAAACAAAGCAATAATCGATGGAATGGCGACACTCTGGTTCTCCAAGACCTAAGAAATTTCGTATCCAAAAATCTGCTAGAAAAGTTCTTGCTTCAGTTTTATTGAATTGTCATGGAGTAAACATGATTGATTTTTTTGGTAAGAGTAGAACAATAACTGGAGATTACTATTCGACATTACTGACCACTCTACTGAAAAAAATTAAAGAGAAAAGATGCGAAAAGCTATCCAAAGGTGTTTTGTTTTTGCAGGACAACGCTCCTGCACACAAATCTCATGTTGCTATGCAAAAAATTCGTGATTTGGGGTTTGAATTACTAGAGACGTTGCAGGTTCGCTGTAACAAGTGTATTCAATTAAGAGGAGAATATGTTGAGTAATAAAAGATTTTGACATCGAAATTTTGTTTAGTTCTATAGTAGCCTAAGAATTTTTCATTATATCCTCGTATACGCTGAAACGCGATTCGAAATTACAAAAATTCCTAAAATATAAACTATTCTGTTGGGTATGTTAGTGATATCAACTGTGTAGATGAAGCAGCCGTAGTTTTCAAAGATAAGAAAGAAGAAAATTTGGCATTCAGTTTTTTCGAAGAAATGCCAAAAAGACATATGGCAAAAAGACCAAGCAGTCCAAATATTGTTGAAGAACATAATAGCCACTTGGGTGGCTTAGACCTTATTGATACCATCAAGAGATGCTCCAAAATACAGATTCCTGAAAATAGGTGGAAGGTTCGAATATTTCATCATTTATTGAAATTGAGAGTAACAAAAGCATGGCTTCTTTATAACTCATGAATCTAAGAAGGGCTGGCAGGAAAAATATTTGATGTCTGCTAATTTTCAGTTACTAGTTACTACAATTTAGAAGCTTAGTGTACCATAGAAAATAAAGAACCATTGATCTATCAAAACGACACAAAGGTCCAGCACAAAATATTCTTCCAGCAGCAATCATACAGGCTCAGACAGGAAACTGGCCCGTTTCGATATAGAAGAGAATAGGTATAAGATGAAAAGTAATGAATAAAAAAGAATAGAAGTTGGATTGGTGAAGAGATACTACATCGCAGCTCTACATACACTTCACTTCACATTCACAATAGAATTAGTCCTACGATTAAGTAGAATTGCCATATTAAACTATTTTAGCATCAAAATTAATATTCATTGTTTGAATTTCGAATAAAGCATTTGGTGAAGCTAAATTTTTTTAACAAGAGGCTCCATACAAACCTCTGTGTATAGCTGCAAATTAAATTTGCTAATTTTCAAGGTTCTACTTGAAGGCGTCTTATTTACGAGTAAATAGATAAGGAAATTTTTGTAGGTTTTATACTGTCAAGTAGCTAGAATAGAAGTACATTAATGAAAAATGTTCAATTTTTATTCACATTTATTGAAAATATAATCTGAAAACATAATCTTATGAATTGAATTTTATAAAATCGAAAATTGAGTAATCAAAATAACTCTTCTACAGCATTCTGTATTTTATTTTAACCCATTGTCATTTCATCAATTTTTTGGTACCCGTGCTCAATTTCTTGGCACCCGTGCTCAGTTTTTTTTTTTTTTCAATTTGTTCTTTGATTATATAACAAATGGATTCGAAATTCAATTACTTCATCAAATGTCAATGAGTATAGCCACGGTGAAGATAGAGACAAGTTATCTGAGATCCCAATATTGACTAGTTTTTATTAAAAATCTAAGGGATTACACATATACTGCCACAAAATTTATTGTGTACCACCTTGCAAGAGCTACATACGTAGTCTACAGCTCATATAATTTCAAAGCTTATTATATAACTTGTTTAATAACAGAGCTGCTACTTTAGTTATGAGATAGGCGAATAAAAACAAATATTAATCATTAGATATGGGTTTATTGTTTCTCAAAATTTTCTCCATTGAGATCAATACACTTTTACATGCGTGCTGAGTACGCACCGTTAAAAATGTCAAACTTTATGATGGCGATGTCATATTTGACATATTGACATCAGTGTTGCCATATCTCATAACTTAAGTAGTAGCCCTCGTATATTCTTCCCTGTTGTTGTTGTTCAATTATTTTTATCACTTAGCAAAGCTCTTCTATAAAATATCTGAATCCAATTTATTATGTAAATTGTCTTTTGTTGAACTTGGCTAATATACAAATCTTCGTTGAATGGAGATTTTTTTTAACTTCCTGGAGTCCTTTAAAATGATCAATAAGTGAAGAGTCTTCAGCAGAAATATCGATAAAACCCACAAATACCCCGCAAGTAACAGAGATGTTACTTTAAATTCAGAATTGAAATATTCGTTAACTTCTCGATTACAATTCATCCCATCGAAAAGTAGAAACTGGAATTATTTAATTATGAGAATGATCTTGCTGGCATTATGATTTTAATATTGTGAAATAATATTAATTTTGTTGTTTGATAAGTTTGTGGAGCAAATATCAAATATAGTTCAACCAGTACCAATGTTAAAATATAGGATAATTGCATGGTTACTGTTCCCAATTAAACTTTTACATATACTGTATATATGTCAACGTATCGTTTCAAAAACGATAGTTATCAACATGTAACAATGAATTTTTCAGCGAATTAAGTAAAATATCGAAATCGACAATTTATCGCGTAATTAAAACAGGAGACGGTATAGATCACGCTGCAAAGAGGAAATGGAAAATTAAGGAGTAAAAAAAAAACGATGATCCTACCAGAGCCGTAATAGGACATCAAATTTATGAGTAACAAACATGTATTTAGCAGGGATTCATTTTACTAGAATGCGGTGTTAAATATAAATATTTTACAATTAAAGAATTTCGTTACTAAGCTTACAGCAAGGATAAATTCACCAAATTTCTCAGATTTTACCAACTTATTTGCGAGATTTTGAGGATTAGGTACTTCTCTTGCAGCTGTACAAAATACAAGACTTGTACCTAAGTGAAGTTACCATATTTTTTACAAAACAAAACATTCTTTATTGTTATTAATTTATACATTTATACATTTGCATACGTCTGCACGGACTTCACCGTCGCTCTGGAATCGTTTCATACATAAGTGTTTCTTTAGCTTGGGGAAGAGGTGTTAATCACAGGAGCTGAGTTCGAACTGTACGGACGATGGGGCATAACAGTTCACCCAAATTAACTACTAACTACTTCCTCAACAAGTCGTTATCTACGGCGATTCAAGATTGCTAGCTAGAGTTTGATGTTTCACAATATCTGTCTGAGGTCATTATCATCTCAGATTGCATGAAATCAATAAGGAGCCCCGTAACACAATCGTTATAACCGCTCCTGCCGACTACGTTTGTTTAAATGTCTTATAGTACTCAACCACTAACGAAATTGTGGTTTTGTTTTGGAGGTGTAATAAAGCACCCACGTTTCGTTTCCTATGACGATAGACGTCTAACAACTTCTCCTTATTGCCTACTCCGTCATAGTTATGAAGAAACTTGCAAGCACAGTCAAGACGTTGCTCCTTGTGTTCGTCAATCAGCATCCGGGAGACATTTCTATTAAAGTTCTTCCAATAATGCTATGAAAAGCTTCAGAAATGCGTTAAACAAGCTCACGGATAGTGACCCTCCGATCTTTGTGCAGCTCACTACTTATCTCCTGGACAAACGCATTCAAAAGCTGCGATTTTCCACTCAGTTCTTCGTTGTGACCCTGCACCATTTGGAGAATCCTCGTAGTTTAGGCACATCTAAAATACAATTTTCTAATTACCCATAAATTCTCTCCAGGATACTTTATTGTTTCTATTGAGTCTCTCTATTTTTCTGACAAACTGATTTATATCTTGTTGCAAAATGTTTAATGAACTTTGAGTGTTTAGTAGCTTGTAAAATTTTTCCCGCTCTATAACTTTCATGTAATGCAGATTGTGTTTTATTCCTCCCTTGATAATTTCGTATTTTGACCATGTTCTTATATTTCCTTCTTCTATATATAGGAGCTGAGGTTTAGGATTATTTCTACTTTCGTCGTGGGGCCTATTCTTACTACATCCAGAAGGAAAAAGGAATAAAAATTATTCAACATCATGATGTAAAAATGGACATATTGGACTTACTTGAGCGGACTACCTGCTCTAACAGCATAAACTTGATTTAAATGAATTTTAACTAGAAAACTGTACACATGAAATAAGGAATTGAAATGTAAATTGGAGAATGTTACTAAAAAATCACTCAAAAATATTCGAACCTTCTAAATTTTTTATGTAAAAAGCAAGCACAAAACAATAAACCTTATTACACTCGAATAGTTCGAGTGGTGCCTACTATGTGAAAATGCGTGGGGATATTGATCTTGAGCTTCTGTAGGTTATAGCGATCGAGAAAGACATGTCTGGCTGGCTGATTCCAGAGGTTTGTCCTTCTCCAAAGAAATCAGTCCCGATAAACTGACATTTTGGATGTTTGCAAGCGGTACAAAAGACACGTCTGCCTGTCGACTAGATCTTCAGTGAATGCTCAGGGCAGGATTATATTGGAACGGCTAGGTAGAACACCTGTCGTGTTAGTATCGGTAAGACAGAGTCAGGTCAGCCACCCTTAATATATTCTCTACGCTGTCCAAGCTCCTGGTCAACTCTGGGTCACGTCTAATTGATCTCTTTTGTATTGAGTCGAGCATCCCAAGGGTACCGGGCTCCAATTGTGCGAGCAATACTCCAAAGATGGATAAATCTGGCATTTGTAGAGGATTAGACGCTATTTCAGAGTTTATAGCTTTTTCGTCTGAAAGAGAGGAACAAGTTTTTTGTGAAGCTGCCTTTGCTAATTCGGCGACATATTGCTCCCAATTTCAACAATCAATGGGGATACTTTATGTCCAGACAGGACCAAATCCTAAGACCAGCAGCCTGGGTCATTGCTGCATCAAGCTCAATCAGATTCTGGAGTAGAGTGGAAGCACTCTACTCCATAATATTTTAAAGCTCGGTATTGATGGTAGCGATCTCTTGCTGCCTACAGATTTGCGTCTTAGCTGAGTTTCTTGGGCGGCTGAGCTGAGCGACGACACCAGTATGCTATCGTTAGCGAAGCTATATATTGGGGTTGCAGTTTTGTTGAATACATCATTAATATACAGAGAAAGGGAGTAGGTGACAAGATGCATCCCTCAAGAACATCCCTGAGAAATATTCATTGGTAGCTACCTGGATTGAACGGTTTTTAAGAATACTACTGAGCCAGTCGATGAGTGAGAACGACAATCCCTACGATTTCAACTTATTTGGAAAGTTGGAATACCAAACACTGACCAAAGTCTTCGATATATCCAGTGTCATTGCTCTGGATTCTCCATATATCTCTATAACAGTAGTCCATACGTGACAAATGCCAGGATCTCAAGTTGATCTATGTTTACAAAAGTCTTGTATCGTACGACTTTCTCCATAACCTTGGCTGAGTCTAAATCAATCGAATAAAACAATAATTTCCATAAAAGGATGTACATTTTCCAGAACTGTTTCATATGCAACAAAAACTCATATGAAAATTAAAATTTCCCTTCAAAATTTAGATAGAAAAAACCAATCATTGTAATTGAAATTGATGATAATTTCTGAATAAACGAACTGGTGTTAGCATTATGTGCAAAATTTTTACAAAAAAGTTACCCTTCTCATTGTTTTGTGGTCGTCGAAATAATTACACACACATGCCCCTACTGATATCATATTTCTTCACATCCGTTATCACATTCAATTTCATATATTTCCAACCATAAGTGATTTTCAAAGCAGCCAAAGGTCATAAATTCAAGTGCAAACATTGTCATTGACAATCATAATTATACAAAATTCCATAATGCTCACAAATTACAACTTGAGCAATAAATGTAGGCGAAGCATTTGTTCCGGGGATGACCGGTTGTAGCAATTTTTCTCTGTAATTGCTGTAATTAATGCTGTACCATAGTTAATTCTAACAAATTATTCATTTATAAATTAATCATGTTATAACTTGTTGGAAAAGGTTTGTGTTTGGTATCAGTTATGTTTGAAGAAATCAATCTATTTTAAGTTTTATATGTTCATTATTTCAGGAATTATTTTGTAACAGAAGCTGATAACAGTATAAAATGCGTAGTAAACTTTTAGTTTTTGTTCATATAAGAAACTCGAAATAAATATTACTAATTATATCAAAATAGTTTTTTATAATAGACCAAAATATTTTTTCATAATAGCTCTAAATAGGTACTTAGATATTTATCAATTGAGCCTTTCCAAATTTGGATATCAAACATTGTGTTATCATAAACATGTTCAGGTAATATACGCAGATTTATCTGAAATTTTAGTCTCTGCCCAACTTTCTTTGTTGCTACATCTTCTTGCACGGTATTTATGGCACTTTAAGTATTTACTACCAAAAAATAATCAGCGGACTATATCAAGTCGACGAACTTTGATAAATAATTGAAACCACAAACCAAATTGATGATGCCGAAACTGTGAAATAAATGATAGTAAAGTTAGGTTAGATGTTCGTTAGTATATACTATTAGTATGAATTAACTTGAAATTTAATGCTTAACTGATTAACATTTTCAACTTTGTGAGAAGCATACATTGTAAACAGGTTTCTCCAGAGAAATAAGCTCAATATGCTCGAGGAAAAACCGTTGATTTTTCCATCAAATCATACTTTATTTCTAAGAAATAACTTCAAGAAATCATTCCTTCACACTTAATGAGTGAACAACTATCTGAAATTGTCTTGGGAAACTACCAAAACTATTTCTATTGCGTTATAGTGAAATAGGCGTTGAATCTCATACAATACATTGCAAGTTACTAGACAAATAACTACCCAAAATATACAATTCCGTGTTTCTAAAACGAAATGGATTCTACGGAAACGTTCGGTTTATAAGTAAATTTGAATTTCAAATGAAATGATAATGCAGTACGAATTGCCTATAAGTGTCTAAATTTGAAATAACTGACAATAATTGTCTTGATGAATAATTTACGAAAGATATTCTACTACTGAAATAAGAGGGATGTTGATAAGTCCGCAAAACAAGATAAAAGGAAATTAAAAAAGTGGCAAGCCATTTTTACTAAATTTCGCACAAGCTTTTTGATAACTTAAGAAGAAGTATTATCTCTTCATAAAATACATACTTATTTGTGATATTGCTTGGAAATTAATGTAGTGTAATGAGTAGAAAGAGTATTGAAAAGAGATATGCTTGATCTCAATTCTAAAAACGTGGCAATGAAACACCAAAGTAGACATATTTTAATATATATTCCGAGCTTTCGAATACTTATGTTTTCACCGTCTGGGAAATAATTAGTTAAGATTTTCGGTGGTTTTTGATAGTATTAATGCTTGTATAAATTTTCAAACTCAAACTCAATATTCAAATCGACGTTGATAGAAATATTTTGATAAAGACTTAAGGAAAAGTCGAAACGTCAAATTTTTTTATCTTCCAAAAATTATTAAAAAAACTAAAAAAGAGAAGAGATCTAAAATTGACAGCATTTAATGCATTGATATATCAAAAGGTCTAAGAAATGAGAAATTAAACAAATTTATATATATATATATATATATATATATATATATATATATATATATATATATATATATATATATATATATATATATATATATATAGGCTAGATGTGTCATAGGGCGAATAGTCAAGAGTCTGTATGAGCGAAACAGTTTTCGTTCTCAACTGAATTGGTCATACCGATGTTACTAAAGCAGCTATAAGTAGCATGTTAACAAATCAAATCAAACTTCTTCCATATGACGGTACGAGGCATAGTACTATTCATTTAACGTAAGTGCTCATTGTGCATCATTCACTCACCATTTTTTGATCAGGCCTTGTATAATTCAATATTTTACTTTGGACAAAATATTATCATTGAAGTTGTTATTACAACTTTTATTGGCCAGTAACTATAACTTTTAGTCTCAAATGAAGTTTGGGAAACTGATTTTTGAGTGCTTTTGGTAGCTACGTAGAACGTTAATGAACATTACATAAAAATATTGAGAAAGTCAGAAAACTTCAGATAGGCAATTTTGAAGTTTTTAAGAAGTTCTTTATTCTCTTTTCTTGGCAAAAGGGTTTTATTATTTTTCAAAATATGTTCATTGGTGTACTTGAAATTTCCTTCAAGCCAAAAAGTTTGTGTTATAAGTACAATATAACATGTGAGCTGTCTATACGTAACACGTAACCTTAAAAATGTAACAGCGTTGAAATAAAACATGGACATACAGCAATAGGGCGTGATATTACTTCAAAATCTATGACCGTGCACATTTAAAGAAATGGTAGTGACATAAATTGAAGATGAATCACCCTTTAGTTCTCGACCTTTTTTGATTTATGACAATCCTAGAAATTCAAGGATTTGTTATAGCAATAGATTTTAAATATTTATTGTGTTCAATGAAATTTTTCTTATAAATCCTAAACTGAAATTTGTTGAAAAGTGAAATATTTGGTGGTCTGCTTTTTGTTTGATCTTCTGAATAATACGAGGTATATCCACAATGTAAGTTCTGTTTCTATTTCTATCAGCGCCGTTTGTGAAATCAAAGTGAAATTTATTTGCAAATCCGCTCACGGACAAAAGGCTATTGGTGATCCAATGATTAGAAGATAAGTCAAACACTTCAATGAATGACATGATTAAGTGTACGATGAAGAACGAAGTCGACGGTCGTCTTTGGTTACTGATGAAATGGTTCACGCAATTGAAAAGAAGCTTAAGCAAAACCGTTTGTGCACATTTAGTGCTTCCACTAATAGATGAAATTTTTCTGAAAAACTGGAATTTAGAGAACTGTGCTTACGTTTGGTACCGAAAATTCTTATTGAACAACACAATGGTGGGCGAAAAATGATTTTCGGCAATCAATGTAATAGAGGCATACATCTCCCACAACGAAAGTTAAGCCTAAGCAAATCTTAACACCTTGAAAACTAATATGAACCATTTTTTTGATCAGAAATAAAATTTTGCCAATAAATTTCTTACCACGAAGCCAAATAATCGATGGACCATTGAGAAATTGCGACACACAATACAGAACAAGCGCCGAGGATCACGGTTAAAAGGTGTGGCTTTTTTCCACGATAATGCTCGACCTCACACTGCGAATATGACAAAACGCACCTACAGAAATTTGGTACCGTATTTGATCAACCTCCCTACAGTCTGAATCACGCTCCTAGCGAATTTTATTTCTTCTAACACCTAAAATTTTTCAACGATAATGGCGAGCTGAAAAAATATGTTTAAACATGGTTGAAAGCATAGGCGGCAACCTTCTATAAACAAAGCATACAAAAAAATGTGCACCTTAGCTTAACAGCAAATATTTTTTCAATTTCTTACATATTTTTTTATATAACACTTTTTTCAAATTTTTACAAAAAATTATAGTTTTTCTAGGTAATTCCCCTTACTAGTTACACATTTTTGCCATCTCTTCGGAAGTTCTTTGATGTTAGTATCGAGGAATTTCTTAAGCAACTCGGACAACTATGTATCCCCTACTCCAGTTCTGATATTGTATCGAGCATGAGGTATTTGGACGCGCGTTATCCTGGATAAGAATCGCACTTCGCAGCGATCCCCGTCAGTCCCAGAATACAGTACATATAATTTCAACCGCACACCTAGTTCTTTTCGGTTTGACTGACGCCCCATTCTTCTTCTTTCACTTTTTAAACGACATCTTGCTTTCGAGAGTTTAACAGTCTACCTATATTTCGCCTGTCGTTAAGATTCGCGTTAAAAAACCATCCCTCTCCGCCTTATATTGTTTCAGCAACCGCATTAATATTTTGTTGACGATCACACCGGTATATTGCGATATTGAAGGTGTTTCAATATCAACGCTAATGCCAAGTTCTGCCGAAATTTTTGGTACATTCTTCGGTCCTTCAAAATGAGTTGTTCTTCGCAGCGAATGTTGTTTGGTGTGATGCTGGTTCACGGTCGACGATCATGCGGCTCATTCTCGACGGTTTTGCGGCCATATTTGAACGCTTTGACCCATTTAAATGCAGCTGACCTACTCAGGTACTCACTACTGAATTGATTTCGTGAACGTGTTTTAGTTCCTTCTTACAACAAAAAACAAATGACAATACGATGCGCAACGACTATCGTCACTTGACATATATGAAATAGTTCGATCAAGCTATTTTATTGTGATATGGTTAGGTTAGGTTACGTTTATTAACCACCTTCTTGTTTCATCTTGTATTCATGTCAATGGTAGTTTCAACTACTTAAAATTTGTACCAGAAATCAAAGTTATTCGTTATTCCATCTGCCAGTATCTATGAAAGAGATCGATTGAAGAGTGTGTCAGTCTGCTTCCACTTTCTGTATAATTCCGGTGTAAAGGTTTAGTTTTTCTGTTAGGCGGTGTATTTGCTTCTAAATGCAAGAATATGCTTTGTAAAGTGAATAACTCGATGTTGGAGACAAAAAATACTTGGGTAAAACAGCTTTCGAATGAAAAGTTATGAGATCTCCGTAATTGCTTTGAGACGAGTTTTTGTTATTCCCAATTTATATGGACGTACCTTCATTTTGCTTCTTTGATGTTCATGTTGAAAATGATTTTGTGTCCGTTTGAATTTATAAGAGTAGACATGAGTCAACATTTTGAGTTAATAATCAGAATATTATCTCTATTTCAATATGTTTTGAATGACAGGCAGTTCATACAAAATCGAATTTTATATTTTAATATTTCAACAAAAACTTTTTATCGACTTTTGTGTACTTTGTCAACCAAATAACTCGTTAGAATAAAGAGTAATCATACATTATTTGTTGTCAAAAGTACTCAAAGTTTTCATTCCAATTCAAACATTACTGATATTGATGAATTTGGTTTATGAAAATATTAAAATTACAAGCATTGCTCATAGCTGGTTAATCGAAATTTACCCAGATTAGTGTCGAATGATGTAGTGTGGAAACAAATATATGTCAGAATATTGGACAGATGAATGTTTATGTCACAAGAAAAGTTGATTACAGATTAATTATTGCCTTCTTATTAAATTGAATGCAGTTTCATTTTTTATAATATGTATAATAATTATAGCAGACTCCAAGGGATAACTGTTTCTTGAAAAAGTTGAACTAGGTAGCTCAAGATCCTAAATTTACTTCAATTATCCAAAGTGAATTAGGACAAAAATCTGCGAGTATAAAACAAAGTAAGGATTTCGAGTTTGTATGACGACGTGATAATTTTGAGTGAACACTCAGTGGTAGACAGCATACGGGTAGGTTAAGTTAAATACACCAATTTTATTATAGTAGAGTAGAGTCTTACTTCAGAATCTACTATCCTTGTAACATATACGATGTGTGTTAAAAAGGTACGAAGAGATGCTGGGTTTAAAGCGTTAATCTTAACACTCACCTCACCTCAAAGTCGAACATGTTCATTATTTTCTTCGATTATCAGGGGTAGTGTCATTAGAATTCGATGCAAAGGAAACAACTGTAAACCAATTTTAGGAATTGCTAGTGGAACACAGAAATTTTTTCGTCTTGGTAACGTCCCATTGAGAATTCCAAGGCAGAACAAATGTAGGCTATTCCGAAATATGTCTTCCAGAATTTCTTTCAGTCATGCATAGCAAGTAAGTGAATTGCTAACTAAGGGCAATACTAGTAAAAATATTAATTAGAATTTTACATTGATTTTTCATGACATAACTCGCTGTAATTATTTTGATTACACCTTGTACACTAATTACTATTGAAAAAATGTTTTCTCTCATTATATATGTTGATATTGTACATTATGAATCATAAACTTGGCCATAAAATTATGTATAATTCAGAGACGCTAACAATTGTTCAATTTTATGAACACTAGTAGATAATTACATCATATATCTAAAGTGAAGTTTTATTTTTCTGACTTCGTCCTTCCACAGCTTATATCTAGTTTATGTGATAAGTAGGAATATTAAAGTTGGATTATTATGCTTTATAATCCTATGTTACATTTCACCCTCCAGTATTTTAGGTAACTATTAAAAAAGTAGCGCGAGTACAGAACAATGACCATGAAATTAATTTAGAAATTTAATCGAGCTTTTCAATAATTTCAAAAAGTATCTATTAAACTGTACAAATCACATCACACCTTTCATTATAAGATGGTCTTGTAAGAAATACACGTAAAGAAGGATGGCAGCTTACCAATTTAAGGTCAGGTTATAATGAGAAAGAAATTAACGAAAATCATTTTATTCTATATCAATAATTTGTCGTTTAAACAAAAATGCTATATTTTAATATAAAAATGCAATAACGTTAAGATGAAAAAAAAATTATTTCGAATATATTCAAACTAAACGCCGTTTTCGATTCATAACAATTGTTCGAAAACGGCTGAAAAACGACACTTGGAGTCGCAGGTTCTTAGTTTTAAAATGCTTTCCTTTTTTGCTAATCATTGTCTCTACGTTGGAATAAAACCAGTACGATGTTTTGACAATAACCTTTGTCGGGAGATGCAGCACTGTAAGTTTTTATTTTTTACACAACGTATTGGACTTTTTGTCAACGCCTGTAAATTTCATTTCAAGAAACTTCTGTTTCTGTTGTTATAAAAGTCACCAAACAAGCTCAATTACACGGTTATCACCTCTGCACTTTTGGAATTATTATCATGGTCTATTTCAACGCGTACTGTGAAAGAGACTCTATAGAATAGAAATCTCGATTGTATTCAAGGTATTTGTGGAACAATTCTGAATTATTGTTAAAGGGTTACCAAAGCTACCGTGGCAGCGTAATTCTCATTAATTTGAATGGAACATAAGTCACTTCAGGTAATTTGGAATTTCTCAATGATGCGCAAATTGAAACGTGATTTATTGGACTCATCCAGATTCAATAGAAAACAATATAACTGATTTATATATATATATATATATATATATATATATATATATATATATATATATATATATATGGAATATGAGTTCAGATGTTATACGAGGTGCATCTAATACATTAAAATATAATTCCTACAATCACCCCTATTATTTCGAGTTTTAATAATTGAAGGAGATAAAACGACTTTCCAGGCTAATGCCGTTTACATACTTTTATGATATGTAGATCTTTTCAGGCAGAATATCGTCGGGGTACTTAGAAGCGTCAACTTTCCTTTATTAATTTAAAGGGCGAATAGTGAAATTGACCATAAATTTCAATTGGCTATTATTTTCTCATAATGCAGTAAACTACTATCAAGCATTCGACTGGTATTAACTAAACTTATACATTCCAGGAACGGCTTTAGAAAAATTGATTTAGGAATTCGTACTGAATATTGCACTCTGTATGAAACTGTCCTTGAAATGCAATGAATGATTTTCACACTACATAAATAACCAATGAGAACGACATACGCCTCATAAGGAGCATTTTAAATTCCTCATGACTCACCCTGTATAAACACTTGAGTCGTATTGTCAATGAATAAAATTTTATGGCACATAATAATACATTGTATCAACTGTACCAAATAAAAATAACTAACAACTCTAAAAAGTTTTATAATCAAGATTGGCGTTGAACGTTGGACGTTTCTTGATATCTTATACCCATTGTCATTATCAATCGTTATTTATGTGTACAGTAATACATATTTTTTCTGTGTGTATCTACATTACCTTCTATTGTGTTAACTTTGGTAGAGTTTTCGTTAATTTCCCTCAAAATAACAGATCATTTCGAAATAATTTTTGTTCATGGGTTCTATAATCGTGATGGTATATCAACGATGGTATACGGAATATCAAATAGGGAAGGATACCAAATAACGTTTGAAATTCGATTTTGAAGGACTATCTCACATTTTGTCAAGACCTTCAAGCCCAAAATAATTATATCAGCGACGGAAACAGTTTTTCGCGTTTCCTGAAAAAAGAGGATTTTTGAGTTGTGACACTATTGAAGCAAGGGTGCGATATGCTGCTTGAAAATATTACGACGATTTACTTATCGTCGGAATCCCAACGGTCCAAAATTTGGGTCAGTTTTTGATTATTATGCAAAAAAATGGAATTTTTGCTCGTGGAAGAACAAAACGATATGTGGATGAAGTGCAATAAGATGACATTACTGACGCTATTAGTATGAACCCTACAATAACCACTAGATAAGTATGTCGAGAACATAATGTTACTCAATCAAAATTAAGTAGAGTCTCAGAAAAAAAAATTCATCTGTACCCATATCATATTCAAATGATTCAGCGACCATTTCCTGGAGATGAAATCCATAGGTTTGGAATTTGTAGATGGATTTATAATCATCGACCAACGCTGTACAGGACAGTCACGTATGTCGTTTTCATTAGTTATCTATGCAGTTTGAAAATCACTTATTGCATTTAAAAAAAATTTTATACAAGGTGCTATATTCAATATGAATTTTTAAATTGATTTGCTTCAGTTTAGCTGAAGCCAGTCGAATACTTACTATAAATGAAAAAGTTTAAAAAATTAGCTGTGTAAACACTATAACTATGACAAATCAACTTGTAAATTAATGAAGAAAAGGAGTTGACACTTCATAGTAGCCACATGATATCCTTCCTGAGGGAATCTACATAAGTATGTACGAGTATATTTAGCGTAAACTTTGGTACGAATTTTCCTCTTTTTCAACAATAATCAAATGATGTGAAAATAAATGCGTTTTAGCTATTGTTTATTGAAGCCTCGATATTTTCAAAGCCAAAGTAGTGCCAAGATATGATTTGTTTATGATTTATGTTGAAATAGAATTCTAAAAGTATCTCAACGTAGCCATGCCATTTGGGGTAACTTTGGTATGATGGCTTTTCATATGAATATTTTAACATTACAGACCTTTGTTTCAAAGATATATTTTCAAGTGAATAAATACTTAAACTATTCAACCAAAGCTTAACCATAATACTACTCACTAAAATGTAATATTGTAACTACCTTTTTCTATATGGTGAAACATTTTCACAATTTTCAAAATCACCTGTTTACACATCAGTCATTAGGAGTACAATGAGCGTTTCTAAATTCCAAAATACCTTATTTAGAAAATTCAGGACCAGAACTTGTCCGTTTTTCAGATAAAAAATTTTCGCGTAGTTGAAATGCGAGAAAAGTACAGTACAGTACAGAACAGTACAGTACAAGAATTCTGATGTACTATTATCTTATAATTTTTCAAAAATATTTTAATACCAAAATCGATACTGAATAAATTGGAGAATACAAGAAAAGCCCTAAAATAAGTGGAAGAAGAAGAAAAAGATAACCTAATTGTATATAATTAATATGTACTGTGAAATTTGTCTATTATTGTTAAAATTAGCTCCGGTGGTTCCAACCCAAAATATCAGAATAAATAATAAAAAAATATAATCTTCAGTAAATATTTCATGAAAAATAGATTATAAAGCCATCAGTACAATATAGAAAAATCATTTATAGAACTGTTTTCTATACATAAAAATAGGAAATATAGGAAATTCTTGATTGTTCTTCATTTTTTTTCATAAAACAATATTCAAAACTTGATAACTGGAGGAAATCTTCTCAGGAAATAATTGCACATTTTAAATTAGTGTAGGCTAACAAAAAATTTTACTGTCAAGTTTCTTCACTTCAATGGCGAATGATAAATGCTTCACAACATAATAAACTTTTGAATCAGTGCTCCACTCATATGCATTTGTTTGTAATTAAGTCTATTAACTCTGAGCTTGATGTTCGGGGGTTCTATATTCCAAATTTTCAACTTAAATCATCAATTTCCGGTATTTGATGAGATGAGATTAACCTCTCGCAAGTGTATGAAATTGAAGCAATTGCCAATTTTCTCATTGACTGGTATTAATGACGCAATGTCACTCATCTAAGGTAATAGGGTCAAAAAATTGTCCATTGTATCTAAAAACGATTCATATTTGTCTCAACAGCGCATAAAATAACTACGGTTATTATTCATGTTTAGAATCTCCGAAATAACTATTTCAGCTCATTTGAATTTTCTATTATTTTCTTTAGAGATTAGTGAAGTAAAAAATGAAGTAATTTATTTGAGAACTTACAATGAAGTGTGAATTATTAATTGCGCTTCCAGGATTATTTTCGAGTCTAAGACTCCCTTGAAAGTGGATTTACACTTTTAAGTAATTCAAATTCTAATAAACGATTAAACTAGATATACTTAGTTAACCTTTATGCATGCATAAAATTGTTAATATTCAAGAATAAACATTTTTTCCGTACTGTTACTGGTCCCCCACCTCTACTTTACTCATCATAGCCAGTGATACAGCTACTAGTACTTCTAGTACTAAACCACCACTAAATTAATGGACATAAAAAGTATATCATCGAAAGGGAGAGGTGATCAATATTAGAAAGTTGTATCAGACATGTTCAGCCTCTACCTTCTTGTGTACTGTTTATTTTTTATTGACAGTTACAACGTTCGGAACTTAAAATGTAGAATTCGAATGCTAGATCCGTCTTGTTAAGACTTTCGGCTTAATGTTTTTAGCACATAATAACAGGGAAACGACATCGACTTCTTCTCTGTATTAGGTATATCGAGAAATAAACATATTCAATTTACTAAAGAGAGGAAAATTGATATTGTAATAAGATTTTACTTAAACCGATGCTGTACACTGGAAAAAATTACATTATTTAGCTTATTGAAATAAATTTTCACGAGCAAATTTTGATGAGGACATAGAACTTGTATGCTCAAGCAGTAAAACTTTTATAGCTTGTTATATTGCTTTTATCGTGTAATGGTAAAGACGGTAATTGTTTAATAGATATATTTGCTCAAGTAATAATTATGTTTTTTATTATTATTTGCTTTAAACTTTGATTTTTTTTGAAAATGAGACCGTCAGCCATATCTCAGGAGCGGATTGTATTGCAGCTTCAAGAAAAATAGCTTATTACAAACGTGGCCCCGAAAAACACGTGAAACTTATTTTCAGAACTAGAGGTCCACCAATATTTGAAGGGCGTATTTGAAAATTAAAATTAATCCATTTAACTGGCACTTTCTATACGATAATCGAATTATTTAACAAATTTTAAGTATTTTTCTTTTACAAGTTTTGGAGCTTATCTCTTCAAATAAAAGGTGGCGAATAGTGGGGGAACCTTGTTATGAAAAAATGCCTGTAAACCCGGTTCTGCTTTGCCAATTTTTCTGAACTTGATATTGCTTGAAAGAGCTTCTGTCCAGCAATCAACATATTTAAATTCTAACTTAATCAGCAACGTGAATGCTAGAGAGCATTGTTTCATATATTTTGGATACTATTTGAAGGGAAGCAAGAAGTAGGTTGATTAAACATTGAAATAGCGAGTCTTCTTTCTGTCTTGAGATATTTTGAGGAATGTTAAATGACGAGGATATTCAATTTTAAGAAACTCTGCCTGTGATATCGCTGGGTGGACTGAGTAGCTCAGTGGTTTCATAACCGGTCCCAAGCCCGGGTAAAAGAGGAGGGTTCCAAGTGAAGCTAGCGACCTGCTTGGGTAAAAAAAAACAAAGTGCTCAGAGATCCAACGGTTTAGCCTCGGATGTGACTGGATTAAATAATGACAACCTGGCGAGAAAAAGAATTAAGCGCAAAAGGAAAACGACTTTACTTAGAGTTGGATGCTGGAATGTAACATCATTCAATAATAAAGACCAAGAAATTTTACTCGTAATAAAAATACACAAATTAGATATATGCGCCCTTTCGGAGACTAAAAAGAAGGGCAAAGGTAACAGTAAATATGGAACCTACATTCTAATATACAGCGGCAAAAATAAAAATGAAAGAGCAACATCAGGAGTTGGCTTACTGCTACACGAAAGCTACGAGAACCAAATCAGTAATATAATATACGTTAACGACAGAATACTTCAGGCGACGATCAACCTTCAAAAATCAAGACCAACTCATATAATAAGTATCTACGCACCCGACAGCAGCAAAACACAGGCGGATATAGACATATTCTATCAGATATCACAAACAGTCTTAGACGGTATACCCAATCATGACGAAATAATAATCTTAGGGGATTTCAATGCAAGAATTGGCGATGAACTTATTCCCGGTATCAAAAATCGATTTAACGAAGAAACAATCAATGAGAGTGGTGAAAAAATGATACAGCTAAGCATACACAATGAACTAAGAATTAATAACACCTTCTACCCACGTAAACCACAACATAAATATACATTCGAAAATACACGAGGACATAAATTAACTATAGATTACGTAATTACAAATAAAAATATCCATCCGACAAGAATACAGGACACTAGATATCTAACTTCTGCAAATGCAGGAACAAACCACCAGCTTGTAATGGCAAAAATGTGAACAACCATTCAACGTTCTTGTAACAAACCTATCGAAGAAGTAAGCAAATTGAATATAGAATCCCTATCAGACGAGTCGACAAAATACATTTATCAACAAAGGCTCAGAGAGAAAATTGCTGCTAATAATATCCAAGAGACAGATGACATCGAAACAGCATGGACAAAACTAAGAGCTAATATACTACAAGCAGCAGAAGAAGTCTGTGGAAGAAGGACTATAAAAAAAGGGGGAAGAACAAATACAAAACCGTGGTTTAGACAAGAAGTCAAGATCCTAGCCGAAGAAAAAAGAAAATCGTACCTGCAATACAGATCCAATGCAACAACGTATAATGACTATAAAGCTGTAAGAAATAGAGTCAACGAAAATATTCGAAAAATTAAAGAGATCACTGGGAGAAGTTTTCGAATAATATGGAACATGACTTATATGGGGGACAGAAAAAAATGTGGGATCTTCTGAGGGATAGAAGAAAACCAATAAACGAATACATACAAAATTCAAAAATCACGGCAGACGAATGGGAAAGGCATTTTGAAAAACTTTATAGTTCAACACAAGCTAACTTATCAGCACAGGAATTACCCTACGAAGATGAAAACATCAATAGAATACAAAATAGGATTTTCTTCCTGCATAGAATACAACAAATGATAGCCAAGATAAAGAACAGAAAAGCCTCAGGCATCGACGAAATGATCAAATATGGATGCGACAAACTGTATGATGAACTACAATCCCTCTTCAATAAAATACTGAATGGAAAGAAAGTATTATGATACCGATTTTCAAAAAGGGAGAAAAAACCGATCCCCAAAATTATCGAGGCATTAGCCTGATGAGTACGGTTCTGAAACTATTCACTAAAATCTTAGCAGAAGAGAAGTAATGTCTACCGGGATATGTGAAGAACAGCAAGGTTTCAGAAACAACAGATCTGCTATAGATGCTATATTTATAATGCTCCAAATAACTGAAAAAGCCATAGAGCTTAATAAGGCATCCTTAGCGTTTGATAGGATACTCTTAACTGATGTTATAACTCCACTAAAAAAAATGAACGTTCACCCCAATATAATAAGAGTTATCGAAAAACTTAACACCGATAATTATACCTTTGTGAGAATGGCAAACAAATTAGGCAATAAAATACCTGTGGCAACTGGTATCAGACAAGGGGATAGCCTAAGCCCAATCCTGTTCAATATTATAATGGACGAAATCATCAATGAAGTAAAGCAAGCCGGGAGAGGATACCGAATGGGAGACCAAGAGATAAAAATAATATGCTATGCTGAGGACGCAGTAATCATCTCGGAAGACGAAGATAACCTACAGAAGCTCCTATATAAATTCCAACAAATAGCGAACACGTACAACATGGAAATATCCACAAAAAAAAAACAAAATCTCTCACAATATCTAAAGAACCGAGAAGATGTAAACTAGCGATCTACGATCAGAGTGTAGAACAAGTGATGTCCTTCAAATATCTAGGGACAAACATATCAAGGGATAGAAATCTAAAGAAAGAAGTAAAAGCACAAACAACGAAGGCAGCATTAATATCAGGATACCTTAAAGATTTAATTTGGCGAAATAAATACATGAGCACAAAATGTAAAATTAGAATATATAAAACTTGCGTAAGGCCGGTCACGACGTATGCAATAGAAACTAGAACGGAGAACACAACCACTAAACGGCTCCTAAGAACAACAGAAATGCGAACTCTGAGATCAATAACAGGACATACATTACTCGATCGGAAGAGAAATGAAGAAATAAGGAACATGTGCGATATTCAGGATGTAGTAAGATGGACCGCAGAAGAGAATGGAAAGACCATGTTGACAGAATGCTAAATGAACGGTTAGCAAAAATTGCAAAGGAAAAGAAACCAGACACAACTCGACCTCCTGGACGACCACCTATAAGGTGGTATGAAAGCTGGTCCTCAGCATCCCAACTACTCCTGGCAAACCCTTGATGAAAATACAGGACCTAGACCTAACGTAAGAAGAAGAAGAATTACCTCGTCTTCTAGACATAACCTCTACCATTTGCGGACATGTTGATCGCCCGACACATTATTCGGCATTTTTTAGATAATACCCCATATAGGAGCCCCCAGAGCTGAACAACGGGAACAAGCCTGGACCAGTAGTGGACAGCCGAGGTTATGCGCGTCAAGCTGCGCCCAAGTATGATCAGCCGAGCATTGGTCGTGCCTGTGGTTTCCCAGCCTTGGCCCAAGATTGAGGAGCCTAACATTGGCCGTTCTATGGAAACGCAGACTTGAACCAGATCTGGGTAACCCAGACTATTTGAAAAATACCTCCCACTCTCATTTCTACCAAATATACGAAAGTATCCGATTGTGACATATGTTAGCAGAGAAGGTTAAGTCCCCAACTTCATGCTTAATATATTTATGTCTACCGTCGATAAGATAAATCGTGTTTTTATCGGCTGTTTTTCAGTTGTTAATTCGTAAATCAATTCTTTATAAATAATGTCTAATTCATATCGAAGAGTCAAGAAGTGGCAAGTGCTAAACAAAATAAAGAATACGAAGAAAATAATTCAGGTATAAGTGAAACAAATGCAAGAAACGATTCTATTAATAACATTTGTGTTAACGTAAATAGTAATTCTTCTGACTCAGAACCATGTGATTTACCGCTTTATGGCTATGATTTTGATAATAATAAAACTAACTATTCTATTACTAATTAGTTAATGATTCTAGCGATGACAATGTATTTATTTACAATAAAAATGAAAGTGTTGATCTGCTCCCTAATGAAGTCCCTCAAAATGTAGAAGTTATTGAACCAAAACGGACACTTAGTGAAAAACTTCCAGTAATTCAAGAAGTCATAATTCACAATTACAATAATTACTATTTTGATCATCCATTTTTCATGATTATACTAATCTGTGTATAAAGTTTTAACAATACTTTCAGTTTAAAAATATGTTTTTTCAAATACTTATTTTTTATTATTAGAAGAAAAGAGTTTAGAGTAATTATAAGAATCAACTATTGATAATTAAAAAAAAACTAGTTGTATCAAAGATTGATCTCAAGTTAGCTTCTCACTATGATGCAATAAAAAATAAAAAAAAAATAAAATATAATTTATATCTTTTTTAATTATGAGTTTGTAAGTATTTGTTCAGCTGTAACAACCAAACACGGCTCAGGGCTGGGAACAAAGAATGGCCCAAATATGGTAATCGACAATGGGCCAATGATAACAACCAAGCCTGGCACACTGTCATTATTCCAGTATTTGGCCAAGGTTGTAACAAGAACAGCTTACAAGCTTGGTCCAGTCTTGACTATCACACATGGCCCAGTTAAGACAACTCAGCATGAGCCTGTTATCATGCCAACCAGCCAAGCGTGTGCCAAAGTTGCACAGCCTTGCGCTAAACTTGACCCATATTTGGTCCCGTTGTTTCTTCTTGTATGGGACATATCCTGATGGGTAGATAGGACGTGGAATTTTGTATTTGGTCACCCAGATCCCCAGACCTAACTTGCTGAGATCTTATTTACAACAATAGACACGTGACAAAAGATTTTGAACATTTTGAAAACCTACGTGCAACTACAATTACGTAGTTAATTATAGATTTTTTACATGGTTTACTCTCATTATTAGTAATATTAGCTTTACATTTAGAAACGCCATCTAGCGGCTCTATTATGGGAACAATTTAAATTATTGCAGGTAACTTTTATGCTTATATTTAAATTTATCAAATATTCGAGTTGCTAATGAAATTGCTTAGAATTTATATATTTGGACAAAAGCTCTTTCAAAAAACATCAAGTTTAAATAGGCTAAGCAGAACCGAACTTACAGGCTTTGTTCTCACTTTCCCCCAGATCTTATTTAGGCAGAAAGACTAAAGTTTGTTGAAGAAAAAATGCGCGAAATCTGTATGATTATCGTATATAAAGAGCCATTTAATCAAGTAAATTTCTGAAAGCTTTCCTTTTTTAATTTTATATTTTCAAATACGCCCTCTAGTAGTGGACCCAAAAATCTGAAAATAATTTCCACGTCTTTCTCCTATCTAATTTTGTTATATTTTTTGCCCAGCCGGTACATTTCGAATGTGATGCATTTCTCCGTAGCCCTTTTCAATCATTATTGTCGATCAACTGCATACATATTGAAAATATAGAAGCTAATTTTGAAATAAATATGACAATACTGTAATACAAATACCTAAACTTTTCTATAAATCCCGAAGTATTTTCTAATTTCCTAGTGACTCCTTTAACACAAGATCATAATTTTTTATTCTCGAAAATCGACTCTCCTACCGCATATCTCTTGAAGGTAAGGATAGTCGTAGAACGTCTGTGTGCAGCATCGACAATCTAGACGAGCCAAGCGAAGAGCAAGACTACCTAACTTCTCTTGAAATTTTTTTCAACCCATATAGCCTGGGATAGATAGAACCCATATAGTTTCAGTTGCATTGCTTTTATACCTTAAATTTTATTGATATTTAAATAAACCTTGATTTTATCTCTGACTCTCAGATGATCATCAGAAAAAATTCTAAACTATCACTTCTCTTCCTATCATATTGAACAAAGTATGATGTTTTGAAAACAACGATAATTTTCTTCCGATAATTATAAGCCATCGATGTTCACTAAATGAAAAAACATCGATGGCAAACATCGATGTTTTGTCTACCGATACTCATACCTAGAGCTACTAGATGCAAATGTGAGAACACACATTCTCTCATCTCATATGAGATCATCTACTTCTCTTGTAGTATAGTGACTAAATAGTAAGCTGTTTATATAAATAGTATTAAAGCACATCTATCTTCGAATATTAACGCCCAAGAGCCAGGTATCACCAATTAAGTTAATATGTCAAATGTTGCTCAAACAAGGCCATATGGCTAGCACTATCAAAGAATTATAAGTTTTCATGTGGAGGCAAGCTTCTAAATCTACGCTAGTTTTTATGAGTGGTTGGGACTTGTAGAGATGGAAGATTGGGGTCTAATAACTTTTTTTAAGTGTCATAATATATGGTCTTATATTGGTTAGCCGTAAATTTTTTTGGTAGTATTAATTTTAAGTGAACTATTTGCATCGTGATATGGGTGATTCCGTTCTAACTGTGATTTTTTGTATTCAAAATTTCAAGATTTTAAAATTTAACTTTTCTAACTTTTTTATGCATATTATTCATCTATTTTACTGTAAAAATAAAACTCTAAGAGGAATTTACTACAACTTCAAAGTATCACGAGCAAGACACAAATGTCGGATTTTGAGTTCCACGGTACTGACTCATTTATCCACGGTACTGACATGGTAACTTAAGATATTAAACAACAAGTGCATCAATTTTCCTCAGTTTGATCATAAACATTAGAATTTATAAGGTAATTAGTTTAAATCATTTGTTACGACAAAAAAAATTAATAATTTATCGGTAAATTCTAGGAATGGACATGACACGGTACTGACATTCAAGTGATGTAGTATAAGTTTTCTTTAAGTGGCAACTTATATTGTATAAAAATAATGTTTAAATATCTTAAGAATTATTCAATTAACACAAAATTTTTATTAATTGATTATTAATTAATGACTAGTACAAAAAAACAATACAGGACATTGAATATCACAGTTATAATGGAATCACCCATATAAAACTTTTATTAATTTCAATACGAATATTTTAGCGCTAAAAATTTCAAATAAGGAAACTAAGAAACATAAATTGTCCAAGTGATGAATATATAATTTTGTGTATTGATGTAACTATAAAACAGGATATAAAATCTGTAGTTATCAATTGAACACAAAAATTATTCAACTTTATAGTTTATAATATTACAATCACTCCAATTTTTATGTATGTTAGCTTCGAAAAGGTGTATTATGAATTACTTTTCGAAACCATTTTTTTTAATTTTTAAGGTTATGTTGAGACCTTCACCTCCATCAAGTATTTTAGGAAATTGGTACAGGCAACGGATGGATTTTAGTGTTGCTTTTCAGCTAAGTCAGTCTCGGAGTAGGAAACAGGGCCGTACTTTCTAATATACACCGTATAACTCAAGAACATACTGAATATTTTCGATAATTTACACTAATTCTTCCAATTTTGTTAGCTAATTATTTCCACTAACATATGAGGTGTAATGAAAGCATATGAATTATTTTATTAAAATCATTGAGAAAGTGCCATGAAATTTTAATTAATCATTTTCGAAGTATTATCTTTGGCTAGCAATGTATTTACATCTACTTTGATTGCATTACTGGAACTCTTTTTACTCTATCTTGATCCCATCAATATTAGGACGGGGATCAAAACGTTTTTTCAACAAATGTTTGATTTGCGGGAAAAGCGAAAACTCACATGGTGCTAAATCTGGTGCTTAAGCTAAATGTAGACTATCAGAAATACTTTAGGCTGTCAAAAATGTTCGAATTTCATTTTTCAGTGAGAGGTATTCAATTTTCTCAGGAAATATTCTAAAAGTATCATCACTTTTCAAATATTTCATCTCTATTTTTATAATACAACTTTATGACAATATCCAACATGATTTTGTTTTTCTGGTAATATGGTAACATTAATATTACACCTGATTCACCTATTGTATTTTATTTCAAAGATATTTTCTTAACGTAGACTCAAATTATTTCAAGCTCTCTTGTTGTATTATTTCTGTAAATACTTTAGGTTCCATATCATCATTTATGTTGGAGTAAATATGAATCGATCGTTATCATGGATCGATTCATAGTTATCTCAACTGAAATCAATGAAATCATTTATCTTCTTTTTCTGGCTTCCATAATAGGTCTAACGCCTATTCATTCCTTGAAATTTTTCTCTCACTCCGTGTTCCAATAGGGGATTTATCTTCTGCTATTTTTACCAGTTTATCGTTTGTCAATTGACTTATATGTTGGTTCCATTGATTTTTACGCTACGATTCTTATTCATTAATGTTATCTACGTCACATTATTATCTGATGTTTTCGCTTCCAATACCTAATGCTTTTCCCAAGATCCGCCTGAGAATTTTCGTTTCTGTGATCTCCAAGAGTTTTTTCTTTTTTTCATGTTTCTGATCTTGTCTCTGATGTATAAGTCACCATAGGTCTGATTGTCGCTTTGTAAATTCTTGTTTTTGTGTTTTGTCTTAGGTATTTGTTCCGCCATATTACGTTCTGGAGATATCCCGTTACCTTATTTGCTCTAGCTACTTGACCTCTTACCTAGTCTCCGTAACTGTACTTGTTTTTCATACTCTGTTATATTATTTGACCTTCTAGTTCTAGTTTGCATCTAATGGAATAAAACCTTTATCTCGTAAATCGGTGAGTTTAAGGAAAAATCCTCGTCGATTTTTATATTAAAACAGACTATTCGTATATAATCGCTAAAATTTTTTGATGGAGATGTGTGTGTTGTAATACATTATTTAAATGGTCTTTTATATAGGTACCTATTCAGTCGTATCAATACGTTGATGGAATTTAAAAGAGTTTCTCAATATATTGTATTATGTATTAGTATGATGGATTTATTGACACCCAAAAATAAATTTTGTGATGGTTGTTACTCGTAATGAAGTATCTTCTTTACCCAGTTTTTACCTTTTTAAAAAATCCAGTTATCTTATAAACATAGTATTGATACTTGGAAATTTTACCTGAATTAATTTTCTCTCAAGTGATTAATTACTATTGTATTAGACATATTCTTATGTAACTAACAACATGAAGCTGCTTGATACGCAAAGAATAGAAATTGGTTGTGGAGATAAAACTCGTATGCAGGAAGAAGTATGTTCTTGTTTAATAATAAATACCCCAACCGAGAACTAATTTTACAATCCAATGTAAACAAAGTTGAGAAGAAATTCAGAGAAACGGATTATGTTAAAGTCCTCCCTAAGGGTAGTAAAAACCAATTTGTGAAAAAAACAACTAGATGGTATGATAATCACGAAACCAGTTCACGGCTGTAGTATCAGATAACGACATGGACCATTAAACAGTTCTTAGAAAAGAAGGAAAAGTGGCATTCCTAAAAAGTAAGTGCAACAAGATGATTTTAGGTAATGAATTAAATTTGTTAAATACATTGGAATAAAATAACAGATATCTGATCTGAACCTTTTTTTCCTTGATGTTGCCGTTTTAGGAAATAACAAATTTATTCCTTTTATTTACACCATAAGAGTGCCGGCACTGATAAAATGACGTCGTGTGAAAATCAGCTCTCGTCTACAAGCCATTTTTATGAGTACAAACATAGCTTTTTAGCAGAAATAGCGCAAATACTGGTGCAAATCAACAGCCCCATGTATCCATCTTAAAGTAAGCAAATTTTAAATCATCATAACAACGTAAGGAACAAAATCAGCCATAGATATCACTTTGTGCGAACCAGCTTTCATATTAATCTGGAATATAATACTATTTTTATTTGGAAGCGATCAATTTCCCATAAAGATTTCATATTCATCAAATTTTTCTGAGAAAAATAGTTTACCAAACCCAAAATGGAACCTATAAAATGCTAATTGGGCACAAGTTAGCAAAACAATTGATACTAAGATCAACACAACAACAACTACAACAAACAATGTAATCACAAACGTAGAAAATCTTATAGAAAACGTTACTACTGTTATAATAGAAACGGCAAAAACACACATAGGATATAGTAAAATACTAATAAACTAAAACCACTACCTTGGTGTAACAAATATTGTCAAAACGCTATCAGAACATATAAACACTCTCTCAACAAGTTTAAAAGACGTAACTGAACAGATAATTTGATTGAATATAAAAAAAATAGAGCTCAAGCAAGGTATTTTATGAGAAAGAGAAGACGCGAATTACTGTCTCACCGGAAAATCACCATTACGACTTCGAAGAATCCAATATCTCCCTATCCCCAAACCATATTCGCAACATGAAATCTTTTAAAAAAAAGAAACAAACCCCATTCTCTAATAAGACAAACTTTTTGAACTATTAGGGAAGTGAGCTTCAAAGAATACCATTTTCTGTACACCACCGCATCCAAAACAACTAATAGAAGCTGCTGTAGTACATAATAACGTCCACATTGGAGAGCTCTATGTCAGTCATATTACAGGCACTAAACATCGTTAGAAGAAATCATTACAATATAATGCCATAATTACAGACTCATGAGCTGAATACATACCATACAAAAACTTTTTCCTAAACACCTAATAGGTCTCCTCACTAAAACCCAATTACACTCCATCCACCAATCCAAGGCAAACGATCAATTATTTGGGTCTCAACACACAGGAATCCCAGGAACAATTGTGCGAGAAGTGATAGCAATCAACTATAACGAGAAAATCTAAACAAAAGTTCAGTACTAGTGGCAAAGTGAGAGAAACAGTCGATATTAAAATTCAGTCGATATTAAAATCTATAAAACCATCCATTCAACTATGGAAAAACACTTTTAAAAATCTAACTAAACACTAAAGTGACATCTATTTAACCAAAAAAAACCCACCAATATGTGAATCTTGTAATGACAATCTAAACGTTAAACACTAATTGTTGAACTGTCAGAAGTGCAAAAACGAAAGACTAACAACTTTCCGATCTCTCTACTTAACAATTGTAATACCGCAAACTTAATCAAATATCTAAAACAGACTCAATTGTATCTCTAATAACCTTTGATTTGAAGCGACAATAAATTCATAAATATATTGCACCATACTGTATGTATTGTTGGAGGAGCTCGGTTATTATTTTGTCGCAAATATTCTTTACTAATAAACAGACAAGTAGAAATATATATCAGGAAATATATGCAGGAAATCTTTGTATCAAATTCACTGTATTCTTGGAATCGCCGGCCCTGGTTCAGTTAGAGAAGCTGGATACAAAAAAATTTGAAATTTTTATTTTATCCACGTAGGATATTGAACTTATATTTTCATTTACCCGTATCTTCATAAGATTTAAAAAAGTATTTCAAATTCATGTCTTCAAATTTCTACTACTAAGTGGCATTGGTATTTCGGCTAATGAAAACGTTTCACAACTCACGTTAAAATTCGATAATTATTAGTACTGTTCCATTTGATTCCATTGATATATATATATATATATATATATATATATATATATATATATATATATATATATATATATATATATATATATCTGTAGTTTATTTTTATTTTGAGAGAGCAATAAAATAAGGAAGCATTCGTTATCTATAGGCGTATCACTTTTTATAGAAGACAGTTCAACATTTTGCATGAATATAATGTATAGCAGGTTTACACTTATATTTCTATCTAAAAAACCTGCTTATAGTTTCCAAAAAGCTGATGGTAAAAAGTGCAATTTTTCTAACATGTTTCATTTTTCCACAAGGTATGTAAAACATTATATCACTTTTTATATCGATATAAGTTTTGGATTAATAAGTAGGCTTTATTACTCTGACGTTAATAAAAATAAACTATAGGTAAAAAAATTTTGGAATTTGAATTTTTAGCAATTTCAAATTTCAATTAATTTACCGTTGTACACACACCTTTATGTCCAATTTTTCTTTATCTAAAAAACACCAATAAAGGCATTTAGGATAAGACAATCTGGTTAGAAGTGACCAATGAACAATTCAATTCGAACTTAATCTAATAGATTTTGAAATTTAAACCTAACAAATGCGTACTATTCTTCTTGTCAGGGAAACTAGCATAGAATGTACTTAACACATTCTTTGTAATCGATTTTTCATATTCAATATCACAAGTTAAGTTTCTCACTAGTTTTATTACAAAATTCAGAATCTTGAAATATTGTACAAAGCTTGACACTAATTTCTCGTCGTTCTTATAATTATGAAGAAATATTTTTCACTGTTTATTTCAATTGAACTTAGATAGCGTCTTACTTTTTTTATAAACTGTAATTAATCTTTCATAAGCTGATCGTCATAAATAAAGGGATAGAAGGAAGTTCAAGAAGATCGTTTTCCAAAAACAAACTAATCAATTTTGCAATTTCTACAGGTTAAATATGTTTCCAACAATGAAAATTGAGTTTAAGTTGCAAGACATTCTCAAATTTTCCAGCTACTCTCATAATAAGACTGAAAAGGCAACAAAAATAGAAGTACAAAACTGAAAACGGTTCTACTATGTTGACATGAATCTTGAAAAAAGGGAGAAACTTCTTTTTTCAATATATTTTTTGTTAGAAAATATTTCGCTTGACAAAAATTAAATTAAAATATTTTCAAAATGGGCAGCTAATTAACTTTATATGCAATAAGCTTTGAGGCATTTATAATTAAAATACAAAGCTTCAAATACTCGCCATCCAGATTTGGGAAGTCGCTTTAAATGAATTAAAATAAGCATACCATGACTCATACGAACAAAATGTTTAATTAAAAAGTTACAGAAAAAATAGTTTTACTCAATTTTGCAGTAGAACACGTTCAAATTATGAAAACCAAAGGTTTTTTCCTCTTTTATGTTTAAAATATTTAAAGGAATCCAAGCAAAAATTAAACATATCAAATTTTGGTTAGAGAATATACAACAGGAATTTAATGAAAACTCTGCTTCGAAATGAATCAATTTCAATTACATTTGCATCAACTAGGAGTTTTTCCAATTGTAGTAAAGACATATTATAAATATTCAGTATGTAGAAGTAATTTGAAAACAAGCAATAATATTTGAATTAGATAACATAGATATTTCCTATCAGAAGCTAAGTAGCCAGTATAAAAATGAAAACGATGAAATCAATTCGATTTCTTTTTTGTTTCAATTCGCCATCCCCTCCGGTTTTTAATTGTCTCTCTTAATTCTGGGTATTTGAAGTATCTTTTCTCATTCAAATCGTTCCGCAATTGTGATCCAAGAAACTTTTTCAACGTTTACTTTGTAAAATAAGTTTCAATACAAACTACAATAACTAAATTTTTTATAATCAGTGCTTATAGTTTGTTGAATATAATATTAGCAGCAAATAATTCAAACAAATTGGAATTACATTGTATTTTACTATTCCAGTTTTTCTGTGAATTTCAATAATGAAGCTCTAAGCTTGTGCCATTAGATACAATGAAGGGTTCCTTACAAACGAAATGGAACATTTAATGAAGTTGAGACGAGTTCAACGTTCTAATCAAAATAAAGGAAACAGAATCCTTAGTGTTTGATAAACCAATTCCGAAAGATGAAGAAGCTTTACTTTGATCCTACTGTACAGTAAACTAATTGTATAGTCTAACTTTACAAGATATGCCCTACACTTTAACAGTGTCTAGACTTGCAACATGTAGTCGTGACTAAGACGCAGTTCCAAATTTGCATTGAGAACTTGGTCAAAAACTTACTTAGGTAGAAAGTTTTCTACCTATCTCTTAACTCTATCTCTCTATATATACTGAGAGTACAAGGAAATGTCGATAATTCAGTTATTGATATCGACTTACATCATTTTAGAATTAAAGAAATCGGTGAATTTGATTTAACTATACGTGATCATATTTTGAATTGAACTTTTATAATGTTATTATGTTGTATTTTATTTAATCTTATCTATTCATCACAAAGACTATAGAACCTTGAATCAACTTCGATATCTAACAACAGACTATATATACAAGGCTATACATTTTATTTAGAATTGAGCTCTTTTGATCCTGCATTTTGTGGAAGGTCAGTTTTATACATATTTTTGCAGAAAACACTATTGTTTCAACCACTATTGTTCATTTCTTTTTCTTTTGCATCTGTTTGTTCCAGTTACTTACTTCTAGACTCTGCACATCTTGTACAATCTGACTTCCCTATCTATATTTTCGTCTCCCTGGCAATCTTCTCTCTTTTGGTTTCCATTCTGTAATTTTTCTCATCCTCTGTCGTTTTTCCATTCGTTTTATGTGTCCGTAACATCGTAATCTTTTTAATTTATTTATGTTTACTATATCCTCATTTAATAATATCATAATTCATAAGTTCTCTATACTCATTATTTTCAACTTTAACTTGTCTACGAATGTTCATTATTAACTTCAAGGTCAGAAAGGTATGAATTGAGTTGAACTGAGCACGAGGACAAAATTGATGGAAACTAAAATTATGTTTTTAATAGTTTTGAACAATCAAAAATTAAATATTGAACTACTAAGAATATACGTACACAAAACAAGTGTATAATTAAACAAAGCTGGAATAGTTTACTATTATATTAATTTAAATAAAACCCAGAATATGTAAACAATATAGTTGATATAGTTTTATCTTATATGTTATACGTATTGAACTTGACCGTAAATTTTTATACGGATCTGAACGTTAGGATAATTAATATGTGATCTTGGAGATTCAGTTCATTTTTCATCCTGTATTCCCCATTAGGTTAAGACTGCATTCACAATAACTACGGAAGTTGGCGTACAAGTACCGCATTATCATTTAACGTAACCATACATCACACTGGTTCTATCGCAGTCGTGGAGACTCTTAATTTAGTTTTTCGGCTTATTCTCTCACTCTAAATTATGATTTTGCACTTGCTATATGCCCTACATCCTGCATGAATTCTTTGTCTGACTTTATCAACAATAAAGTATACTAATTTCGGGTATGATAGTATACTGATGTGTGAGTTCGGAAACAGTGGTATTACGCGAGGCCCGGATATAGCCCAGTATGATTTTAGAAGCGGTAAAACTTTTGAAATGCCAAAATTTCAGAGATGGAAAAAAATAAAATCAATTCAGATTAATTTTTGTGAAAAATTTTTTATAACTATATCCACTATATCCAACCATCGTTGTGAAATTTTGGCTCAGCGTACAAATTTAAAAGTTGAGAGTCTTTCTCAAACTCATTGGCGCATCAATAATTGATGCACTGGAATTTATTGCTTAAAGCGGAAATAAGAAACCTACTACACGATCTTAAGCTACTGGATTGCGGTGAAAGTTGCAGCATTTAGATACAGCAGTCTAGTCTTCCTTGGGAATGTAATTTTACATCCATTCAATACTGCTAGTAAGAAGCTTCAAGATTCTCAAGTTGATTTATCATCCGTTGTGCAGATCTATAATAATCTGGCTCTATTTATTTAGGACATCAGAGACATATAATTTTCTGAATATGAAGAAGAAGCTGAAGCACTATCTAGAATCCAAAACAACTGGAAAAACTCTGGACAAAAAAATTTACGCATAAATGTTCAGTACCCCATTTTAGATTCTCTTAGTGGGCAATCGGTCGGGCGTAAAAGTGCATATGAAAAGCTTTACGAAATTTAATTTGTCCATACACCAGTCAATCATGGGAGTTTGAAAGATATATTAGATATTAGAAAATTAATGTATTCATTTACATTTACTCAAATATTCTTCAGGAAATACGGAAGTTGGACGCCTGAAAAATATGCAGTGTATTACATTCACATAGTCTTCGAGATGTTGATATTGCTTAACGTATTTTTTTTATTATTCCGACTACAAATTGTCCAGAAGAAAGAAAGAAACTAGTCCAAGAAATTGATTATAATAATATAATTGATATTTTTGTGCGGACCAAAGCCAGGAAAAAAAAATTTTAAAATCGATTAATATCAAAAAACATCATTAAAATTATATTTTAACAAAATACATTTATTTCAAATTATAAATGAAAATTTTGTATCCAAATCAATAGAATTTATTCCAATATTAAGGGCAGCACGATAAACGGGGACTAAGACGGCATCAAGCCTAAATCCGTCACTAGTTGAAACCTCATTTCACCAAAGACTCATATAAATGATTTATTTGACAATCTCTTAAATTTATGAAATGGAGTTGATTCTATTTGAAAAAATATAGAATGACAAAAATGTAAAATAAATTTTTTTTTCATATAAAAAGGGATCCAGCTTTTTTCTTTCCTGAAATTTGTGTTCAACGCATGATAAAATTTAATTGTTGCGATGCGATTATTTCGTTAAAATCTGCTTTATGATTACAATCGCTCTGTATGTCCACGACTAAATACTCGCAGCTTTCCACTTGTTCCACCTATATTTCATCTATTTCGATCTTGACGTCTTCCGTATAATTATTGTATCACATTTTTTCGAAAAGTAGTAGAATGATACCTTCTTCTCATTTTCTAGAAATTTTTTCCCGTTGTCAATCCTTTTCTCCCAATTTTGTAGCATATAATATTGTCGTAACTCGATGCTTAAACTTTTCACCTTCTTTCCTGCTTGTTCAACTTCTGGTTGTTCACTTTTCTTGTTCTAGCTCTGAATGCCTTTGACCTTGGATTTACAGTTATTTCTATTCTACATAAAATAGTATCTAAAGATATTTCCTTCACTGCTAACAAATTTCTTCGTCGTGTCTTGCTATAATACTATTTTCATTTTTTATTTGCTATATATCACGCGATTTTTACTTTCTTAGGGCTTTGAGAACTTTGAAAGAAGGTTTTTCATGTCTTTTGTTATCTTCTTCCATATTTTTGACGAATTCCCCCCATTTTTCTTTGCGGTTACTATGTCCCTAACGTTTTTACTCTAAATTTCTTAATTTTCATAGTCTTCAGACTTGTTGTTTCGTAGATATCCCCATTCTCATCTTATTTTCATTTTTTTAGTCTAGTTTGTTCTTGTAGTTTTATCTTATTTCGTTTCTTTTTTATTGCCCCCAGTTCCTGTAATGCCACATACTTGCGTTGTTGCCTATAGTATTATATACTTAAATTTATTCCACATTTCTTCTATTGATTTATTTTATGTTATAGTACCACGTCTGAATTGTTAGGAGTTTTCAAAATTAACACGTTAAGCGCTATTTGTATCCTTTTGAATACAAGTAACCTCAATCATTTGGGCCACTTGTATCCACACGGATACATAGGACTTCTTTTACTTTATACTGGCTGAATTCAAGCAGATTTAACGAGTTCGTTTAAATGTATAGAGTATTTATAAAGCATGACAGATTGGTCCAAAATTTAGTTTTGTTCAGAGATTTTTTGGAGATAATAAAATAATAATTTTCGAAAAAAAATTACATTATATTTCAAATACATAACACAATATATTTTCTTAGGGCTCTTGCAAATAAAATTCATAATAACTCATATTTATTGAATTAACTTCGATTTATAGATAATAAGAAACATTTCAAACAATAAAATTTTTCACAAGCATTACATATGTAGTGAGTTTGTAAAGATTTAATTTGAGCATATTTCCACTGATATTTTTTAGTCTTTCAGAGCAAACAGTACTTTTCTCATTATCATCCACTAAAACATAATCGATGCAAATTTTATTAGGCTTGGGAATTTTTGCCAAACTTTCATCCAACATCTGAGCTACAACTAACTCTTTGAACTTAGTGACGGACATTTTTTTCTTTGCTACCGTCTATTGTAAACAATACGCATTTATTAGCGCAGTTCCTGTTATCTGCTCATTTTCGATACCATTTGGCTTTGTCTTTATTATAACGTAAAATTATTTTCGATTTTTCTATTTCCTTTCCACGTCTTCTTACAGAAACCAATGGATTGTAAAGTTTGTTTGGAATCACCAAAACATCTTTTTTGTCGTCCTAGTTCGAAACAGTGCAACCTATTTCAGTTTGTAAATTCGTAGATTGATACTTTGCTTATACAAGATTGGAGGAATTATTTTTCTATTTGAACGGAAAGTCCCCACTAGATGAGTTTTTCTCTTTTGAAGTTCGTGAGCTGAAGATACGCTACTATAAAAATTATCTGTGTAAATAATCCGCCCTTTGTCACGTAAATTTTCTGACGACTCCAGGACAGTCTTAGTGATACCGGAAACATTTATATCAGGGGCCTCGACAGTTTGTATAATATTATTCTAAATTTGTGCCTCTTATTTGGAATATATTGCTTGAAGCTTAGACGGCCACTAAAGGGAACTAGTGTCTCATCAATATAAAATTCTTCTTCTGGTACATAGACGTATTGAATACGTTCTAACAGAATATTTATCAAGGGTGTGATCTTGATTATTTTCGGGAGGATAGAACTTCTTATAGAAATGCCATGTTCGTACCAGTATTTCGAATCTATTTCTTGATAAAATAGAGTTTATTTTATTTTTGTATATATCATATTTTGACCTCTGTCTGACTCTGACTTGAGGAAACCGGATACTTTCGATCCACAATATTACGGAAAACATTTCATTTCATCATAAATGGTACCATACCAACTTTTTATGCGAACATGAGGTAGAGTATTGGCCTGAGATTTCATACATTGGGTGTATCTGTTTGTTTCAGTTACTATATACTTTATTGGGTCATCCGTTATAAAATTTTTTTAAAAATAAATTTGTCGTTTTTCTTCAAACCTGGTTTTGTTTCGCTGAAGTTGAATAGTTTTATATACGATAAGGTTAATATATCCCAAGTGAGTGCATTTGTTCTGTTATTTTTGTTATGTGACTTTTTCGTTTTCTATATCTATATTTTCCACATATAAGTTTCCTGACCTGATTACGTATTCTATGGTTTCACCAATTTCGGTGATATTCACACTGAATACACTGTTTACACCACTACTACACCAATACTCACGATTCAACTGTCTGACGCACGTTTCGATAACCAAACGCGCGTCAGATAGTGTAATCGTGAGAATTGGTGTAGTGGTGGTGTAATCCAAGACACACTGTCAGTCAGTATACGGCACTTCATCCTGATGATATGGATCTGCAGCGATTTTTTATTGAATATCAAAACGGTAAATGTCACCGTGGGTTCATGAGAATACATAAAATTTCAAACTTCCCAAAAGACGTTGCTATGTTTCTGAAATTAAAATATCCTCATGAATATACGGACATTGCCTTCGTAAGACTTCAGCAACTATTTTAGTTGACAACGGAGGAGACATTACCGCTTTAAAACGACATGGTGGATGGAAATCCACCAGTGTTGCTGAAGGGTACTTAGAAGACTCTGTTTCCAGCAAGAAAGAAACTGCAAAAAAATACTTCATTGTACAACCAAGTACTTCTTCTGGAATAAAAATAGTTTTACATTCAGAAAACCTTTCAAATGAAAATATATCTACCATAATTAATATAGATTAACAGCTTACTAATCATAACACATACACCAATGACAAGATTGTGAATGTTGAAGCCGAAAGCGGTGGCAATTTGAGTATCTGCAGAATACAAAACTGCACCTCTAATATTAAAATTAATAGATAGGTAATGCTTATGCAAGCCATAAAAGTTTTTTTCATATTTGTATTAATAAATAGTTGATAAATAAACAATGTATTCATTTTTTTTCTAATTATAAATTGCATTATTTTTACGCTTGAAGAAAAAATAGTATATGTCACTCGAAACAAAAGTGAACCATTATATATGTTTCACCCAGTTTGCACAGCATCGGCAGTGGAAAAATCTGGGCTCAAATAATGATAACCTTCTACTTCTAGTAACAATGTACTATTAACAAAATATAAATGCTACAATGTGATAATTGAAGACACCTGTAGAATTAGAACGTTTTATATTTAATTCAGAGAAAAATTGGAATAGCCTCATAAATGGCGAACAATAGGAAAATTTCATTTATTTTTAGAAGTATGGTTGTTCTAAAATGTGATGTATTTCCATCAATAAAGCTCATTTTACACTGTCACCAAGTAGGTAACACTTTTTGTTGGGAAGAAGAATATCCGCTTCAAAAAGTTATCAAAGAAAGTCATTTTTCTTCTTATTATTGTATTGCCTTCTCCTTTATATTCGAGTGAAAATAGTACTGGAGCGTTTTTCAGAGGATTTATTGAGGGTCAACAAAATTCAGGCAACATTATTATTGATAGAATAGAAACTAGCAAAAAAAATAAATTCTTCAATAATCTCATCTATTTTTAAAGCAGTTCATATATATATATATATATATATATATATATATATATATATATATATATATTTATATATATATGAGCTATACAGAGTGATATAGGGTGTCAAAATATAAAAATTGATATCGTTCTTCAGGACTAATGGATGTTTTCTCATCTTACTTGGTAATTAATTTAGGCACATGATAATACTACTAAATTCTCCACATATCACATCTTTATTAATTGGAAATGATACTTCAGATAGTACCGATCAACAATCAAAAAGGTGATTAACACCTTTTTGAAACTGGACAGACACTATCACGCGGCACGACAAATAGTGATGTTAGCAACACTAGACATACGAAACTACGAAACAACTAAAGGAGAGGTGACTAGACATATATATATATATATATATATATATATATATATATATATATATATATATATATATATATATATGTTCTGGTCTAAATGATAGTCTGCTTGTACTGGAATTACCTCTGGGCATGCTTCTCCTTGCTTATGCCGATAATGTGATTGTGACCACTGAACAATCTGCAGAATTAGAGCAGCTGAAATTGAACCACACTGGGCAATGAGAAGAGTAGGTGATGGATGACAGATCACAAACTTCAACTCCCTACAGACGAAATCGGCTCTAGATGCGAAGTCAAGTATCTGGGAGTAAACTTTTGTTTTTCTAGCCACTCAATTCTTTTGTATGGGGAGGAAGTCTGATCAGAGGCCCTGAAGATAAAGAAATGTTGTGATGACGATAGTACAGAGACAAGGTCTCGGTACAGGCTGTCTGAGTGTTAACGGATGTAATCCCCGCGGACTTCTTGGCTTTCGAGCGTAAAAGGATATACAAAAGCAGCACAGATACAAGACGAGAGAATGTGACAATAACGATGGACATAAGAAAATTCAAGTGAATGGACGCAACGACTGATAAATAACCTTAAACTGTGGACCAATAGGAAGTTCGGAGATGTGAATTTCTACATTACCCAGCTTCTAATGGGACACGATTACTTCCAACGCAATCTCCACAAAATGAAGAGAATACGAACACCTAAATGTACGTATTCTGAAGTAATGGAGAGGTTTGAGAGAAGAAGTAGAGAAGACTGGTGGCAGCCTAAAACCTGATAATATTGTTCAAGTGATGCTGTATAAAGTAGCATATTAGCAACTGGTTGCTACCTAGACATAAATAATTCTTAGGCAAAAGAATGTTGACGGCTCCTGATATGATGATATCATAAAGAACAAATAAACGCAACAACCAAACATACACGGAGATATCCCCTAATCAGAAGTAATATCACCATAGATCCTGGTTGGACGGAGATGACAGAAGATAGCGGTTTCTTGGGTAGACTACGGTAGTGCTTCATATCCATCAGCACTCCTGATGGAATCCATTACTTGCACCCCGCCTCTTTTTAAAAGATATATTATGAATAGATGTTATATGTACCACGTATATAAATATCAAAGTTAAATGAATAAGTGTACCAGTTTGGGAATAAAAAATTCAACGTAATGAATCTAAAACGATTGGAGAAAAATAGTCATGTTGGTTAAAAATTCAAGACTTGCTATAATCCTCGAGGAAGCGAAGGAATTTAATGAGTGAAAATAGAAATGCAGGACAATTCGAATGAACTTGAAAGTCATTTCATCTTATTTTCGAACTCTCTCAAATATGCATTTCCGTCGAAGATAAAAGAAAAAATTAGAAATAAACTGCCTATCTGAAGAGTAGTTGCCGAGGATACAAAGCTTCATTATAATCAAAAGCTGTTGTCTGTAAAAAATAAGAACAAGTGTTACATATCATATAACCTTTTTGTCAGTTCGTGAGGAACTTTTTCCACAATTTCCGCACCAGGTATTCATTGTAAACTCATGTTTAAATTAGGACTCATGAGATAAATAAGGATTTCCAATGACCCAACTATAACTATTTCTTCTATTGAACACTTCTATATGAATAATGATACAATAACAAGGAGAAATTTTTAGATTTGGATACAAGCGATCTTCAAACTCCATGTTTAATTGTAAATATATCACATAATTTTGCATGAGTTAGTACTAAGTACGAGTATGTTATTTATATAGAAAGTATTGGAAGACCTAATAAAATGATAATTCCAACAATTTTCTATATTCTCTATATTTAATCTCCAATATTTTCTGCGTCAAGTATTCAAAGTAATTTGTCCATATTCCAATAGTTTGTACAGATATTAGAATCCGAAAACAATATAATACATCAACGAGCTTGGTCTACATATTCTACATTCATCTTCACTAAATTCTATCTCTGAAGACGGAAATTTGGTTGTCGAGATGGGCATAAATGAAGATTTCAGAACAAAAATTATGCTACTATTACATTTAACAACACGCTTATTCAAATTTCCTATGCCTCGCCACTTTATATTTACGATAAAAGAATAACTAGGATGGCTAGAATAACATAGAAATTTATGCATAGTTGTATATATTTCTATTTTTTGTTATTCCATTTATAGAAAGTGATTCTTAAAATATCAACCTTCTCATAAATTAACCTTACAACATTTACTCAAAAATTTTAATTTGCTGGGTCTGTCCGGTTTTTGCCTAGAGGTAGGGATTACGAACGAGTACGCGAAAGCAGCAGCCCCGCATCTGCTGAGAGAAAATAATTTGGGGAAAAAACAAAGGATTAGCTTTTCCTTAATCAACAGAATTGTGGGAAAACACAGCTTAAACAAAATTCGAGAAAGCCAATCTGACTCCTGTTTTTGCTCTGTAATTTATTTAAAACTCATTTTAAGTGATTAAATATCAACCCTTTTTATCCCGGTATACTGACTATTATGCATTGTCAAGTTATTAATTTCCATGCATATTTTGATACCTGATAATAAATGGACTACCTTACAAAAAGTTTCATAAAAATTACATTTACAGTCCCTTATTTTCAGAACGATTACGTAACTCAGTAGGTTATTAATATCTTTTTCATAGATCCAATATACAAATTCATGATAAGTCTTGGGCTCAAATTGTGTTTGTAGATCCTGTGTGGAATTTTTCAGAATATGGATAGGTAGGAATACTGCCTTTATATATGATATACATTGAATGACTTCTAACAAAATGATGCTAATTTTAAAGTTATGTTAATTGAGCAGAAATGCTTTTCCCAAAATGAGTTAGATGATTTTCAAAAGATTTAATATGTTTTATAAAAACTTCAAAACTTCAAAAACTTGTTAGCATCAAGACCGAAAAAAATGCTTTCCCCAGACACTAGTTTTTGTCGTGGAATAGATAAAAAATTTACTGCGATTTTATGGATTACTTTTTGTTAAGATATCGAAAAATTGTTTCAAAAAATTGGCTTGAAAATATACGAACAAAACGACTGGTATCTAGTCATGTCCATAAGTGAAAAAAAATAATAAAACCAATAGAGAAAGATTGGAAATACTTTTCTAACATTTGCCAAAAACCTCTTCAGTTCACTATGGAAAAATTTTGAAGCCGGTATTTTTAATGGCTCTCAAATAAAACAATTTACGAAAGATACTCAATTTAGAAATTTTATTATTGAGCTAGAATTAAAGACTTATATTGCTTTCGTCTATGTGATCCAGAATTTTCTCAGAAATAAAAAAATTGAAAATTACATTGAACTTGTGAAAGACCTTCTGTTTAAATAAAAAAATATATGGTGCAATATGAGAATAAAACTCTAGTTCCTATATAGACACCCGGACAAGCTTCCGAAAAATTTAGGAGATATGAGTGAAGAGCAGAAAAGTGTATGCATCAAGATTTACTCGTCAGAGTTTATTTTTCAAAGTCTACACATCAGTGAAAAGCATTGAACTGAAGTTTAAAAGAAATCAATGATTAAGTTTTTATTGGTTTTTCTTAGTGAATATAGGTTTGTTTCTGTTTAATATTCACATAGCTGAAAATCAGAAATCTGAGCTAATAAAATTAGATTTTTGAGAATAGCATATCAAATGGAATCACCAACAGATGTATTGTAAACTAGTGTAATATATTGCTTTAGAATGTATAAGAAAGCTTTTTCAAATATTTTATTTTTGATGTGCATTGACGCAAATCGTTTATTATTGTAGTCGAATCTCTATAATTGACGGCTAATGATTATCTGTTTGAGTGAATCAGATTAGTAGTTGGTATATTCCCTTTTCAGTAATTGTGATATGTTAAAGCGATGTCTAAATCAAATCAATCTTGACGTTTCAACAATGTATTGAGTGTGATCTATTACTGAACAATTAAATTAATTACCATGAAATTTCTATAGTAGTGAACAGCATCGTTAATGGATTCAATACAAAAAATTCTGTTTCTGAGTTTCCTTTAAAATGTCTGTTTTTACAGAATATGACGAAGGCGCTTCTCTACATATGCTTCGATCTAAAATTTCCAATTTATCCTAAACCGTTCGTTTTATCGACTTCAAACATGACTACGTTTTCATAAGTAGATAAATTGGAATCTTTTTGGAAATTTTGATGTCATATAGGTTGTCCCCGTTGAAATCACATATTCTTAATAAAAGCCGCCTATAGATTTCTAGGTGGAAGTTTCCAATGTTTGAAATTTAGATGTCTGTAACATAGGAACGAAGATTTGCATGAAAATATTTTTGAATTCCTCATTTTGACCTCTTCTGCCCAAAATATTGGCATTGATTTACTGGAAAACCTATAAGTTTCTATATAAGAAACGTTTTGGAAGATTCTGTTTTACTTTTTATTTCATCCATAGTTTCAAATTCTATTTATCTAGACAATTTTTTTTCTTATAGAAAATCCAACTAGGGTATTTTCTGTTACTAACTCACTAACTCAAAGGCCTTCTCACTAAATTGACATTGTTGACAAGCTGGATAACCTCAACATTCCCATAGCTTAGGTACGTATCTTAGTTTAAGTATATTATTAAGGTTAATTAATTTGCCTATAGCTTTGCGTGGAAGGATTTTATCGCTGTTAAGCCAAATCCAGAGGATTGACGTTTGTTCTAACTTTTTTTGGAGAAGTACGTCGAACAACTGATTCCTTCTGTTCTGTTTCATTTCAGTCTTGTGTTTCTTCACCTTCTTTGGCCTGGAAAGTTTTTTTTTTGACCAGCTTTTATTTCATTTCCTAGTTGGTGGATTATATAGAATACACCTTTTACTCGTTCGTTTGCTTTCCAAAGTGAATAAACCGTTCTCTTATCATAAATTAATTAAGGTCCCTAGATGGCTCAAATATAAAGCGAAATTTTTGAATAAACACGCGAAAAATTTAGTGTCGTTAAAGTGGCTGCACTCGATATTAGGCTGGTCTACTACGAATCATAGAAAATAGCCGGAGCCGTGTAAACCCAGTTTTGAATGTACTTATGGACATGAGGAAGAAGTATGTACCAGTATCTGTTGCGCAGTGCATCAAACTTAGTTTTTTGGTCAAAGTTATTGTGAAATCCGCGGATATTTGTCGAAAATTATTTGAGCAATTTGGGGATACGTGCCTCTCCAAGACTCAAGTGTATGAATGGTGTACCACTTTCCAAAAAAGGTGCTGGAAAGTTTGCACGCTTCTGCTGCAGCGGTATGAAGAAGAAGGAGAAACTTTATGGCACCAAATATTCATTACAGACGAGACTCGTGTACACTAATTTATTTCAGATAGTAAACGAGCATTTATGGAGTAGAGGAAGAAAAACGAAGGCGCGTCAGCTGAAGTTGCCAGTTGTACCAGTTGATTTTCTCACTGAACAACGAATGTGAAGTATTATAGTAACCTTCTAAAAAACATGGTTGAGTCTGTCTACAAATCAAAACGACGCGATATTCCAATCCGTAGAGCAATATTGCTGCAAGACATCGCCAGACTGCATATAGCTCGGCGATATGGTAGAAAAGTAGAATGAATTGGGTTGGGAAATACAGAAAGATCCTCATAATAGTTCCGATTTGTCGTCATGCGACTATTATTTATTTGGTCAATTGAAAGAGACAATTGACGTACTACAATTTGAAAACAATGTGGAGGTCGAATTATTAGTGCACAAACGGTTACGTGACAAGTCGAGAGTTTTTTTAAAAATAGCATCTAAAAGCTTCCAGAGAAGTGGGAAAAATATTAGAGTGTGACGAAGACTATGCAGAAAAACTGTAAAATATTCCAGCTTCATAACTTGATAATAAAATTTTTTATAGCAAAATTTCAGTTTATAGTATTTAGCAATTGCAATTGTTAATACGCACGATTTAGTTGCTGTGCAATGCCAAGATGGCTTATTTGGTAGGTTTAAAGTTTTGTTCTAAAATGATAATTTCTCAACTCCTACCTGAATCTAATTGAACATTTAAAGGACACAATATGAAGTCGAAAAAAATATTGGTATGAGTATCATCCATTAAAAACATTCGTGTGCTTAGAAGTTTTTTTTTCGGACTTCTTAGAACACTACATTACATGTTTTGTTGAAAAACAAGTGTGGAATAAATTTATTACTTCGATGGATATGAATATTTTCCAATTTCGATCAATGTAAAAATAATTATTTTCATATATCATACTACTATCTGTTCAAATATTCTCAGTCATTATCAAATATATAATAAATATTTGAGAGAGAAAATAGATTCATTAGTGTATGGATTTCCATGCTAAATTATGAGTCGCTTTCCAAATGACTAATATTAGAGATTATTATATCCAATCATAATGTATTACTGGTAAATACATAGCATTACGCAAAAGGTTGTGGTATGGATCTGTATTATGTTTCCACTGTAGGAAATATAAACAAATGGAAGATTTGTGTGACAAATCATCGGAAACTTAATGAACTTCAAATTGAGAAAACACACTTTGTATACCTTATATACACCCTACAATATTTGGTTTAGTATAGAAGCGTGTTTTCCAGATTTTTTAAGGTATAATTTCTTTTTGATATTTTCATTCCAACGATTTCGTCACAAACCATCTCGGCGCGCGGCGATCTTGTGAGTTGCTACTCAAGTTTTGAGTCAGACACATAAAAACAAATATTTATAATTGGATATGGCTCTAATGCTTTTCAGAGTATTCTCCATTAAGATCAATATACTTTTACATGTATTTGAACCAATTGTCGGAGAATTACTTATGAAGTACCTCCAAAACATGTGATTTTAACGCATTCCGGTGTAGAAAAACGTCGACCTCGCAATTTATTTTTGATCTGCGCAAATAAGAAGAAATCATGGTATCAAATAAGGACTGTACGGCGGATTCACTGTTCAAAAAACAGGCAACCATTTGCTTCGAAGTTCTTCGTGTGCCAACAACTATTGTTGGATTTGGTTCATCTTGGAAGACCCGTACAGTCGATGTTAATTATTTTCAGGTTCATATGCATAGATTCATTATTCGTCTCCTGTCACGATCTTAAAGACGTCTTTGAAGCACCGCGATTGAATTTTTTCAGGATTTCTTCGCTCCAATCGACACAAGTTTTTTTGAAAGATTATCAAATTATGCAGTATCCAACGCGCACAAATCTTTTTGACTAAATGTTTGGGCAATATTGAATATATAATCTCACGGTGTGTCACATAACGATCTTGCAAGATCAGTTTACGGACAGTATCGATATTTCCTGACTTAACAGCCGATTTTGAACGACCCTCATGAAATTCATATTGTAGAGAAATGCGACGACGATTGAATTCGAAAAACACGTTGGCTCAAGATGGTGCTTCATCATCAAAAGTTTAAACTACGTCGAAATTCATAGTAAATCATCACATGAAAATGTTCGCGATATAATTCCATTTTGACCAAGATGAAGGTTTTAAGTATCTGTAAACAACTCAAATAGCACTCGTACGACAACACGTTCACCTTAAAAATATCAAAATCATGATGACAATATCAGATTTGACATATTCACATCAGTGTTGCCATAACTCAAAACTTAAATAATTTTCGAAAATTTTCACCGGTTCTTAGTCCTTAAATCTGGAAAATTTCAAATTCATTCGGTGTTTTGGAATGTCCAAATTCCTAGTTCAAAGATTTCTTTATATAGACAGGAGCTTGAAATAACAAGAAATTGACATTTTTGATAAGAGAAATAACTCAAAACTGCAGCACTATATAACAAATACAACAAATACAAAGAAGGATTGTAATAATTGGAAATTATATTCAATAAAATAGCAAGTGACGTTCAGAATCAAATATCTAGGACTTCATAAGCATCTTCTCATTTGTAAGTGATAGTAACTTTGTTAAAACATTTTACCTCAAAAAATATGGTACACAAATAAATTATACCTTATTAAATGTAGCAAATTCTGTCAGTACGTTCATTTGTCTTTCCTTCAATAGCTTTAGCTTACCGAAAGTTGGTACAAGGCATATTTCCATAATTAATAGGTTTAGATGAGAGTACACAATGGTGATAAATGATGTTATATCTTTTATACTTACTCACTAAATTAAATAACTACAAGTCCAGATACAATATAGGATAAATTATATATTTATTTATACACCCAGAAACGTTTTACGAATATATAGGACTGAAATAACTAACTTGTTCAATCAATTTGCCATGATATTTGATTATCTGATTAACGTTTGTTTAAAACAGATATTTGATGTGGTATCAACACGCAGAGATTGATAGAGCCGTTTTTTGTATGGAGCTATATGACCTGGGAAAAGTAATTCATTTTTTTTTCAAACTCAATTGCTGAATTTTCTTAATGACGAAGCTATATTACCAGCGCTAAATGTCATAGTATCTTGGAAGTAGGGCCATACAAACATATTAAATGGAAAATGTTTATTCTGATCTTTTATCACACCAAGTGAGAACGTCTACCCTAACTAAAACTTGTTCAAATAATGGTATTCAATCGTTTTTTCTTTCAAATTGCTCATTTTTCTAAGTACTTTCCGAAAAACAAATACGACATATCGGGGAATCTATAGTTTTTGATTATTTTGGCCAAAAAGAGTCGAAAATTTGGTTTCCAAACTCAGGTCCCATTTTTATATAAAATGCGCCGAAAAAATGGACAATGTGAAAATAATGTATAAATGTATAAATAATAAATAATGTATAAATGTGTAAATAAATTATTTATGGCCAACAATAAAGTGGACCTTTCCAAATAATAACGATAATCACATAAACTGAGTTAATATGCGGAGACTGTAAAGAAAATCTTACTGTGAAGCATATATTAATTGACTGAATACAATATGAAGTCACAAGAAAGAATTAAAATATTTGAGTTAATGTACCGAAATGCTAGGTGAAGACATTAACGTAGAGAATATAATTGGTTATTCAAAAAACAATGGCTTATAATATAGGTACTATGTGAATTTTTGTACTTTGTATCTTCTGTCTTCAATACCTCTAGCTGACAGAGCGACTGGGTAAACCCCGTTAGTTTATTTTCAACAATAACTCTTCGGTTCTCTGAGCCCTAGATTCGACAAATTTTGTTTATTAACGTAATCACCAAGGTGGAAATGGGCCTCATCAGTTAAGATGGTTTTTCGATGAAATTCCGGATCATTTTCATGCATTTCAAGGACCCAATCAGCAAAGACACAACGTTGTTGATGATCGGCCGGCTTGAGTTCTTGTGTTAACTGAACTTTATAGGCCTTAAGACCCAAGTCTTCATGCAAAATACGGTGTAATGACGTTTGTGGAATGGCTAATTCCAAAGAACGACGAGGAATGGACAAACCTGGGTTTTCTTCAACACTTTGGGCTACAGCAGCAATATTCTCAGTTGTTCTTGAGCGACGTGCATGGGTTTTATTCTTCACATCACTAACTTGTCCCAACAGCTCAAATTTTTCCACCAATTTCTATATTGCGGTCCGAGAAGGTGCTTCACGTCGACCCAAAAATGTTTTAGTTTTACGAACCGTCTCTGCCAAACTTTCACCATTTTTATTGTGAATTTTAATAATTTCAATGCGTTGTTGAAGCGTGTATCGTTCCATTTTCAATAATGGCGTAGTTTCTACTTGTCAAATGTCAAAAAATGACAGCTTCAAAAGTGACATTTACCGAAATAGCGGGCTGTTCAAAATAAAACCTCTTATTGGAAAACCCTATATTAGAAATGTGTTACAAAATTATTTGTAGAGAAAAAAATAGAGTACGCTGAGTCATTACTGATTAGATGGAAAGCCGTTTTCTTTTTGTATTTGATGTCATAAACTATTGCATAATTATTATCCATGTTTACTTGAAATATATATTTTTTCATATTAATTTAAAACATCAATAAAATACTGCAATCCTGAAACTTGTTTACTTCTGATAATAATTCATATTACGATATGTATACGACTAAGTGTTCATACATGCTCTTACCAAATGTAGACCCCCTCAGGAAGGATATTATGAGGTGTATGTCGGTCTCATTGGTTATTTATGTAGTTTGAAAATCATCCATTGCATTTTGAAAATATTTCCATACAGTGTAATATTCTATACGAATCCTTAAATTAATTTTTCTAAAGCTGGTCCTGGAATTTCTAAGTTTAGCTGATATTCGAATGCTTAATACTAGTGTACTGCATCATGGAAAAATTCAAAAAATCGAATGAGTTGTGTAAACACTATAGCCTATAAAAGTTTATGATCAATTTCATAAATCACCCTGAAAAGTAATAGAGAAGAGGAGACACTTTTTAGTAGCGTTATGAGTCCTTCCTGAGGGGCTCCACGTATGGTAAAAGTATGTTAAGTTCCTCATGACTCTACCTCTATATAGACGGCTGCGTTTCACTTCATGCAAAAAGTAGTAACTTTTGCATAGAATTTTTATGATAAAAAAGGGACCCATCAGCTGCGAACTCGAGTGGTCAGCTTGTATATTCATTCAGGGACTGCAGTTCATTATTTTGAACTAGTTATCAAATATTAATAACTAATAAATCACCTTATTGCCATTCAAAATCAAATATTTAATGACAGCTCAATACTCCTACTTCACAACTGACTCATATTATTGTCAAACAGAAGCGAAGCGTTCAAAACAACTGAAAAATACTGATATTTTCAAAATTATTGCTGATTTCATATAGTTTTTCTGGAACGGCTATGATCTGCTTTTGTTATTGCTCAGATTATTTATATTTCTTATCAAATACAATTTTCACATTATTTACACAATCGTACAAAATTTAAAATAATCTGAGATAAACAACTTCCATTTTGAAACGACCTGTTCAATTATCATAATTGGTAGAAGTTCAGTAATTTTCTGGTAAAGCATATTTGATTCACGACCAGTTTCTGCTTTTACATTAATTAGTTCTCATCTACTATCCTGAATCAACTGTTTGTAGTTTTTACAATGTTTGAACACTTCTAATTAAATGTATACATTTATTATATTTGATTAAGTTTTTTTTTAAATGGACCCTTGTTAGTGTTTTATGTGACCAAAATACAGTCACAAATTTTGTCTTGTTATTTGATAAACGTTCAAAATATACAGAATAACGAACGTGAATGTTACCGACTATTTATATCGCTCCATAAAAATATTGGCATGAGAGACAGTAATTCCTTATCTTTTGAAAACAAAACATTGGATAGTTTGGAATGAGTAGTAGGCAATTAAATATAAGGAATCCACATTTTGTTTCCACTTTGTAGTTTTTCACATTCTAGTCACTAATGTCCCAACATGAGCTGAAATCATTAAAACGTGTCCGCGGTTAATGTGAGTGAAATTTCCCGGAGTAAGAAACGTTCAATTTTATTTAAAACACAAGATTCATTCATGCCAGTAATAAGTGCATTCTTTAATATCGCACAGTCAGATTGGAATCAGTAGAGCCTGTAGATGACATGTCAGCTAATTTAGCTTGAAATTATGCATACATTTACATGAATGCTTTGGATTTCATGTTTGAGACCAAGAAAATAAGCACGTTTCCTTCACAATTCTATTTAAATCCAAAATAAACTATTGCTGTATTTTTCAGATAAAAGAAAATCAGTTCCACTATAATATAGAAATGCATTGTCGGCTGTACCATTATTTAAGAAACTAGCAAACATAACAAAATTTTTGTGAATTGGAAACTAAATGGAACTTCGAAAGTTAATCAAAATCTAAAGGATAAGAGTTAAAAATTATTATTATTGTTATTATTGGAAATTATTGTTACACATGAAGAACCGTAAACATACACAAGTATTATCATTTCTACATCTAACTTCCTAATGTGCCGACTGACATCAAAGCTGAATGTTTGTGTGTAAATATTCGTTAATTTACCATAAATTCATAATTCACATATATCGATCAGATTATTGATGTTTCATGTTTACAGGTAATATGATATAATCTGATCAAAGCTGTTTTTTCTATTTAATGAGGAAAATATTTTGATCAAGACCGCAATGAGTCGAAATGTCAAGATGTTCATCTGTTTTAAAACAAAGTTTCAATAAGAGGTGACATAATATCGAGACAATTTATCAACAAAACCACATACTGAGATGTCCGCCCTATGTAGACCAAATATTTCACTTAACTAAAATCTAAAACAACCAAAAAGAAAAGAAGTGATATCACCCCACAAAAATAATTTGTGAAAATTGTTTAAATTGTGACATTAAGACATTATTCGAAAAAGATTTCGGAAACATATCTGGAAATTCATAGTTTTCGGATTTTTTTGGTCAAAAAAGTGTTGAAATTCTGGTTTTCAAACTCAGGTCCCATTCTTGCATTAAATGCCCCGAAAAAATGGACGGACAATATAAAAAATAATGATTTTGAAATTTTTTATGACCAAAAATAGGGTAGACCCTTCCAAATGATAATATGCGGAGAAAGTAAAAAATCTTTCTGTAAAGCATACACTTATTGAGTGTAAAAAAAACCTGAAATGATTGAGACACCGTCTACATAAGGCAGATATCTCAGTATTTCGAAAATAGACTAAAAGGTCTATTTTCAATATGATTAAAAAAATAAAACTGCAATAACGAACCATGAAATATCTAAAAATATAAATTCAATTATAAAAATTAGAAAATTGTTGAATCAGAATAAAATACACGAAAAGTAGGATTTTTAAAATGGTTCGCATTCAGAACGAGAAAGCTATCCATGATGTAAAATACCTAAATAATAGTAAAGTAGAATTTCCAGCTTTATTTTGTAAATTTTAATAATTTTAACTACGAATAATTCGACTGACAGCTGCTATCTATTTTTGAGATTTAAAAATTAATTTTTTATGTTAAAACAGATTTCTATTTTGATTCTATTTTCATTTTGATATTCATGATGTAGATAATCCATTACCATAGACAATTTAGTTCTTAATCTATTCTAACTATCATAATTTTTCACAGTCATTTTCAAGAAAAATTCGCAATTCAGTTCTTCTAGTAAGTAAATTGTTGAATTGAATCCAAATGAGTGGAAAATTATCAATTTTGATGTATCAATATTCATAGTTAACTTTCTTGTTAATTTTCAAATAACATTGTTGAAAACATGTCGTGGTTATTCGACTTTTTCTGGCAAATGAAAAAAATCTCATGAAAAGTAGCTTTAGAGTCAAATTATCTATAATATGAAAATCTAAAAATGAAAATTTTTAGATTAGGTCACTCCTAATTGACAGTCTGTAACCATATTTGGTATTTTTAAGTTACAGGGTTGCAAAGAAATTTATTGTTTTCCAAATTTATGAGCTCTATTTTGAAGCCTCCTCCGAGACACACACTCATTTCTCATTCTTACTCTCAGCTCCCTAGCATTATTTGGTTTCAAAAATTTTGCTTTTCAAGTATCCCATAGAAAAAAGGCTTTCGGTTTGAGAAAAGAAATTCACTACAAATTTTGACATAAGGCGTAGTCGTTAAGTTTTTCCTCCAAATATGTACTGAAATATTTCTATTAGGAATAATAACGTGTGCAGCACTGTTGTTTTCAATGTACTCATCAAATATTTTTAATGTAATGTAAGATAAGAGGTGGTACAAAAAGAAGGCAAGAATTTGAGAGTTGAGTAGTGGGAGTGGGAGGAGCGAAGGGGCGGGAGCTGGTTGATTTGTAGGATAAGGCGTCCAGTTTTAGTAGTAATAGCGCAATGGACCGTGGCGCATCGTGTTTTCGCCGTTGAACATTTCTTCAAAAGTAATGAATTTATTAGTACTGTTCAGCCGCTTTTCCGCACAGAGTTCAATGTTCTACCAAATGGTGCAATACCTGATCACAACACAATACTTCGTTAGGTTGCCTCTTTTCGCACAACTGGATCAACAAAATGTCGACTAGGCTCCAATTAACAAAGTCATATATTAGATAATCTAAACATTGTATTCATGTGAGTCCATTTTGTAGGTAACTCAAATAAATTAAATTTTACTGGTATGGAATACATGCGTTCTTTTTGCGCCACTTTACAAAATCATATAATATAAGATATATTTTGCAATGCTTTAGACATTATTTCGTATGATACAGCTAGGTACTCAAAAGTAGAAAATATCTAACTACAATTTGATTTTTATTGTGAACATAGGCGTACTTACATAGATTTCTTTTCTGAAGATATTCTATTTTCATGATTTCAAATATGATACTCGAAAACCTGTATCATCTAACATTTCTTCACAATTTACAGTTATCTGGGTCTAATGGATGTAGATGTCTATTGAAAGAGGATCTATTTTCTGTTAATTGATGATGTTTTCTTCACAGTCAAACTAAACACACGTTTTCTATATAGGTATATATATGGGCAGATTTGGCTATATTTATGACTAGTTGGGAATTGAAAAATAGCAAAGAAATATTAAAAACTTTGTAAAAAAGATTTATCTGTTATACTTTGGATTGAAACTAGGTGATCATGATCAATATTTCGAACAGCATAAGGTATGTCATGCAAGTGTTAAAGATCTGAGAAATTGGTCAAAAAAATAAATTGATGATTATTACTTTTTAAATTTTGATTGCCAATAATTTAACAACAAATAATAATCTTCCAACAAATGATTATTTTATTTTTTTTTAAATATTTGTCATATGATTAATATTACCTCATAAGTACAAAAAGTGTATGCAGAAAATATGGGCTTATATTTGGTTTATCTATATTATCTACTCAATTGACAGTTCTAGTTTTTGTAACTACTTCTAAGACTTTTCCCATCTGAGCGGTTATAAAGATTATGATAACGTTTCTAATTAGGTTATTTCCGATTTGAACATCTTCGACCCTTGATATAGAAAATCATATCACGCCTCTAATTATTGACAAAATCGTTATGCTTAGGTTCTACAATCAGTATTGGGTCCAACTATGTCTCCCATTTATATGAACTTTAGAACTTCTCTGATAAAATTATATGCTGTTTTGAAAATAACAAAAGTAGATTCACTTGAATGATTGTCACTTTTTTCTGACTAATTGAAATGTCATGAAATTTCACACGTAGCCTTTTGAAAGTTGGTATATGAATTTGACAATGGCAGCACCATCTGTGTGTCACTCACACGACTTATTGAGTGATGGCATATTTCTCAGTGGATCTAGTATAGATGAACAGGTGAAGCTTCTAGCGCGTAACAAATAGATCTGGGCTCAATTCCATTCCGGATCGTCTGAATTATTTTTCCTTTACCGAAGACTATTCACTGAGTCAAGTCTTTCCTTTCATTAATTCGCCATTTCCCTACATTTATAAAATAGTGATACCGCTTTTTATAAGTTCCATTCTCAAACAGAGTCATTTTGAAAATGCCATGGAAAGCATCCCTCGCTTTTATGTGACATTGATTTTTCTTCAAAGTTTTATTCTTATACTGAGAATTATTTTTCACTTCTTAGTTCATATTGACTTAAAATTACTACTAGCGCCTGATATTAGCAGAGTTGGAGTTCAACTGCCGATTCTCATTTCGAAAAACGTGAAATTGACAATTTATTTTCGAATAGAAATAGTGAAAATAAAAGACGAATGCCAATTCATAGCTTATACACCTGTTATCTCGAAAACTGGAAATATTTATGTATATGCGAAATGTTGGGCTAAATCATAATACATAATGGACGTTTTTAATGTATCACTCTTGTTTTGATCGATAGATATAAAGCTTTAGTAAATGAAGCGGCTTAATACAAACATTATTAACAATATTTTCATAATGATTTCTTTTGAAGATACGCTGCTGTTTGTGCTGACAGCGATGACAATTCACTTCTTGAGACCTTTTCGATTACAAGTTCAACGTATTTAATGGTATCTAAGAGAATTTAGTGTTGGCAAAACTAACTACTGAGAAAACTGCAAGCTTTAAAAAGTTATGGGAATCTATTCAGATAAAACTCATCTATTATGGCTCCCTTGATGTCTAAAAACCGTATGACAACTAATGGTTTCGATGAAACTGGTCTATCAGCAGTGGAATTTCACGGTAAGAATTCAATAAAATACATGAGGAAAATTCCGGAATTAAATCGAAAATGGTGGTATACTATCCTACAATCGATTTCACAATTTTAAAACTAAATTTATTATGAATGGTAAAAGCAAATCGGGACAAGGAATCGGGAAAACTTAGATTGGCCACTGTTAGCAAATTATTATACATAAAAACATCGAATATCTACAAAAATATTTGAAGAATGTGTTGGTTACGATTTGTGAACAGCCATCACATATTGGCATTTCTAAGAATTCACGTCATCAACTTACTTTAAAAATATTTATTTAAATTCGCAATTTCTTGCGAATTTTCAGCAGTAAGTATTGAGGCAGTTTCCTTTTCAAAAATTGATTTAATGATTGTTTAAAAAAACCGTAGAGAAAAAAATGGAGAAATTATACAATGACCTGCAGGAATATATAAATGGAATAAGAAAAGAAAATTGGAAAATAATTATAATGGAAGATTTGAATGCCCAATTAGTAACGACAAAAATCTAGGACTAGGATGTATGGGAGGAGAAGGAGAAGAAATAATAATGAGGAATGAGAGAAGAATGATTAGACTCTGTGAGAGCTATGAATTGATGATAGGAAATTTATATGGAGAGCAAAAACTACAGCATATATACTCATTCATAGCAGAAGGACGAAAAACAAAAATTACAATCGATTACATAACATACACAAGGAAAATAAAAGAGAAGATAGGAAAAAACAAAATAGGAAGATAACATAGGAGCGGAAATGATGAAATATTCAGGATTAACGGTAAAAATAAATGGATAGAATAGAATAGAACATAGAATAGAATAGAATAGAATAAAGACAATAGAAGACCTGAAAATGAAAGTTAATATCAAGAAGTATATAACTGTCACTACTTCCCAGTGCACAAATTGTGATGAAGTTGGAAGCACAAACAAGCATATATTTCCAGTATATTTTTTGGCGGTATCGTATATAGAAGTATACAAAACTTTGAGAAAGGGTGAAAATAAATTGAACGTCATAAAATCTTTGGACTATACTCCCAATGGAAAGATCTCGTGTGAGTTACGACAGTAAAAAATTATTCTCCGCGCTCCTGTTTTGCTAATGTAGTAAATTTATTTCCATATCTCCTATAATTCGAACAAGTTTTTTTTAGTACTTCAGTAAAAACACAGCGGATTGCACATTTATATTGCACATTATTTCCATCATCTACTCTATAATTGATATCAATACTAAGAAAACAGATAGTTGTAAATTAAAAATTTTCGTGGATGGTTTTCGGACGGGGAATTGAATGAAAATATTGGCAGAATACTCGAACTCCCACATATAGTAGAACTTTTTTGGAATTGATTACTATCAACAGTTTTGTGTTAGTTCAATCACTTTTTTTGAATTAAAATTTATTTTATGATGAAAACGTCACGTATCACTGAAATATTAAATATCTCCTAACAAAATATATTTATCACGATGTATAGATAATATGAGAGTATACATTTTTCAATAATTCTTCAATTGGTACGACTTATATAGACGTGTACATACTCTTAGGCTTCTACATTTATTTCGAAGTTATATCTACTTACCAAATCTAGGTTTTCTATAATTGTGTTTCTATATTTTTTCTCAGAAGAATAGGATATATATATATATATATATATATATATATATATATATATACACACAAAAAATTGGAAGTATGAAGTTAATAGATATTTTCTACTATGAATCTCTTACAGATAATTGAAATTGCAATTGAAAATGGCTTATTAGGAACACTATTCTTGAGATAAAAATTGGAATATTGCTTCAAAATGTACATCAGGATTTTTAATTGAATTATTTAGATGAAGTATTTTTTTTTTAAAAATATTCACATTCTAATGTTATTTCTAACAATTGTTTGACAAGTGATAAATAATTTCCTTATATCTTATACATTATATCGCCCTAAAATGGCCTAATCTAGAAAGTTAATATACCTATTTTTTGTATAAGACGTTTTCCAGCACCAAATTATTAAAATTTGTGATTATTGTGAAAAAAAAAAAATAAAAACAAACTTACGAATTAATATTGTTGTATCAGCAATTCTCGTAGAGATTTCTTGAAGACAAATAGATTAATTAGAAAACCTTAATTCGTATCAGAAAAATCAACAGTAAATTTGTCCTTTTTTTATTCCGACATTATTTTCTTCAACTAAGTACAAATTGATAATGAAAGATGTGAGAAAATACATTAAGGAATCAAACCCACTCGAGAATTCGAGAAAAAATAATAAGTAGTTCAGTGTTTCCAATTACTTCATTTGAAAAATCTGAAAAAATCACGATAATTGTATTGATTAGCTTATGTTTTTTTCTTAAATAAACATCCACTATGTTGTATTATAATATATAGTAGAAGAAATCTACGAAAAATATTTACTACCAGTCAAGTTAGTCTAATTTTTGTAGTGTACAAATTAGGCATGTAATTGAATTGGATGTTTAGCTATGCAATTTTTTTGTAAGATCAAAATATCCCATATTATGTGCATACATGGTTTAAGCTCTTGCTATTGAATAATAACTGCGGGCGATCAAAACTAACCCTATTCTCTTCTATGTAGCTGACAACCCTCCAAAATTAGGAGTAAAGTAAATAAATACCAACAACAAAAATTAAGAAGAATCTATCAGAATGGATTTCTCACGTAAGTCGAATGTGCTCCGGGCAATCAACAGAGCTGCCTGATGTATGGATGATTATGAAATATGGAGGGTAGAAAGAAGGTATGTGTAAATGAAAAGTGTCCATTGAAATGAGCTAAAAAAGAGTGATGTCACATTAATATCAGAGTATATATCAACCCTTTAAGGTAATATTATTTTTTACAGCGCGTGGAAATTTTCAATACTGAACTATGATATTACATTCGATTCATCTACATTCACACAATACCCATTGTATACAGCAGCGTCATTCTAGAAGATTTTTTAAATTGAGTATCCAGTTGCTCATTTTTTTAACTTTTCTTTCATAATATATACTCCTAACATTCATATTCTGAAGCCGATAAGAACTAGATTTCTCTCCGAATTTTTTGTAAGTGCAGAATATCGCATATTGCTGTTGCATAACGACTGCTTACGACTGAAACTATCTGATGGAACAAAAAAATTCAAAGAGAAGTTAATAAATACCAGCAACAAGTAGGTTAGATCTACTACAGAAGACGAAAAAGTTATATTACAAAAGTGATTCAACCAGCGAATCGGAATCATATTTGCATGGTTATTATACAGAAATTAACTATATTTGTTCTTAGAGTTGCAAATCACATGCCAGCATGCAATAAAATCAGCACCAAACCGAGTTTTTTGTGTTTATAACGAACTCTTCTATTGTCATAGCTTCTCCCCAGATAAAAATTTTGAGGGAGGTAAAAAGTAGACGGATGGATTGATGTTGTGTAGTACTGTTGTAATGTCGCTCCACATAACGCGCCAAAATTCTTACATAACGCTTTTGAAATAAGTCTTAAGATCATTATCAAGCTGAACTAGGATTTTTGAAGCGATGTATGAGGGCTCTTCAGCGAGGCGATCTACAGATTCGTTTCAAGTAATTTACATATGAAAAAGAGTGTTATATTATGAGCAATAATGTGATCTCATTTGATTATGATGAATTGCATTGTATTGCATCAATCTTACCCAATTACTTATCAAATTATATTTATATATAATACTTTTAAAGTGATATGTCTTAAATACTTAGAGCCAATGAAAATAATTTTCCAGTATTTGAAAAGTCGAGCACGTAAACTTAAAACCAAGGTTTCCGTGATTTATAGTTTCAACTTCACCTTGACGAACTCTTGCTAACTACATATGATATACCACTTTGAAAAATATAATCAGAAGTTTTTATCACCTCTAGTTTCTGAAATTCGGTTATGTTGGTATGAAACAAGCAAAAAATATATATTCACTAAGAGAAACTTTGCTAAAAGAAATCACTGAGTCTATAAAACTTCGTTTTAGTGCTGTTCTTGATGAGTAGGCTTATAACGCGTCGGAGAACAACAATAGTCAGACATCATGTTCGTATCCCTGAAATCCTAGGAGCTCTCTTCCATGATGCATACGCTTCCCCTGCTCTTCGCCTATGTCTCCTAAATTTTCCAGAAACCTATCCAGGTGACTATGGAGGAAGTTTCGGATTTTTTATTCAAGAAATTCTATTCTAACTCAGTCATAGAGTTTATGAACTGAGTATCTTACGTTATTCTAACTAACTGTTTCATGATGCCCAATTTTATATGTAATGGTGGAGGGAAACACTATTAAATTCTGGACTTTATTTTACATTCAAAGCTCATCATTTTTTCTCAAAGGCCAGCTTCTCCTTACGCAATGTTCTTGTTCAGCTCTACTGTTCAAAAGACATATACAGAGGGAAACTTTTAGTAACCAGTTTGTTAATCGGAAAGAATGTCCACCATTTTTAACAACTCGACAGAAATTTGCCACTTGTAGTCGTTGTATTTATATTGCGAAATGTTACAATATTTTTCGTTCAAATTTATTTTGTGATACACCCCACAAAAATGATCGCATCACTCATCATTTTAAATGTGTTGACTGTTTTTCGAATTTTATTATTATTAGGAATTAAAACACCAATAGATACGCCTTTTGCAACATTTATTTTATATCAGTTTAATCGTTAGAGGACAAAAAGTTTGATTTACCAGAACATAGAAAATATCAAAAAAATTTTACAAAACATCTGTACAAAAAAATGAACGATGCTTAAACTAAAACCAGCAAATGAATTTCTGAAGGCTTCTAAACAGGTTCTGGACATGTTTTCCCAGAAGTTAAAAAGAACATTTTGAAGATCATCTAGTGTTCTTATTGGTGCCGGATGTTGCTGAATTTGCCATCCTAGATGGTCCCAGACATGCTCTATTGGGTTAAGGTCCGAGCTACGTGCATGACAATTCAAGGTGGGTATCTCGACCTCTTTTAAGTACTGCCAAACCACCCTAGCAGCGTGTGGACGCATTAGAACAGAGTTGCCACCGATATGAGGCATATAGGGCACTACATGGGGTTCTAGGATATTGGTTATGTACCTGTCAGCATTTAGTCTTCCATCATTCACTGGTATCAACTCCGTGCGACCCTGGAAAGAAATTCCTCCCCAAACCATGATAGAGCCACCACCAAAGCTTTTAGTTTGACAAAAATTAACCTGATCCTGCCGTTCCCCACGTCGCCTATATACTGGTACATGCCTATATGATGAATACAGACAAAGTCTTGATTCATCCGTGAAGAAAATATTGGACCAATCTTGAATATTCCAATTTTTGTGCTCGAGCAAATTCTAATCTTGCTACTCGATGTTCTCTGGTAAGACGTGGACCTATATCTGGCACTCTGGCTCGTATACCCGCTTCTCTCAGCCTATTTCTAACTGTTTGTAGGCTTATTCGGACATTACGAGCAGCCAACAGATGTGTTTGGAGCCTTCGAGCGGTGGTATGCCTAATTCTTAACGCCGTTAACCTCAAATAACGATCATCTACTTCCGAAGTTACTCTTCCGCGGCCTTGTCCTGGTCTTCTGGTTAGCTGTCCTGTTTCTTGGTAGCGAATAACAACTCTGGATATGATGCTTTGTGGAACTCCAATTACCCCGGCGAAGTATCTTTTACTGCGGCCATCTTGTATGATTCTAGTGGCTTCTTCATTAGTCACATGTATTGTTAAACGTTAAGGCAAATCCATTATTAACAAAATAAATTTAAATTTTCACTATACAATAACACAATTTACTTAGGAAGTTCTTCTCAATGCATTCTCCAAGACAGAAATGATTTACTCGAGCATTTTTGCTTCCAAAAAAATTTGTAGGAAATTGTTATATTTTTTTGCCCATGATAAGAAACCGAAATATCTGTTAAGTAGATACATATACAGATTGTCCCAAAAAATATCCTAAAATACCAGTGATGCGATAATTTTTGTGGGGTGTTTAGTTACCTCAGCGTATTTATCTCTATTATTTAATACAACAAATACATTTTGAGTACATTTTGAACTGTCAATGAGTAAACGCCAGTAATTTGTTTCGTATTGCTTCAAACCTATTTTTATAACTGAGTTTTTGTTAATTGAATAGAAGAATATACTATTTTTTATTCGGAAAAATATCGCCATAATTTTTTCATAGCTCTCACGCTAAACTCAGAATAGCAATTTTTTTTCTTTCAGTCTTGATAATGACAACTATGAAGCTTCTTCTAAAAAATCTTTTACACTGCTCTGGACGTTGAACACAACTAATACTTATACACTGCAATAAAAAATGGATTTTTGGTGTTTAAACTGTTTCAGCTCATGCTACAAAAATAAAAATCTTCGAGATGATTCCGTGGTTCTCGCCAAACAATCGGTGTTCCAAATTTTCAATTTTTAGCGTTTTTGCATAATATTAAATATTCCACACATGATTCACAAACACAATTAATTGGGAGCTCAATACTTTTCATTTTTATTCAAGATCATCCCAACTTTTCTACAATCTACATATCCTCCGCTTATAAAACAAAAATGATCTGGATTCTTCAAACATTATCGATTAATATATACGATAAAAATCAAAAACAAAGTAATTTGAGCTGTTCAAAATAAATTTAGGGTAAATGTGCTAAACACAATTTATAAGGGAACGTAAAAACAGTTAAATTTTGAAAACTAGTGTTTGTTTGATTCAGACATATTTTCTCATGTGATGAAACAATTCAGTGAAAGAACAAGTTATCATCTTGCTACAATGGTTAACAACTTTGCTATAGTCAATTTCAACTGAATTATTGTCTTACATTAATATAGAATAGATGATTACTATGAAGGAGATGATAACTTTCGAATTAGTGACACGCAATGTATTAATCAGGTAAAAAAATGCATTCAACTAGAAAGATAATTCAATTTGTGACTGAGGAATAGGACTACGTAGTTATCTGTTTTCCAAGTATTTAACAATATATATTCAAGATTTCTATGAAATATTTCACTGAAATTTTGACAAAAATGCAATAACCTTCAACAACCTGTAGTTGATGAATACGTGAAATTTTACCTAAAGTTTCTCTCAAATACAAATATGGAAAATGTCGGCTTGTTGTGAGTAACTCAATTCTAAATCTATTACATTAGATACAAAAAGTTACAAAGAAAACTCGACATTTCATTTGATAATAAGAAAAATAAAAAGATACACTTACAAGTCAATTTTACTTTGAAGATGACAACTTTTTCTTATTTTCAACGTCGCCGCTTTAACCGTCGGCTTCGCTTCAGATGAAACTTACAAATTGTTTAATTAGATTTTTGATAAAATATATTGGAAAAATACACAAACACCATAACATGAGAAATATTTTGCTGGTTTTTTACCTATACAGAATTAAAATGAGGTAACTTTTCTAAATTATACGAAGTGGAAGTATTAATTGGTTGTGAATTAAGTTATAGTATTCTATAATTAAAAAACCGCAGGTTATAATTTTATTATTAACTGTAACAAGAGTCTCTATTAAACTCTACACAACGATCTCCACGTCTAAATTTAACTAATTTAGAACCAGAGTTGAAGCCTCTTTAATCCCCTCTACGTCCCCATGATGAATTCCTTTGAGGTGTAACTTTATCGTGGAACATAAGAAAAAATCGCAAGAGTAATAGGGGACAATAGGGTGGGTGTGGCATCGTTGGAATGCTTTTTGCTGCAAACTGTCAGCGTTCAATTGGAGCAATATACCCCTCTTAGCTTTCAACCGTTCCTGCCCCGAGCATTAATACAGATCTGTCCAGTCACTTTTTTGTCAGAGTAATATATTCTCATACCGTGGATATCGAAAATAAACAAAAAAAGATCAAATTACCTTTAGACGTAACTTGGACATGTTCGATTGTGTTGGTCGCTTCCCTTATGGATTATTTGCTATTGAGAAATAAATATGTGGGGGTATGAGAAGAGGAGATAACAAATTATAGATTCAATATAATGAAACTTTTCACCTCAACAAGTTTTCTTGCATTTCTTTGTAATCTGATGATTATTGCCATATATTGAGATGTACTGATTTCTTTGATCTTTGTAAATTTCTGTAAATTTGTGTGTAAGTTTCTGATATAAATCAAAAGCTTCTCAGTCAATTTAAAAAAAAATCGGAATTGAGAGCGTATTATTTTAAGTGACACTCTCAGTTTCAATTAAAACAAAACGTAGATCTATCTAATCAAATAAAAAAAGTATTTTCTACCACAAAAATGTTTATCAAGTAAATGATTTATCTCCTTCGAATATACCATTCTATAAATGTTATAATTAATAATCCACTTCCAACCAAATAATGTCATGAAAAAATATTAATATATACTAAATGTGGAGTATAAAAATTTCCAAAAATCTCTGGGTTATTAATCTTCGAGCTATTCACGGCTAATATCCATCAATAAAACACGGCCCTTACTTTGCATACTCAATTCCTTTTAGCGCTAGCTCTAATGGTGTTTATATTGAAGCAAATCTTGGTGTATAATATCTGTTGCGTGTGTGCTATTTCGAAATACGAAAAGTTTGAGATTTTATCTCTAGCACAACAACTAGAGTAACATATACAGTTACCTGCTATATAATTGATAAGGATTATATTGGAAACGAAGTGTATATTATGTTCTAATTTATTCACAAATAATTTGATAAATAAAAAAATCTCTTACCATAAGTATATTGCGAATTTTCTTTGATGACTTTTTCAGCATTTTTTCTAGCGATGTAGAACCACTCTGAAGTGTTGCCAAGATAATGGTATTCGACAGATAGGTCCTTAACCAGGATGTTTCCCTCGGGTAAACGATAAGCGTAAGGGCAAAAAAGCAAATGATCTTTATACTGATGTTCAGCGTAGCAGTTGCCTGCAGCGAATATAACATCGTTAAATTCCACTAAGGAATAAACCATTGAATAAAGAAGATTTTCTGAAGTAAGTGCTTTTTGATCGGCGTATTTCCAGATTCTGGTTAACATGTTTGCCCTATTGACACATAGATCCGCTTCAACTCTAAATCTTTCTTGAGCGTATCTGTCCACTACACCTTCACCTAAATTCAAATCTGTTCCCGCGGTGCAATTTTCTCCAAGTAGATGTTGAGATTCCACTATTCGTAAAAATCGAGTAACGATGTCAGCATGACCGCGACTACTTTCAGCTCGACGAAAAGTTTTTTCTCCTGATTTCTGATTTTTAGACGTATTTATATCATTTGCATTCGGAAACTTCTCCGAGGCAGTTTCAGTTTCATTACTATCAACTTTATTGAAAATTCGTTTCTCTCCCATGTATAAAACAGTTTTGTCGATGTGTTGCCAACTATTATTTGAATGAATGGCAGCGTTCGTATTTACTTTTATATTTATGTTTCTATCTGATTTCGTTCTATTCGTATTCTCAATAGATTTACGAGCATTTGGACTTTCTGAAGATAATTTAATTATTATCTGTTCATCTGATATCGTTAAAGTAGAATTATCGAACAACATATCTGAAGATTCAGTTACAAAGTTAGCTACATTTTCAAAATCTGAAGAAAGTTTTTGAATTTTGAAATAATGGTTACCGTGTCTTCGGTTTCTAACAAGTCGAGCCCTTCGATGCCTTATTTGCAAATCACTTGAAAAAATTTGCCCTGATAAAAAGTTCAGTAACAATAACATTAATATCACATATCTGGAGAACAGGAAAAACATATCTATTTTTATATTTATAACACAATTAAATATTTATCATTAGTTTGACACGATGTTTTGACAGGTTTTATGATTAAGTAATTTTTAAAGAGTTCATGGTGAAGGAAAAGTTTTGAAAATCACGAAAAGCGCGCGTGTTTCTGTGACGAAATGAAACATGAGGCGATAGGGAAAGCGCCTATTGAGAACTGATTCGGGGTAAATATTGTTGAGAAACCAGATGCGAACAGGGATGTGAAAACGCGCCACCTAGTTTAAGAAGCTGGCAAGCGCAAGCGTACTTTTTGCACTCAATCATTTATATATTTATGTCCCCACTTTTAAATATCATGAAAATATGTGTTTTTCTCTTTTCTGAATATACCACTCAACTTTCACCAATACTATAAGCGATAGTGCCGATGAAATAAATTCCACATAATGAAGAAACTTCTCTAGAGATAATGATTTTCAGAAACAGATTAATTAATTTTGTAGCAAAATATGCCTCGGTGCTTAACGTTTGTTCCTCATTTCGAATTGCAGGACTATGAATTTGGAAAGCAAGTGATGTAGTTTGAAATTAAATTCGTATGATAATGCCAAAAACAAACTTTTGCATTTTAAATTTTAAGCCTCACGTTTCAAATATAATTATACTATAATTAAAGACTATTCCTCCATATCTTGATTCCAATGTGTGTCACTTGATTTTCCAGCCTATTTGTCTTTAACACCCTACTATTTAATAATCATATGAGTCCCTTGAACGGAACGAGAGCTTAGGCTTTTCCTTTCAGTTCATATTTTTTCTATGGACCCAGATATTTCCATCAAATCAATTTAATTTTTGAGGAAATTGTATAATTGAAATTCTAACAAACAGTATATATAAAAAACCAGGAAGTGGAAGCTGAACTTTAAAATCACTTTATATGTACATTTTTATGAAATTTGTTGGTTGTATGGAGCTTAGGACTTTCGAGAACATTTTGGAGGTGATGAAGATTCATATAAACCTGTATTCCCCTCAATCTATGTCATATCTAACAGATCTTCATATATTGCTGTACCAAATTTATAATTTATTCCATTATATCACATCAATTTTGGAAGATTCTGAAAAAATATTTGAAAATATTTCTCAATGCAAAAAAAATATTTGAAATTAACCATGACAAAGTTCGAAGGGTAGTACCATTACCTTCACACTCTTTACAATGTCAAAGATTGGCTGATTATTGTATGTGTATTGTTTGTGTGCTATCAATGGCGTTGATAACAAATGAAATGATAACATTTATAACCGGAACTTTGTGAACAGTTGTATCTCGATGGATTATTGTCTTGTCTTGGAATAACATAACTATGTATCCAATATTGTCGGCTTCTTCCCTTAATCATTTTCGTTCTCCTCCAACAAAAAAAATTGCTCTCCTTTCCATAGTTTGATATCGGGCAACCTCTTGCTCATAATGAACCCGACAACGTAGTTGAAATCAGCCCTATATTGAAAAAAAAATTTATTAATAAAACAACTACAAGATGAATGTGATTAAGGATCCGAACACTCAATCCGACAAATGTAGAAAGTATCAGGAAATATCAAAGACAGGTGATGGATAACAGACCTGATATCGTAGTGGTGGATAGAAGAATCATTTCAACTACGTGGATCTCGCAATTGAGATTTAACAAATGTGGCACAGCAGAAATATGGAAATACTCGTGGTTTCAAGTATTATGTCACTAACTGGCGTCGTACATAAGATCCTGCACGACAGTTGTCGCTAAACTGGGATTACCAAAAAACACCTTCACCGACATCCATAAAGATATGATATTGAATACTGGCCACACAGTTCCCAAGTTTATTATGTAACGGAGCTCAATCCTTTTGATACTCTATATCCGAGATAGATAAATGAACTAGCTTTAATCTGAGTAGTGCCTTTTTCACATATTGATAATAATTAATAATCAACATATTTTTAATTCTAACAATTTCGAATGTAGCCGATATTTTTCATATTTATAGACCAAATTCACTGCGGTTAGTTTTCGAAACAAATATCTGTAATAGTATATTATTACAATACTAAAACATATCACATTGGAGAGAACAATTTATGATAGAAAAACAATCATAAGGATTATATAGCCGCGCGTTTTAAAATTCTTTATTTGGCATAAAATTACCGATTCAAGCTTTTTTTTCCAATACCGAGAGGATTTAATTAGTCAAAAATACGATTACATCGTAAAAATAATTGGGAAATGACTTATTAAGGAGAAATTTTTCTATAGTGAAGGAGAAAATTTATCTTGAGAATCTTAAAACCAGCGTAGAAGGCTTAAAAAACTGGTAAAATGTGCAAGGAATTGGAAATTTGGATAGTTTATGTAATGACCTGTCGTCTGGTTTCGATTTTCTCGTCCCTTGAGAATCATGAAAAATTGGTGTTGTGCACGTTTCCAGTTATTTGTCTTGTTAACAACCATTCGAGCAGAAAAGATGTATAAACAATGATCAAATTCAAATCAAATCATTCCGAGATGTTACAATAAAACTATAGCTACAAAACTTATCATTTAGGTTCATGGCTGTCTTCACAACGATATATTGTAGATATATAATTTTCCACATAAGTATATCCTGAAAAGATAACATTATTATACACAATGAAACAAAATCATTTTATTCCTGTAAAATTTCATACATATTATGTGGTTTCTAATACCTTCATGTTTTTTAATGAGTTGAAGTTCAGTGATTTCGAATGATCAATATTATTTTAAAATATCTCACTTCACGCTACCTCTATCTCATATAGAAGAACCATAAAGAGTTGAAGAAGATGTGGCATATGTGTTAACCCTCTACCGATTATGTGTAAATCTCCAACATGAATTGAGGAATCAGATGAAGTTCCAATATTTTCTTTAATGTATCGATGTGCATTCATATCACCCCTAACGAAGATATTACACTGAATTTATATAATATTTTAAAGATATTCTCATTAAAGATCAGTCTTTGAATGATGAAATGATAATATCCTTAATAAGAAAATATTTAAGTTAAACTGCATCTCATTTTTGAAGCGAAAACAAACTCTTATAATGACATGATTTTGATTTTATGTTGAAATTCATCCAAATATTCAAGTCTTCGGAAAACTGTTTTGATACATTATATATTCAAAAAGAATCTACATCAAATAATGCGTTGTATCCTATTTCGATGGCTTTAAAGTATAACTTTAGATTTTCAGATTTTTATAGAAAATAACTGCATCACATCTAGTCACATCGCAATTTCAAGGGCTCATCCTGTAATGTAGTTGGCTTAAAATGTCAGTGAAATGCCTGCTTGAAGACTTTGGGGAGAGTTTCAAAATAATAAACTGTAATTTCTAGCGACTGTATCTGCCTACAAAATGAATGGTTGATAAAAGAAGAAGCGGAATACGACGACTGCAATTATGTTGAAAATCGGAAAATCTTAGATCCTTCCAAATAATTCTCAGATACGATTTTTTTCCAATATTTGATCTATCGTTATTGTGACTATTAAATACTATTTGTGAAAATGTTCACTCGGTTTATTTCGTTTTAGAAACCAAATAACGATAAATTATATTGGTTAAAATATTATATAAGAAACAATAAAAAAGGGTAGAATAATTTGTACAGTAATGTGAAAAATTAATTTGGAATTTGAGGAACCGTTGATGATATTCATACAGAAAATCATTTATACTACCACTATACCAACACCCACAATCACTCTGTCTGACTGATTTATTATTGGATACATGTTTTAACAATTTGACAGTATTAATACTTATGTCATGATTATGAGTGGCAGCGTGATCGTCAATACTCGATTTTTCAGTCTAAACCGAAAGCTTAAATAGGGAAAAAGCTCCAATTCCTTACCCACCCTATAGTTTAGTAGTATAAATATGAAGATTTACGCCAAGGATGGTATAGAACAGGTAACTCAAGTTATTAGGCTTTAGCTTAGCTTCAGTCTCTGAATATGATAATTTGGTTATCAAAGCACGTGTCAGACAGTTTAATTGTGAGTGTTAATGTAGTGATAGTATGAATAAAGTGTTTAAAATATGAAAAATGATATATTTCACGCTGGAACAAATAAACAACAGATATTCCTAGTAGAACATTTCAACTATATATTGTTGGCGTATATTCCAATAAACTATTAAGTAAAATTATCTTGTTGTTGTATACAATCACTATTTATCGCAGTAATTGGTAATTTTGACGAATGACAACCAGATAGGCGATATTAATGAATTCCATGAATTAGTAAACAGTCGCAATTACCAAAGTATTGATTAACGATATATAAATTAAAAAAAAACAGTGAAATACACTGAATGAAACGCACAACAAAACAATCTTAATATTGTAAAAAGTATTATACTAATAATGATGATTTAGTTCAACGAAAGTAAAAAGCTACTACTATCGTCAAGAAAGCTTTATATATGATGGTCGCCTCAGGATTCTCTGGATAACGTTGTAAAAAATCAGATCGATTTTATTTTCATCAATGAAAGATCTACCAAACGAGTATATACACACCTATTCAGTATCATCCTTGAGTTTTTGAATATTCCATTTTGGTTGCTTTATTCTTGCCATTGACCTTACTTTATAGAACTTATTTCTGATGGTCGGTTCGACAAAATAATGATCAGAGTCACAGTGAGGAGCTTTTTGGACTAGCACATGGTATATCTGATTAACTTCATCCCTTCCAGGAATTTTGCAGGTACCAAGGTGTATTCTCTTATGTTTTGAAATGTGAAGCTTATAAGGTAGTGTACATTTTCATTACTGTATCATAACGTAATATGTATTGATTATTGGCTTTGTCAAGTAAAACCATTTTACTGACCACTGAATAGATCAAAACATAAAAACTTTATTTACTCGTAATGTAATAGTTTCTCTTATCTGATTTTCTTTACAAATTAAAATCACTGGAAAAGAAACGGTAGGTCACCTTACTAAAGAAGCGTCTAACAACGTCTCAGACACCACAGTTCAATTTTCTCAAATAATAAGCTCAATTTCAAAGGCTCTATAGGTAGCAACAGTATAATATCACTCCACAACATCCGTCCATCTTCTTTTCAACTTTTTCCTAAACTGTTTTAGTGAAAGAGAAGCTAAAACTATGAGAAAAATTCGAATCCGTCATAACAAATATACACGTGGTTATATATCATGTCTTCAGAAATAGTGAGAAGTGAGACTGCGAGTCTTAAGGTTTTGGCCTGGGTTTTGCAGAAAAAGCAAGACGAGACAAAAACTAAGAAGTGAAAGACTTATGGAGGAACAAGTCCTAGTATTGCAAAGCGTACGCAAGTCCTAGACCGAGCATCCAAGATTCTTGCGGGATTTTTGTTCCATTTTCACTTTTTCAAATATTGGTCTTAATAATAGAGTCTAAATTTCTTTCAAACGATTTTCAAAAATTTATAAATGAGAGTATCATCTTGGCGTGGATTCTGCACACAAAATTTGTTCGAGAAGGATAGGCATAGAGATATTTGGGATTTTTAAAACTAAAAGATAAAATATGGTTAAATGGAAATCTTGGTATTCCTTTGATAGCTGAATAATTAACAAATATAAATTCTCTTGTTTTCATATGATTAGAAGAATCTTATATTTGGTCCTATAAAATATAGTGAAAAGGTCCCTGACTTGTTCTACGCCACTACACTGTGTGATTTGGTTAGTGTTTCATAATTAAGAAAAATTGTACCTAAAAAAGGTTTTTGTTTTGCGACTCAAAGCTCGATTTTAAAAACTTTTTATCAAATTGTAAAATTAAACATTTTAGAGTATCTTTCTTTCCTTTACAATGTCCTGATAAAAATTAATACAATTCTAAAGTTGAGTTGAAATCTGAAAAATAATTATATAAACACGAAAACATCTCTCAAATTATGAATTTTCATCACTGTCGTACTATTTTTAAGATCTTTAAAAAGTGGACGATTTAAAAAGAAAAAGTCTCTTATATAAGAGCATCTGCAACGTTTTTCATAATATTTACACCAACAGACTCCATTTCTACTTTCTCAATAATTTATTTACTTTAAAAAGAGAGTTGTTAGGGTTTTGGTACAAAACCAAGACCACTATTATACTTGAGGTCCAAAATCTAGGCTAAGGGTAACCTGGTCTTGGTTTTGTATTTACTTATCACTGCAATAAAATTGTCTTATTTGGCATAATTGTCATACTAGTATCAGCGTCAAGTAACTAACCGGTTACTGTTGAGCCTAGTCCCTAGGGGAAAATGAACAGACAAAAAGAATTTTCCAAAGTCCCTATGCCTGTAGATAAATTTGGTTGCTACAGTTTTAGTCGGTAAAAATTGTGTCAATATTTTCGACAGAATAGTAACAAAGTACGCTTTTTCTAAAAAAAAGGTTTAATTATTTCACTGTACTCGTACATCCGCTGGTCCTCATGTTTGATAAACTACAGAAAGTGCTCCACTTTAATGCCTAACTGAAAATTCAATTAGCTGATACCTTGAAAAATTCAATTAAAGAATCAACGTTGGCGGCATGGTTGTAATGTCTGTAGTTGAAACTTGAGTATTGAATGTTACTTTCACACATACATAATATACCGTTCTATTAAAAAAAACGACTATGATGATCAAAAAAGTTATTTATTTCACAGATATTGAGTTTTGAAGGAATTTTTTTTATTTTACCACAAAACATTGGGTAGAAAAGTATGGAATATATAAGATGAGACGATTTTGAGAAATATACGTAGAATGGTCATTAATTACAATACGAATTATTTTTTAACCCATTGATTGATTGGGATATGATAATAAATTTATTTCCACTCGTGTATCTCACAATAAAATTAGTTCCAAATTCACTGTTAAACTCTTTGTAATTCATAATATTCATTTCGGGTTCTAAACTAAACGTTTAGCCGGCAATTGTCAATAAAATCGGAGTGAATAAATGTTTATCTGGGCTCATATATAAAGAAAAATTCTCCACCTCTATGGGAGCATATGCTGGTCGTAAAAATGTATCAAAATAGGAACTAAGATCAAAAATTTAACAATGATGATAGTATAGAGAGATGAAGGAATAGAACATAAATTTGAGAAACTATTATCGGAAAACAGTGAAAATACGACTTTTCGTTCGGATGTGCCAGGCTATAAACTTGTTTCGTTCTACAACATAGATTGTGTTATGCGGGCCAGTTATATTTTTGAGATAGGGATACTTATATTTTAATTATCCCATGCGTACGTCAATGGTAATCACCACAACCATTTTCTTCTGTTTTGTCAATAAAAATGTTTCATTCAATGTTGTCGCGATTTTTATAATTTTTGAATAAAAACGAGACTGAGGCTTTTGGGAATTTGAGTTTACTCTTACCATTGCGAATATGTTAAATGAATTTGAGATGAGTTTTTTCAGTTTCTGAATATTTATACGATATGGTTTCTGTTTGTTAGTCTGAAGAACATCTATGTATTTTATGGAAATATAGTATTAATAATGTTTCATATTTAACAAATTCAAATGTACCGGGTGGACAACTAAGAACGGCCTCAGGAACGGATTATATTACAGCTTCAGGAAAAAAAATATAACAAAATTGGCCCGAGAAACAAGTGAGAATAATTTCAAAATTTTGGGTACACTATTAGAGGGCGTATTTGAAAATTTTAAATTAAAAAAGCAAAATTTTTCACAATTCACCCAATCATGATGCGCTATATGCGATAATCAGATTCTTCAAAAAATTCTGCTCATTTTTTATACCACAAGCTTCAGCCTATTTCCTCAAATAAGAGGTGGAGGGAGTGTTGTTATGAAAAATGCCTGTAAATCCGTTTTTGCTTAGCCGATTTTTAGAAACTTGATGTTGTTTGAAAGAGCTTCCGTCCAGCTACACAAAATATATCAATTCCAAGCAATTCAGTTAGCAATGTGAATATTAGAGGGCGATGTTTCATATATTTTAGATATTATAATTTCTCTCGCCAGCTTAAGTAAGTCTTTCAAAATTAAATGAAATTAGCATTAAAGTAGCTTAAACCACATTTCGATATTTTTTTTTCTGTTTTTGTCTGTCTTCTATCTCTTCAAATAAAAGGTGGAAAGCGTGTTGTGAAAAAATACAGTTCTGCATACATTAATGTTGTTTAAAAGAGTTTTGTCCAGAAATACATAATATATAAATTCTAAGCAATTAATTAGCGATGTGAATACTACAGGACGTCAAATCTTCAAGATATTTGGATTTATTGCGATAAATTTGAAAAAAAGTTTGAGAAACTCTTTTAAAAAAAAAATATTAGCATTAAAGTAGCTAAAACTGCATGTCGATATCTTTTTTCTGTCCCAAGGTATATTAAGTGTGTTAACGGCGAGAATTTTCCTTCAAACGTCTATTAGGCTGGTACACTCAAACGGAAATTAAAAATTTATTCTGAATGGGAAGTTCTTACAATGGCCTATCTGCAGTAACTTAAACTGTACTCATAATAATCTTATTATTGCTGCTAGATGGCGTTATCTCAATGTAAAGCTAATATTACTAATATTAAGAACCAAATCTAACAATTAACAACTTAGATAATTAATTACATAATTATTGACGCCCTAGGAATTCAAAATGTCGTCCATCATTTTCTATACATGACAGTTGGATAAGACTGCAGTTTTAATTTATACCATTGAAATACTTCTTATTGCCCGTCATATTCTTTTAATCACATCATCTTTTGTCGTTGGTGCAAACAAGATCTTTTATTCTGCCCTACAAATTAAAATCTAAGCAAGTTAGGTCTGAAGATCTGGGTGGTCTAATAAATGAACTTCCATATCCTATCCACCTATCAGGGTATGCTTAATCAAAATAATGCCGAGCATATATGGAACAATGTGCCGCGTAACCATTATGTAAAAATTATGGCAACTCGTTTCTTGAAAAGTCTAAATATTTTTCTCCATCAACTGTGTCATTAAAAAAAATGAATCCATTATTTGTCTGCCTAGAATACCATACCACTCATTCAAAGACAAACGACCCTGATGTAAAATCTTCTGTATCCAACGGAGATTTTTTTCAGCCCAATAGTGCATATTTGGCGCTATCTCTACTATTACAATTAAACGTAGCTTCATCTGTCCACATAATTCGTGAGCCTTTCAGGATCGTCATGAATCATATCGAATAGCCAGTTGTGATAATCCAACATTCAAAATCTGGTCTAGGACCAGATGATATGGGTGCAATCTAAAGTATAGTATATACTTTAGTATAATATATAGTATATATATATATATATATATATATATATATATATTATATAGTAATATAGTATATAGTATAATAAGTATAAATATAAACGGCTGTAAGACACATTGTTGTTATGTAAAAAATGACTTTATCCTCGTGGGATTTTGAAAAATTTTTCTCGTTTGACTCCCTTTTTTATCAGTTAATAACTACAATATAACTTTCACAAAATATTTAACAGAAGTTAATTCATACTAATTTACTTATCATTTAGACCATGTAGTTAAGAAAAATGAATTTCAATCAATAGCATGAAATAATTCCAGTCGATGATTTGGTATTTATATAATAAAATGGCAGTATAGAAAATTAACCCTATTGTCACAACTCAACTTTGAAATAATGACAGTTTAAGTATAATTAAAATAAAAAAATTCTTTTAAAATTGAGAAGCGAAAAAAAATTAAATAACATATTATTCTACATTAATATTTATTCTCAATTATTAAAGTAGTTACCTGTGTTTATTTAAAATATTTCGGACGATAGTTCGAGAGATTTCTGGCTAAGGTTCTGGTATTTGAATGAGGATAAACATTTACGTACCCTAACACATTAACGTTCTTTTCCTCCGGTCGAAATTTATTTTATACCCTACTATAGACATGGCCTTTTAGTTTTGTTTCCATTAAGTTCACTTACTATTGTTTAGAAATATATATTATATTTTTTATTTTATACTTTGATTCACTGGTAAATAAATACAACATGTTTAAATAATAGAAAGAATTCCACACAACTTAATTCATTAGCCTACTAGACGTTTAAAGAGAAATTCCCAGCATTTACATATTTTGCTAACTTAGTTTACTTTTAAAAGATTTTTCAAACTTTTACGCTTTTATATAAATTCATCAAGATAACTCACAATATCTAGGAGATATGAAACAGTGCCCTCTAGCATTCACGTCGCTAATTAAATTGCTTAGAATTCATACATTTTTTATTGCTGAACACAAGCTCTTTCAAACAACATTAAATTTATGAAATTCGGTTGTGCAGAACCGCAACTACAAGTATTGTTTCGTAATAAGGTTCCCACTCTCTTCCACCTTTTTTTTGAAAAGAAAGACTAAAACTTGTGTAATGAAAAATGAGTAGAATTTGTGAAAGAATTCCATTATCGTATATAAAGTGGCATTCAAACAACACCAAGTTTATAAAAATCGGCTCAGCAGAAACGGATTTACAGTCGTTTTTCATAACTAGGTTCCCACTCCCCCTCAACTAGGCTGAAACTTGTGGTTTGAAAAATGCGCAGAATTTTTTTAAGGGTTAGATTATCGCATATAGGGCAACTCAATTGGAGGAATTTTGAAAAACCCTGCTTTTTTAAATTTTACAATACGTCCTCTAGTGGTGAATCTAAAATTCTAAAAATAATTTCCAGGTGTTTCTCGGGGCCACTTTTTTTTCCTAATGCTGTAATATAATCCGTTGATGAGATATAGTGGATGACATAGTACTTACTTTTTAATAGTATGTAATTTTAAAAAATAAGACTAGGACTTAGTATGGTTTAATTTTCACTAAAATGAATGAAGTGAAATAGGTAGTCTGATATAAACCTTTTTTTTAGCTATATCAAATCTAATCGACGTGAATTTTCGCTTTACGAAAAACAATATTTGACAATTCCATTATCTACCTGAGGATAGTTTAGTCGGTGATGATCAATTCCAATAAAATGCTTGATACGATCCACAAACATTTATAAACAGGATTTCCACTGGAATTTTCAAACAATTTTCTGGTTCATTTCAAAATCATGATGAGTTGCTTCAAAAGTAACAGAAAAAACGTTCTATTAGTATTCCAGACACATTTCACCCACCATTTATTTTAACTTTTATAAAGAAACGAAACTGACATAACTGAAATTTTTCTTCCAGTGAAGTTTGAACATCACAAAATAAAACAAAAGATTTCGACATACATGACACCCCTAGGGTAATATTTTCAGTCTTTGACCAAAAAGAATACCGTATTTCTCAATTTGATATAATACATTATCCGCTTAAAATGAATCAATACCTCTGATTCATGTATTATTCATTCCCCGTCGAGATCACTGTATTACCCAACGATTTATTTAACACATATTGATTACATCGCCCAAAAAATACAAATATTTCATAAATCAATGTACAGTTAGCATTAAATAGATGCGAAGTCACTTTGTTACGATCAAATAAGTACTGAAGTGTAGTGTATGTACACAAAAATGGTTCCATAAATGCGAATTCACAATTTTCAATATGTATCCCAAATATATTTCTCAATAATTTTTTAGAATCCTACTCTTGGTAAGTTGTAGATCTTTTAATTTCAAACAGAATTGGTAGTTTCTCACTATTACTAGAATTTACAAAGTTAGGGTGGCTAAAGCTTTCAAAAATCATAACTCGCCAGTAAATTACGAATGTTCCTTGGAAAATTGACAGAAATATTCATAAATATATCAATTCTAATTTTCCTTTACCATATATCAGTTTGAAAGTTTTCTCGTGAAATAGATGAATTTAATATTTCATTATGAATCTATAAAGTTTCCGAAGCTAGTTATTATTATTAAAAAGACTTCGGTCTCTTATTAATGGTTTTGATGATATACAAGGTTCCTCAATCAAAATATACAATATCTGATTTTCACTTCAGAAATTATCTTGAATTTTGACAATTAGAAAATATGGTGTGCGCTCCTGAACGAAAAAACCAACTAGAACTTCGTCAGAGCAGATGTAAGGAAGTCTTTACCAACTTGGTAATGAAATGATCATTGTTGGGTTGTAGCAACAAAATATCAAATTGTACTCTTTTCAATATACAGAGTGCTCCGGAACTTGATGCAAAAAATTCGGGATTAAGTAGATGACGTTAAAACAATGCTGTGACATGAAAAAAGTATTCTCATACGACCCCTCATTTCTGAGTTATGGGCGAGTTGCGAAATCAGAACGAGTATATTTCAATGGATGATTACGTATGTCAATTTAGTGTGTTTGATGGAATAATAATTCTATCTAAAGGCCAAAGGAGGCTCATGCCCAATAGTTAAAAATCCGTAACTACGGGGACAACCTGTACAATCTAAATATAGAATGATGAACGATGAAATTTATGGTTTAGGAGATATGTAGATTTTCATATCGTTGTACTTGCCATAAAGAGAAAATTATGTATTATAATTATATATTATAATTTTATATATATATATATATATATATATATATATATATATATATATATATATACTGTAGGAGTTGAAATCCTAATGGATACCTGGCGTCCTTGTTGGATAGTGTCGGACTCTTAGCCAATCTCGCATTGCTTCATTGCAGAGGCTGACTTTCGTTTAGAGACTGAAAGTAGTCAAAACGTCAGATTTTAATTTCTTATCTGTATTTCAAAAATTATAAAAAAAATAATTTTGAAACAGAAGAGATCTAAAATCGAGACGATACAGAAACTTAAAACTATTAGATCCTATATTTAGATGTTTACCTATTTAAAAAGTGGAAACTGCATTGAATGAAAATAATTATCCGGAAATAATGATAAACAACATATTAAAGAAAAGGATAAACAAAATAATAATCAATTTAGAAGGGAAACAGATACTAAACATCAAAATATGAAACATTTTCCTTACCATATGTACAAGGATTGTCCCAACAACTATTATTTATTATTTCAATAGATACGATATCAGTCATGAGGACATATACAATATCCAAATATACGAAACTAACATAGGGCGGACATCTCAGAATTTAGAAAGCTATCAATGGTAAAAAAAGACCTGAATAATTGAAATTCAATTTCAATTAAACTTCGAATAATTTGACTGATAGTTGCTACTACTCATAGTCATATTTTGATAAAAACCGCAACAGGTTGAAACGTCAAATTTCTATCTTCAATAAATTATAAAAAAACTTAAGAGACCTGAAATTAAGACATATATTTATATATATTTATATATATAAATATATATATAAATATATATATATATATATATAAAAAAATATATATATATATATATATATATATATATATATATAAGTAGTTTTTTTATTGGGAACGTGGCAAGGAAACACAATAAAAACTACTCATAATATAGATGGCAAAGACAAATATATATATATATATATATATATATATATATATATATATATATATATATATATATATATATATATATATATATATATATATATATATGAATATATATATTGCTTCCTAATTATTGTATACTAGGTGCAAAAAGCCAATGATATTACAATGTTTCTTTATGTATGCTTGAACCATTGTTAGCGGAAAAATGGATTTTCAATATTGGCTTTTTTTCTTTGAAAAATTGACGAAACAAACAAGGAAAGTAATTTTTGAACGTAATTGGTACTAAAAATATATTCAAAAGAACCTTTCAATTCATTATTTTAAAGGATTCAACTAAGCAACAAAAATATATCGATTCAATTAGGGTAAAATTCATATCACGAGTAAATAAAAAGTCAGCAGTTGAATGTACGAGATGAAATCAAAGAATACGGTTAATGAAATTATATCCTATTTCAACTTATTTTTATAATACCTCATGTATAGAGGCATGCAAGTACAAGTTTAAATCCATTTTGATTCATATTTTCACTGTACCGGCTTTGCGCAGATCGTGTTTGTAGTGTCTTTTGCACAAAAGGATATGAACAACACAGCTTTGTTTTTAAATTTAAAATTAATGCCAAAAATCTCACGAAATGTGGTATGATTTGAAAGGGAAAAAATTATTAAGACGATGAAGCATCGGGATGTCCTTCGACCTCAGAACCATTAGAGAGCATAAACATCATTCAAAAGTCTTTTAGAAAGTATCTGGTCCTGGATTCGACATAGAAATAAATGAATTGCTAGTAATAGTCAATACTTTGAAGAATACTGATTAGGTTTATGTTAATTTTTTACTTTATGTGTTGGTAAAATTCTTAATGAAAAACAATATTTTGTTAGTTTGGTCAACATACAATTATGAAAAATATCATTTATAATTAATCATCTTATGAAAGTTTTCACATAAAAATTAGTTTTTTCCTAATTTTTTTATCCTGTTGATTATGGTAACTTAGTTCATGACAAATGAATTGGCTTCTCAAAATTATTACATATACTTGTGCATTCAAAAAAAATCTACAATTTTTTTCCTTATTCATCTTTGAATCCGTTTGCCTAATCCCTAAGCACGCTTCTCCTATTTTAGGAAGTTCATTACACAGCTAGTCACTTATGAACGCAGAGCATGATATTTATCTATCTACTTTACGTTCAGAATTAGTTTAGTGCTCGATACTATCCATTGATAAAAAATACACAATCATTTGCCAACTGAAATCAGGTATATAACATATTTTCCCACATTTTACAAAAACTTGAAGGCATATTTAATAGAAAGTGCTTTCTACGATGTGAACTGAGCATTTTACACACTGCCGTATATTTAATTTTATTATCTGGTTAAATTCTCACATTGTTCACATGTAATGTATATTACATATAAAAATTTTTAGATGTACATTTTCAATATCATTATTCATCGTAAATTTAGATTCTATTTCGTGTTTGTATTTATTTTATTATTTGTGTGTTTGTTTTTTGTTATTTATGAGCTCATGCCTAAATATTATGAACAATTTTTCCACAATAAAGCATTTGCTCTCTTTCCCACCTCTTGTATTTATTTCTTCACTTCTTCTTCACTATCTTTTGCCAATTATTTCGTATATCTATTTCTTTCCTGATCTTCTACTTACGTTTTCAATGGTTTCTACTTATATGACGTTAATCTTTCTGTTCTCAATCTGATGATATGACCATAAATATTTAGCTGTTTTTTTACTATACAATTATTTAAAATATTGTTTTGTTGAGGTTTTTCAAATTTGTTCATTGTTTGATGTGAATCTAACAGAAGAAATAGCATGTAGATTATTTGTTAAAGAGATATTCCTATCTCTCAGCGCCCTCTCTATATACCCTCAATTTTTTACATCATAATAATAGATGAGTCACAACATTGTGTTCGGGAAACTACTATTAAACATTCATGATTTCAAGTGTTAATTCCAATTACAAAATACACAAGTTGAAATTCGCCACCAGCCTTTTTGTTAAATACAGTAATCCAGTAATCAATTCACAAACTTTCGTTTGTTTGAAAATTTGCCGTTGCCTCGCATTAACTGATTATTCTTAGTCTAATTCTTCTAAAACGATCATTATTAATTCGTCCATTCACTTTCAACCTTTGTAGTTACGTCCGTATCACTTGTAATTTATGTCGATCCCTAGATATGTGAAAGCAGCCACTTTTTATAGTCACGCTCATATATTTTTGCATGCTTGTTCTTTACCACAAACTTTGTTTTTTTATGATGAGTTCTGCATATTATATTTTTTGGATAAATAGACAAATTGCCTGTATAAATCATCATTGTGTCAGCTACTAGTAGCACGTTGTCCGCATAACATTAGTATTTGTCTTATGTTACAGCCTCGGTTTTTCGACTTGACTTATCATTATATGTAGCGAAAGTTTAGACCAGTGTTTCCCAACTTAGGATCCACGCCCCACAAGGGGGCGACTCGATTCTAAAGTGGGGCAATTGATTCGACAAGAGTTTGTCCTTTTCGCTCCGAGTTATTCAAATGCAATGATAGATTTCGGTGCCAAATTTAATTGTTAGGTATAATCGAGTTTGCCGGGATCAAAATATCATCTAGGTGCTTGGGGTTGTTAAGTCAACTTCTTTGCGGCAGACAACAGGTCCGCGGGAAATCTCGGACTTGTATAGATAGTTAGTAAGTACCTACTTGATTTTGTTCATTTATTTTTAAAAACTAAATATATTAAATCAAGAAACAATAAAAATCTTAACGATGAAAAAGCGAATATATTTGATTTCATTACCTTCATTGGGATGCGCAGTTTCTTGGCTCCAAAAATATGAATTGACTCATAAGGCTTCACTTATCATTGTCAATCATTTGAATATTCTCTCTGCTAATTTAAAAGAAAGATTTTCTTTAAGACAAATTCACTTATCATCATAGATTATGCAAACAATGTTTGTGGATTTGTCAAATACATCAAATATGCAGTATCAAGTACTCGCAGATTTGCAAAATGATGAGTCAGCTGAAACTTTATTCAATATTAAAGGAGGGATTGTATAGCTTTGTGAAGAAACAGAAATAAAATAAACAAATTCAACAAAATGTGGAATAAAACTATTGCTGCTATTTCCAACTTCATATTCAACTAAATGTGGATTTAGTCTTGTTATTGATTTACCGGTAAAAAAATATAACTTCGTGAGAAGACTTGAAACTGAAGTTTACCAACTTGGAACCTAATATAAAATTAAAACAATTGACCAGTGATTTATTCTTAAAACCTATTTTAATTTACGTTTCTTTAGTGAACAATTATATTTTGTATATGTTTTACATAGGTGGGACATAAGAATTTTAGAAAGGCTAAAGTGGGCCACGGCACAAAAAGTTTGGGAAACACTGGTTTACACTATAAAGGTTCAATTGTATCACTTTCGTCTTTAGTAGGAATTGAATGTTTAATTTTTGTTAAGAACTTCTTAGAAAATTTAATCAATATGAGAACAATTTGTTGAAATAATATTGCCATTGGTAACTAAACAAAATTTTTCCCGTGTATATACACAATTTTTATCTGTGAAGGGAAAAACGATGACATAATTTTGAAAGATTATGTTATAATTATAATCAGGAGATGTGAAATTTGAATCTCGAATCTAATAGGCTATGTTGTACTTATAGATACAAATAAATTAGACCTAAGTTGCCAAGGAAACTTTTAAAGTAATTCATTTAATTTTGTGATCTGATTTAAAAATTGTGAACGTACTAGTTGTAGTAGTAGGAGTTATTTTCAATACTATAAAGTAAAGAATGTGTGATTCCGAGTGCTCTTTGACTCCACCGGAATTAGTAGAAGTAGCCAAAGCAGCGTCACAAAATTTATTGCCAGCTAAATCGCGGAAAAATTACGACACCGCGTATTCAAGATTCATGGAATGGATGAAAAAAGCATACAGTTTTTTCTCGGAGACGATGTTATTGGCTTATTTTTTGAAATTGGCACAACAATAAATCCATCAACAGTGTGGTCGAATTAGTCAATGCTGCGATCCAATAATAATGTAAGCTAACTTCATTTCTGAAACAAAATGGGAAAGGATAGAAGCTCAAGAAAGCTGAGTAAATTAGTGTTTTTCTAAATAGTGCTCCCGATGATGATGATGATGATGATGATGATGATTTAATGGTTTTTGTTGTATTTGGGATCGCAGAAGCTAGTCAAATTTGTGAAATCATTCAGATTACATTACATGATATTGAAGATTCGGAAACGTTATTGATTGTGAAAATTGAGGCAACAAAGAATGATGTGTGAGATTTTTAATTACTGAAAAATATGTTAAATTCTACTGAATGTACATAGCCCTTCGTCCAGCAGCAGCAAAGTTTTATAAGGTTCCCGAAAAAGCGGCTGATTTTCTTCAACGTGAAAATTATAACTCATATACAGGACAATCGGCTGCTACACTTTTAGTTGAATCAACGGGAGTTGTAATGACAGAAAGAAATATAATTACAACAACGACTGTTGTACCAAATAGTTTCAGGAGCATGTCATTCACATGTAATAGTTGTACTTTTGATACATATAAAATGTAACTTTATTGTTTAATAAAATATTCCAAAATTAAATATCTACCTTTGTTCATGTGTTTATATAATATCCGGGAAAAAAGTAATTCCATGAAAAGTGAGATTTAGTTACCTGTCAATAAAGATTGGATGTCAAACTTTTCCCGTCACAGAAAAGTATTATCAAATATATTGACTAATAAAAACACCAACATGTTCTAGCGAAGCTACTTTGTTGGATAAAGTGAAGCTTATCTATCGATAAGATAAGTTTCCATGGTCTCACGCACTATATTTCAGCATCAACGATCGTGACATAAGAAAGGACGAAACCTTCACAGGTCTTAGACATCATAAAGTCCTCACACAATGACAAGCTTGTCGATTGTGCTTTTTGCCTCATAGAATTCAATTTATCTGCACCCGAGCAATTGCAAATCAGTGGGGGGTTCAAGAGCCTAGAAGGCTGATTGATATGCGTAGATTATATTGTCGAACACGAAGCTGAGATATTTTTTCCTACTATATTGGTAAACATTCTCGTAGACATCTGCTCTTGTGTAGATAGATAATTTAGTGGAATGGAATAAGTCCATCCTTTATGACGAATCCTGCTTATGGCTGGATATACACGATGATCGGTCAACGGTAGAAAAATGACATTGAAAATAACAGTATCTATAATTTGATAAGGAGTTCTGTGTAGACGTTATAGTATGGGTTGTTATTAGGTGTAGTAAATGACTAAATCAATCTTTAATCTAGAGTTGCTCGATCTGTCTCCAATCTAATCAAATTGAAGTTAAAGTAGTTTTGAATGAACTAGTCTCAAACTTCTCAAAGTATATCGATCACTTAACCTAACCAAATATGGGCGCATAAAGTTCGTAAAACATTATTGAGCCAGCTTTCTGAATAGGTTCATTAAGTGAGAATAATACTAAATATATCTCTAACAGACACTATTGGAATTGAAAACCAAATATCGGTACTCACCTTTTTTTGTCTGTCAGTATATATACACTAGCCTTTTAATTAAAACTGGTTTCAATATGCTATGTAATCAAAAGATTGTGAAAATTTTATGAAGAAATTTTGAAGTAAGTTGTTAATTGCTCTGCTGATTCTCACTAGAAGAGGTCATTAATTCTGGAGAGCCTATATTTTTCACTTTAAAACGCCTACGCCTACGATCCAGATGTTTATAACTATGTAATTATAGCTATAGTTAGAATGCTGAACTTTATGCTTGAATGATTTTAAAGTATTTTCTTTTGATTGAAATAATTAATTTTAATGATTTCTCGTTTACGTGACGATCTTTTACATTTGGTCCATTGTCATGTCTAAATCAATTCTTTTTTATTATTTCCCTTCTCTTTGGAGCAGTTATTCTAACCTAATAAATTCGTTAGTCTGGTTCTCATAATTATTTAAAAATGTCTAATAAAAGAACGATGCCTTCCAATTTCGTTTATACTTTAATGTTCTCATATAATCAATTACTTTTTATTTAATTATTAAAAATCAATTGCAATTATCGATTAATGTGTTTCATAAAAGGATAAAAAGGAAATTACACATTTTAACTAAATTAATAGTTTCCTTAGAGTTGACATGCCCACAGCGATAAGGCTTCATGCAGTAATCCTTAATTATCTAATGTTCATGAAATTCAATCTGATTATAACCGCGTTTAGGAGTATATTGGATTACGTGTGAGTAAGGTCAAGTCAATTATTCACTTTGATCCACTTAACCTTTAACTCAGAGAAGACTAGACGTTTTGTTTCTGTGTTATGGTTTCTCTTGGACGTTATATGTACACTTGGAATTAAAGAAAAATTGGTATCGAAAATATACTATCTATTCGAAGGAAATTTTTCTTCTTATCTTTGCTTAAACGTAAACCTACTTGAACTTACTATTGATAATATTGATATATCAAGAATTGGACTAATACGAAAGGACCTTCTGATATTAACAATTTTTCTCTAACGCAGTGTTAAAATGAAATAAAATTGCTTGAAGCCACTTTCCCTATCTTGTTATTATGGTTTTAAGTGAAAAAGTGAAATTTTTCTTCATATATCAACACCCTCAAGAGATACTGTAAGAAAATTTTTTTCATAAAATCACTCACCACCGGAAGCTGGTATCATATTCCTTATGCTATTTAAATCATGCCAAGGGTGATACAAATTTAATTATTTTAGTTAGAATCCAGTACTAACTTATATCCATAAGATTGTATGATATAGCATTATTAATTGAATTATTTGGAGAATATTAATTATATTACCCAGCTCATCTTATAACAATAATATTTTGAAGTATGCAATAAATTTTCTCTATATAGTTTAAATTTATACCTATAATAAATTGTAATAAATAGTATAGAATGAAGTTCCAAATTGTAGATTCCTTCTCAATTTATTCAATGTAGTAGTCAGTATATGTACTGATATATATAGAGGAATATCGGAAGATATCTACTGACCTATTGATACAGTAATCTATATTTAAGATTGAGTTTATTAATATCACTTAATAATAGATGGCAGAATTTCATATTTTTATAATATTACAAATTGAAATTTGTCTAATAACTTATTTTTTTACAATTCATTCGAATCTTCTGACATTAATTGAGTTGAAATGATACATGATACATTTGAAAATTGAAAAATCACTTATCAAAGGACATTTCGGAAATTATGATCGGGTTAAATCTGGTATTTTTATAGCGAACATTTTTTCATATGACTTCTATTTTATAGATGGCGCTCACAATAAAAAGTCCGAAAGTATAATTCAGCAGTTCAATCTGTCGTGGATATTAACAGGTACGAAGCAAAATTTTAGCAATAATTCGCAAAAAACCTATTAAAACTGTCGAAGTAAATGATTTCATCAAATTTTCGTAACCCTTTTTGTTATTTTTAATATAGACAAAACAGTAGTAGCAAATTTAACAACTACACATTATACAAGAAAACTTTAACTAGTTTCGTCACAGATTCAACTTTTATTCACAGGATGGCGCTCAATCTTAGAACATTTCTTAGAACAATAAACAATAGCAGTTACATATAAAGTTTAAAATAAAATTTAATTCCAAAACCGATTAATTGTAAGAACAAAAGACATCTGATTATTAATATTAATATTCTTTGTCGTTCACTATTTTACTTGTTAAAACAAGTCTTTTTATTTGTATTTGTATTTGTATTTGTCTTTGTACTTTTCGTATGTATTACTAGTTTTTATCTACCTTCAACTCATGATTATGAGGTTACTGCGTTCCATCATTTTCAGCATTTTCTCATTATGTGTCAAGCTTCGTTATTTCGGCTATATTCACTTTGCTTGTTATATTCTCGTGTCACCCAAGGAAACGATGGGAATTGAGGCATCATAATTGAAATAATGGAAAGTTCATTGTTCATATAAATGGTTTATTGATGTTATTATTGTCATTTAACGTACAAGAGATACTTGTATGAGGTAAAGATATATAATATAGTATGTATATGTATTTTATATAATTTACACCAAGTTTATTACATAACAATTTTATTAACAGTTTTTAAATAATTCTATTTTCCCTACAGTATAAGTAATGCATGCAATAGGAATTTTCGTTATTGTCTTTCTATTGTAAAATTAGTGGTATAAGAAATATAAGCTGGTTAATAACTTTTGTAATTTGTAAGTCAATTATTATCTTGTGAATAAAAGATTTTCGTTCATCTCTCCGAGTTAAATATAACCTTTAAAATGCATTCTGACAACTTTATGGATTTATGAAATGAGAAAAATACTGTAGAGAAAATATATTTCTACACTAATAACCAATATCTCATGATTGTTCACTCCTTTGATTATTCAATAAGTGATAACACTAAATAACTTATTACACAGTCATTGGATTAAAAATATACTAAAACAATCAACTTTATGTACAATTTTTCAACAAACAAATCTCTTTATTTTTATTCAAAGAAACATGAAATAATTTTGATGCGTATGTATAAGCACATTTCGTTTAGCTCAAGAGTAAACTTATGGTAATAATATTTGGAGTTCAAAAAATATGATATTTATTAACTGTTAAAAAAATAATAAATATTCCAAAGGAAAACACTGATCATAATAAGCTCTTACAGGATATTGAAAGTGGTAATAGTAATGGGAATCATTACATCATATTTTGCATTGATAAATATTTGAAAATTTGAGATAATAATAATTATATATATATATATATATATATATATATATATATATATAAATATTAAATATGACAATGACCGTCAGCGGCCTGTCTAGTAGGGGTAAAACCGTTTGTCAGGGTAGCGCGCGGAATTTTCCATCGCTGCAGATTTTGTCAAATTTCTATTTGTTGAAACTATAATATTTATTAATTTCGAATGAGTTTTTTAATCCTCAGGACTCATGTAAGTCCAGGGGTAATATTACATCATATAATTTAGAATTTTAAAACATGAATTTAAAATGTTTACAAGAATACGATTGAAAACCACCGAAAATCTTAATTAATTATTTCCCAGACAATGAATACATAAGTTTTCGAAAGTTCGGAAAATATATTAAAGTTAGTCCACTTTGAGGTTTCATTGCCACGTTCCCAACCGCTTTATATATATATATATATATATATATATATATATATATATATATATATATATATATATATATATGTATATATCAAAATAAAGAATTTCTACTATTCATATTCAATAATTTCAAATAAAAAAATCGTCGTCCAAATTCTGAATGCTGGTGATGGGTGGACAATAATGTAGAAGGCACGGGTTGCTTCAGTTAAGCTGTACATGGCGGAAATAAAGAGCTATTCATTCTTTAGTATATTTTAGTGGATTGCAATCATCATTATTGCCGTATGTTTCAGTGAATGATACAACACGAGCCATGTTAATATCACCAACTCCTGAGGGTGCATATAATCTGCTCACAATTTGGAATTTGTGATATAACGCTGAATGCTCTGATGTACATTGGAGACTTCCAGATATTTTCAAACGGTTTTTTTCTTTACGATGAAAAGCTGAATTAAAATCGCATGAAATCCTGGTAATACCTACAGAACTCTAATTTGGACCTAATGATTCGTACAGTTAGATGTAATCAATGAATTTTTGATTATTTCGGGTTTAAACATGCATCGAGATTTGTAAATTTTTACCGATTATATTCATATTTCCCAGTAAAATGAGTAAATATCAGTATCCGAGCAGCGTATTGTCTGCTTCTTCGTGACTTGTAAATGTCAACACTGGCTCTAATTTTCGTAGCACTTTACCTTGATTAATTTCATATTTTAACATTCCCAGAAGTTGACGATATTTGTTTTTACACCGATCTATGGTGCCATGTAATAATTTGCCAAATCTTCAATATGGCTCATCGCCAAATTATTATTTTCCCGATACTTTGAGTATTCTACATTTCTGCAATATAACAACAATGAAAATGTTCAGTTTATCGCTCTTTTTAATGCAAAATAAACAATGGTTCCACTGACGCCATAGATTTTCAAAATATTGTTCACGCTCACTGATTCAGAATGCCACGTTTAAATTGATGATGAGTAACGAACAATAAATTACTGCTAAAAGCCCTTGTCCCTTCAACATTGGAAGGAGTGAGGAACAAAGGGGATGCAGGTATGAAATGTCTTTGAATTTTGAACCCTTATTGTGGAGAATATTTAGTTCTAGACTATTTATATTATATTATGTAGCGAAAACTATAATATATAGGTAAATACTTTATTTTAAATATAATGTAGGTATTATGTATTTCTTGGGTAAATTATGAAAAGCTCATTCGTGGTAATTTCCGTGAAATAATGTGTAGAAATTTCAAGTGATAACAATTTCAACTGGGATAAAATAACTTGGAAAATTTTTTTGTCACAATTACCGTTACAACCAGGCGCGCACCCACCGATGGTATTGAGGCTGACGGCCAATTTCGTAATTAGGAATGTATCTACAACGTACCGTATTGAACTCAGCCAAAAAAAATCATGAAAAAAAAGCCGCTGCCTCCCAGACCATCTTGCTTATTGGAAGAAATCGCTAATTCTCTACAATTTATTTGGCGTGTTTGTAAAACTATTTACCTCGATTTATCGAAATTTGAGAAAATCGTGTAGTTCTCTACCGTACATCTAAAATATTGTAGCAAAAATAATAACAAAGTTTCTTCGTGGTCAGAAATGAATTTTTGTAATCGTTTTAAACTACCATATTTATTACATTTCAACAAAATTTTTTGCTTATAGAGTTAATGGTAACTACAAAAAATTTGAATGAATTTTTATGTTCTATAAAAAACAGATGCAAGATTAAAATTTGATAATATGAGTTAGGTAAAAAGATAAACAGAAAAACAACATCATTCTTGTTTTCATATAAATAACAGTAAGGGGGTTTGCCTTGTAATTTTATCCAATTTTCAACAAACGACGTGCGCAAAAAATAGTTTATGCCCTAAATCCTTATAAACAAATTGATAGAAAATACAACAAACTTTGCTTGTGTTGCAAACTTTATCATTAAATTCACTATTTTATACAAAAATATTAACATTATTTTATGCAATACAAATGCAGTTTTGCCACCAATTTTTTAACTCAAAAAATGAAAAAATACTGCACTTATAATTTTATTTTATAATTTTTATTATGAAAATTCCATACCAACCACATATATCGTGAAAATATGTCTTGGAAAAAAATGAGTTCTAGATTTCCTCCGTTAAAGTGTTTAGGTCAACGCGGCAGCTGAAACTGATTCCCAGCGATCAAAATTGTCGGCGTATCTTTAATCGCCCTTTTCTTGGGCATTACTTGATATGAATGAATGCTTTTTTACCTAATGTAGTAGTATGTAGTACCTTTAAACAGAAAAATTTATTTTTTTTGCCGCAAATTATTTGAATTCGATTTCTTAAATGTGTCGAAAATTTCATATTATAACTAAGGGAACTTCGAAAATACTCTTCATTGCCAAGTTGCAATTTTTGCATAAAATAATGTTCCTACATAATAGTGAAATCAACACCAACCATACTTGTTTTTTATGTCATGAAACGGTCTAACAGTTTATAAAATCATCATTTATCTCAAAACACGCTGTTTTCATCTGTTTTTAGAAAAACGTATTCCGAACAGCGCACGTAAAGATTTTCCTGATCTCTGTTCTTTTTCAATGCGCTAAATAAAAAAATATAATTGAAAATAATTATAAGAAAAAACAATTATTTATTAATAACACTTTTCTGAAAAGCATAATAATAAATTTGGAATCGTGGGTATTAATAGTAACATTTATTGTACAATTTGTATTATTACAGAAGTTGGTTGGTTATTCTTTAGAACTAAAGATGTTGAAGCAAAAGTTTCGCAAATGTTGATTTTCCTGATAGAATGTCGCAGAATTTGTATTTAAGTTTTAAATTTATACAATTTTGCCGAAGGACGCTTCAGTCGATCTCCGGTATAGTCTTCCGGATTTTTCAGTTTCAAATATTTTGCAATAAGTTTCGGGACCGAGCTGATGGTATGGCATCCAACATATCAAGATTTCAGTATGCAATAAATGATCTTCTGCTATTCATATTTGACATATGATTTTTTCCGTTTCGCAAAGATATAACAATAAAGCGCCCCTCATCTTTCACATCCTCTAAACTCCAACGTGTTGAAGCATCTCTACGACGTGTGCCAAATATCCCAAACACTAAAATCACTTTTTCCGGTAGTACTTTGGACTTTTTTGTTGTATAGCTCACAGTCAGCCGCCTCAAAAAAGCAATAAGATTTAGATATTATGTTACCAGCAATTTCGTTTATAGCTAAACAACTCTTTAACATTGAGAACCATAACCATAACTGAACTCCATAATTGAACTTACAGACAATAAAACCTTATCATTGCTATGAAAGTGTTAACCATGTTTGGTACTATTAGGATGTAATATGATAACTTTGGAAATAAAATTTGTCACACGCGTACGGAAAAATCCCCAAAAAAGATAGACCATAAAACATTGGCTTTAAGGAAAAGATGCGCTAGCCAGCGGTTACGATAGAGATTTCTACCATATTACTCTTATATTACGTATGAGTGAATAATATTGTTCTCTAGAGTTTATTTAATATATTTTCTCAAACTTTGTTGTTCTTATTCGTTCATCTCCATATTTATTTCAATACAAGCACCATAAAAAAACACTATATCTCTCAAGTGTTTTTTAGGACGCTCCTTGATCTTTGTTGCATTTATTGTTCATTTGCATACATTTTTAAGTCCCTACATCTATGTATTCGTTCAATTTACACTCTTAATAAAGATCAAGAATTTCGAAAATATTCGACACAAGTAAAGTAATTCATACTACTAAATTATCCCATTTAATATACCCGTATATACTTTAAAAACACTTGTCTATGGAAACATATCATTTCCAACAAAAACTTATCACATCTCTAACTTTGCCTTAGCTATTCAAGAATTTATGAAATGTAATTTATGTATGTGACATTTATACACGCCTCACGTGTGCTCGTAATGCCATCACAAATACCCCTTAGATCTTTCGGAAGACGTATAGGTTTCCATATGGGGTTATTCAAATGTATCTAATTGGTTTATTCGCTCTATTTGAATATACCCATGTTGAACATTGTTATTACAGTAGTTGAGATTTCTTAATTATATGTAATATTTTCCAGGAATGTAAAATATTGTATTTTTTCCCTGTAACATATTTCATGAAATGGAATATATTAAACATCGTAATATAGGCTCTGAATCTAAACATTACTAAAAAGTAATGAATGAAAATTGGTCAAGTCAATTTCATACCAGAAAGCCCAATGGATTCATGAAATCACATTCATTTTCACTCGCAACAAATTATATTTATAAATACATATATATTTGAAACATAGTCATAAAATAAAATGTTGAAAGTCAAGTTTCAAAGCCATAAGAAACATTTTTACGAAAAAAATAACAATTATGATGATACGAGGAAAAATAATTTGTCTTCGAGCAGAATCTATTTCTAGGATAAATATCTCAGAAAAATAACTATCTCTAACACATGGACATGAAAATTAGGTATAATTGAGGTTTTGGAAATACGTGATTACTTTAATTCTTTTATTCATATAACATATCTTAAAATAAAAATTTAGCTTAACTTAGCTGATCAAACTTCTGCTCCCAATTAATTACATTTTGTCAAAGAAATACCTAAAGCCTTAAATTGAAGACTATCGACGAAAAAGAAGACTTAGAATAATAATTGTGTTTTACAATTTTCAAACGTCAATACGAATATTTTGAAAACTGTAATATAATTATGTGGTGTTATTTTGAACGGTCGCCTAGAGTATGGCCAGACCAGCAAAGCAAATTGGTATTGGACTAGTTTAACAAAATTACGCGTAGCTATTAGAAGCAAACGACCAGACATTTTGTGAGAGTGCTAGTTCGTATAATTCTAAATTTTCATGAACAAGCCAAAAGAATGACAGAAAAATGGTAATTATCAGAAATTACATGTTGTTACTTTCCTACACGTAGTTTCATACTTTGAACTTATAGTAGAAACAAGCAGTTTCTTCATTGATTCTTAAAACAGCTAAATGCTGCTGAAAAGAACTAATGGCTTCAGTAGTTGAACTTATATAAAGAAAATAGGTTCAGCACATTGAAATATAAATATTTATATGATACGGAAGAAAAGTTAGACGTTTTATTCATTGATGCATCAAAACATAATTAAGTAGGTAAGTCAGTGGTTGGCGCATCTCACTTAGAAAGTTTCAACAGGCAGAAGATACTAGTTTACATATTGAGTAACCCAAAACCGAACTATGCGATCTACTCTCACCCAGCGTCATAGAATCAACTGGACAGATACCAGGAAGCACAACAAGTCGACTAATGTTTCTGTCAAATATCTACGCTAGGAGGGAATGGCCGTAAGACCGCTTTTATACTTGCAGGAGTCAGGCGACAGATGGCGGACAACTGGAGGCGAGCTAGAGAAGGTGGGCATAATTGTGATTATACTTTACCAATCGAGTAGTTTGATCAGAAAGTGTTGTTTTGAACACGTCAGTTTCAAACGACAAAATAGAAGAGAAAAAGATAAGAAAAATAAAGTATAATGTCCACCCTATTAATAAAGTACGTCATGAATACAGCGAATTTCATTATCTCTATCTAGAACTCAGAAGCCGCTCTGATACTCTGAAAGGTTTTTCGAATTTATGATGATGTCTGTTGGAAAATTTGATTTCATTATATCAAGAAACGAGAGAAATTGAGAGCGACAAAGAACCTGCAAGATGCCAGCATTTATGTCCTGCCAGGAAAAATAAACATAAGTCTTAATTACGTATTTAGAAAAAACAGAAGAAAATTGCGGAGAGGTTTCATACTAACGGTTAAATCGAGTAGATTATTATTATTATTGGGAAAAGGAAACGGCAGTATGCGCCAAATGGGTATCTACCAGAAGTCTAGACTACAACAGTACATTTTTGTCGTAGGTCGCTATTGAGTAAACCAGAGAGATGCTTCGATTTTTTTGGTCCTCAAACATATTGCATTTGCTCATGAGTTAAGTCATTGTTTCAATGAATGGTAATTAAAAAACTTTTGTCGAAATTATAAATTCTCTATCAACTGCCTTGTCTATTGAAATCACGTTTTTCCACTTTGATAAAAAGCACACGCGGTTACAGAGAGACATGAAAATATACTGCAAACGTTGCGGGTACCGCAAGCGATGCCTCCTAATGAGGTGGTTGATCTGGGCTACCACCTATGCAAATATAACAACTACATCTGAATAAAATGTGAAACAGATGCAGATGACGTCGCCTGTCGCCTGCTGCCTGTCATCTGGAAGTATAGGGGTGGCCTAATAGTAATCTTTGTCACTTCGCATGTTGGAATCGACAGCAACGCCCATGAAACAACCTCACTAGACATCGAAATATTTCAATGTATATCCAATAACTTATTAAAAACTTCATAAAAAAGTTAACCAAAAAAAAGAACCAAATACATACTTATTTTCTTCAAAAAAGTTACGAGTACTATTCATATATGATTAAATGTGAGCATTCAGTAGCAAACAGCATTTTCGATTTAGCATAAAAAGGGATGCAATGTTGCGATAATATTAGAAACAAATTAATATCAAAAGTTTGCTCCATCCGTCAATTCTTCTATACAACTTAAACTCCAATAAGAAATATTGAACATTTTTGATACACATTCATACAACAGTAGCAATAAAAATCAGTAGTTATTTTTACAATAACAATGATATATAATCACATTTGAATAACACCTTACAATTTTTTGATCTTTTCAATTACAATAGATATGCTATAATATAGATTTTTTAATTGTTTTCTAAATGTATTATAATGTATTTCCAAAATTATATAACATGTTTTCGATAAAAAAAATTAATATCATAATTTTAAACATACAAACAATTGAACAGTAGATAAATTCTACAGTAGGAGATATGATTAATATCTGGCATTGTGCTACTGTTTCGATATTTACCATTCTTAATGAAATTAGGGATGTTCAAATTATCTGTATGTTTGATTGTATGTTTGTACCTGTTATAATATTAAAAAACATTATTGTCTTTCTAATTTTCTAATAAATATATACAAGTCCGTTTATTTCTGCATTTTTCTGTTATTATTGTCATCAATTTTAGGATGTCATATTTGGCACTTGGATTTTTTTACTGTATACTGAAGAAACTATCTCATGCATTAAGGTTATTAGTTAGTATAATACCAAGTTGTTATTATCTCTAGAGAGACTGTTAATTATTAAAACATATTGTCATTGTCTAATTTTGTTTGCGAAAGAATATAATCCAGCTCGCCGAGTCCGGTCCTTCGACATGAGTGAATTGATGTTTGACAACGTTCTCCGACTTCTCACGATTTCAACAGCCAACTGTATCTATCCTGCCATAGATTTTCTATTAGTTCTCTCTCCCGCACTTATTGGGAATTCTGTTGTCTGACATTTTTTGTATATGACCATACCAAATGAATGTCTCTCCTGTTTGCCTGTTGGTTTCCTCCAGAAGGTCATTTCTGTCGTCACTAACATTTTTTCCGTAGATTTTTATATCTGCCATACTTCGATCCATATGTTATGATGCTTTTAAGGATCGTTATTTGTTGGTTTTTGATATTGTTTGCTCACCTAAAATTCTATTCAGTGTTCCGTTTTGTGTTACCAAGTACCTTTATTCCTCGCGATGTTTTATTTGTGTCCCGTCCTCCATGTCGATAAATTGTCCGGTTGTTCAGGACATATGTATGATGTACATACATTCAATTTTCTGTACTTATCTATTTTATTGTCTGTGAAGCAAATCATGTATATCGTAGTGTTGTCATTGGGTGGTATTCTCATCCCATTGTATTTATGCTTGCAAATATTGAGTGCCTGCTTCAAGTAGATCTTAAACATCGTTGACGAGAGGTAACAGACCTCATTTTAGACCTTTCGTGGCAGTAAACCCATTTCGGTGTGTAATTTTTGTTTGATTATTTTCGTATGTTCTTTAAATAGCTTTTATTAACCCATTTGTAATGTTTATTTATTCTAGTTTTATTCTAGTTTTATTCTAGTTTTATCCACAGTTTGCTAAGTGGTACACTGTCATTTTCCTTCTGCAGTTCCATATATAATAAATGGATTTCTTGTCCTATTGTAGATTTTTTGGATCACTTGTGTAACACAGCCGGCTTCGAAACCAGCCTGTTCTGCCGTCTCAAGGTCCTTATCCTCACTTCCAATGTTGGTTTCTAATATTTAGCCGTATATTTTGCTAATTGCTCTAGTAATTGTAATACCTCTTTAATTTTTTCATTGGTCTCCGTTACGTTTCTTGTGGATTTTCGACATTATGAAGATTTTTCACTCCCTTGGTACATCCCCGTCGATTATACATTTCTCGAACAATTTTCTTATATCTCTGATCCTGCTTTAATTAGTTCGGAGGAAAATTTTCTAGTTTTTAGAGACCTATATACTTCAACGATATATTTTTGACCGACCCTTATGGAGTCGAAATTATATTTATTCCAGTATTTATGATGATGTTTAAAATAAAATATTTCAAAATCAAATTAATGTTCCCCTTGTATTACTGGCATTGTGTTAATACAAAAAATGTAATAAAATGTGCATGAGACTACAACAATATCAATGGAGAATGAAAATTGAAATTTTGCAAATAAATACAAACAGTTGTAAAAATTTATCAATATTTCATGCAACCCTAACAAACAGTTGAAATGGTGACTTATATAAGTGTAGCATATAAATTTTTCAGAAATTAAATTTATATAGGTAAATAGTGCAACTTAAAACAAACAGAAAAATGCAGATTAGCGAATATTTTGTTAAATTACGACACATTTCAATTTTACACTTACAATTATTAACTGCAATGAAATCATCACAATTCCTATTCATTAAGTACAAAGGGAAATTTTTTCATTGGAAAGTACCCGAAATATTTTAAGCTCTACCGAGTTAATTTTTGATAGCTGGGTTATCGAAACAAACTTTAGACAATGCAGTTGTGAATGTTGATGTAGTTGTAAAAGTAAACCAATAGGCTAGTAAATACAGCAATTTTTCTCCCAAAAGTTCAACTAAAATTGCTCCTACGATTTTTTTTGCTTTGTGGTCGTCACAGTGTGCTGAATAATTACCAACAATCTTCTCAATCACCTTCTTAGGGGGGTGTTACCCCCCTAAAAGGGAAAAATTAATTTTTGGGGGGTATTCTCTAAACAGCGTGGAATTGATCAGTTTTGGGCTATAAATATGAATGAAAACGAAGTGAAAAATAGAACGAAATTCCTTGCAACGATGTAAACCTTTTGGTGTGACACATCCTCCCTCCCCAAATCGATAAAATGTCTTTTTTGGGAGTGTTTTCTGGAGACATCTGAGATTATTGCTCTTGCGTGATGAATATAATAAAAATTGTTAAAAATAGTAAGTAAAACTTATTAGCACTGATTCTCCCCTCCACGGAACCCTCATGTTATCCCAGAAACGTGTTTGAATGAAAACTCGAGAAATATCCTTATTGAGTTTTGAAAATCCAGTTACGTGAATCATTTTCTTTAGTAAATTCAGATAAACTTGTATAAATCAAATGTAAAGACCGGTCCTAACGGAAAAGTGTTTTCTTCATATTGAGGAAGGGTACAAAGGAATGAATTCTCGAGAAATCACCATCAAGAAATAGGTAGAACAATATATTTATTTAATCATCGAACTCTCATCGTCTCCATCTGCGTCTTTCACAGTCTGGGACTATCACCGGCAAATTTTTGCAGACTTCCGTCGTACATTCAAAATCGAATTTGGAGCAACTTGAACTATCATTTCAATAGGTTTCGAAGTGGCACCCTCTTTCCACCCCCAATCGTTAGGATTCATTTCATAGGACAACCATTTCTGAACCTGCAAATAAACTCTATAAAAGTGTTGTCTCGCTTTATCAACTGTGGGGGACAAACAAATTTGTCTGCCTTCAAAGTGTTTGTGTTATTGGCAACTGCTTTTGTAAACGCAAAATATCTTAGTTTGTTGATGCAGTTTATTTTTGCACATACAGACACAGACACACACAGATCAGCGGCCCGCGAACTGCCGCTCGGACTAGGTCCCCGGCCGACAATGTACAGGTATAAGAATTTGAATACGTTCTACCCAGGTACATTGCTGAATAGTTCTTTTAGGTGTATTGAATCCCCGTTCTTGAATGCCGTTATTCCTCCAAGAACTGATTTTATTTTCCCCGAATAAGATGCAATTCGAGTAAACGTCGACAAAGTTATGTTTTCAGCTACTATAAGTTTTACTGAGTTTTAGTTAAAATCCCTGCAAGTAAGCGCATTTTTATAAAGCCTCTCATAAAAAGTAGATATTACTTTGATTCATGTTAATACGTGCGCTTATTCCTGAGATATCAACATTTGAAGTTATCAACTCTGTCAAGATTTTATAACTCAAAAAAGCGAAAATAATCTTATTCGAAACCAGCATTCCGTGTACCGACTAAATGTTATGGAATTTAACAATTAAATACTCCTCAACTCTTAATGTTACTTGCTACAAAGATAGAGACAAGATTTCAGTGATCTCGAGCATTATTTCACGCAGTTAGAAATAGTAGTGTAATGAGAGCTTAAGCTGCAATTTTGCTGCTGCTGACTTTGCGTATGACAGATAATAATAAGTCAATAGAAAGCAGAAGCATTTATCTTCAAAATGACGTAGGATTCGTCAAAATCGGAATTTCTATCGGGAGTTATGAATTTTTATTTCCCGCGCTGGTTGAAAAAATGCAGCTTGCCGTGCGCCACGAAGATCGCCAAAACGCTTTCCTTCAACAATTTTTTTCAGGAATACGGTGTAATTTGGCGAAATTGTTGTGATGATCTTTTTTCGTAAAATTTTGTGCCCTTTCTGTTTTTTTTGATAAGAAAATGATTTCTGAGATATTCTGAAATTACCTAAAAAAATAAGTTTGACGCGTATTTTGGGGGGGTCACACCCCCTTTAGGGTGTGATTCTTCATAAGTGATGTGCACGTTACGCCCTACAATTTAAAAAAAACAATATCGCAGGAGCAATTTAAATTGAAGTTCCTAGCCGTTTTTACTACAACGGTTCCTGAATTTCCACCTTAGTAAAAACTTTATAATTTGTTTAATTATTCAACCATGTTTTTATTTTGCAATTCACAGGCTTTTAAATATTTTACAAATAAATTAAAGATAGTTTGGCACTTTCCACGTATTTTTTCTATACATATTGATTTTTTTTGTAGAAGTGTGTTGATTTCTTACAAGAAAAATCTAAATGTTGAAAGACCCTGTTGATTGCATCTTGAAATGTGTGAAATTCATCGATATTAAACTATACAGAGGCCTCAGTATTTCTCTATACTCTAAACTGATCTTACAATTTATTTTTAACATTTATAAAATTACCTAATGCTGAAGTCTCGGCATAGGCAGAGTAAAAAAATACTTTTCAAAATGGGAAGACACGTTGATATGGAACTCAGACGAGAGTTTATACAAATACAAGGAAGACGAATTCTAGAAAAAATGGTAATGAAACTATCATTTTCTCAGGGGTGAATGCAACACATATCATCATTGAAAATTTCAGTACATGAAAAATACACATTTTCAATTATTTTTAGAGGTGATAAATTGAAAAAAAAAACAGATTCCAAACAGAACAAATTTTATGTAGTTTCCTCTACAATCACTTTATTAAAAATGTAAAATTTGGTACTTCTTTTAAAATATCTTCACAGTGTCTTTCATTTGTAACTCAACTAATTGAATAACTTTATATCAGTGGAGTGAATAAATTTATCAAATTCTAGATTATACAATGTAATATATTTTTCTGAAGCTGAGACATTCACCCCCAGCTTAAAAATCGTAAATCCTATTTGATTAAAAAATATTTACTGTATCCCATTTTGTTGTTTTTAAAATATGTCAATTCGTTCATAAGAATAGTTTAATCATAAAAACAAATTCTTAACAAAGTAAAAGCTACCAACCAATAACAATTTCTATTCAATGACGTAGTGGCGCATCTGTTGTTATCTCTTACGTTTATCCAAGATCGGTGACTAGTTGTGATAAGTGTGCTAACTGTAGGAATAGATGTAGGAAATTCAGGTAGTAAATGAGTTGAAACTAATTGTTCCTCTTCGTTTTTATTGTCATTGTTCTCTTTTTTTCGTAAAGGTTTCAATTTTTTCGATTTGTCTTTGAAACTTGGTTTTCGAGGTTTAGTTTCTATATATTTTGGGGTACTCGCTGTACTTGTAGATTTTACTACTCTCTCTGGAAGCACAAAAATATTTTGAGTAATACAAGATATTGATATTAAGTGATAATCGAAATTTGAGTGTGAAATGATAAAATGTTACAAAAAATTCATCATTCATTAAAAAAAAATCGAAAAATTATATTGAATGCTGTCAATTACAGTTTGACAAAGTTGTGAAAATTGCGAAAATCTAAAAATTTTTGGAGAAAACGACTAAAAACTAAAAGTAAATTTCACAAATTCCTGCGTATATTTAAATTATTATTTATCATTGCCAATATTTAAGCTAATTTTTATAATTAACAATATTTTTTTAAATAGTGAAAAATATTTCATGTAGTATATTATTTGGACTTCAAATATTTAAAATCTCAATAAAAATTATAAACTACTTTAATTTCTTATTCCTTAGACCTTTTATGTTTATGCTTCTAAATGTTTTAAAATAGTTTTTTTTTAATAATTTTTGAAAGACAGATAGAAATTGACGTTTCGACTTATTTAAGTCTTTTTTAAAATATAAATTATAAGTTATATACTTAATTTCTAACATAATTAAATATTTTAAGGTTATTGAAATAAGAATAATAATGTTTATACTTTAATGTTGCACTTTGTTTCAATGAGAAAACAAAAATTAAGAGCATCGTAAAAACTTTTTCTATTTTTCTTTTCTTTTTACGAAAAGGTATGTATCACATATTTAGATGTGAAAATTAACTAGCTACAACTCTGGTTTAATAAAATTGTGTATATATGGGAGAAATACAAGATTTAAGCTTTTGATTTTTTCTCTCATGCTAAAATCTATTACTTTTTTCCCTTATATAATAAATAACTATTTATGTTGCTACAAAAAAATTGATTCCTAAAATTTGTGAGCCTTGAGTTCTGTACACAGCAAAAAAATGTCAAAAGTGAATGTTCCTAGACCAGATTCAAACCTGGGACTCGCATCTACTCTGAGCGATCAGGGACTTGGAATGTGCGTGTAGTATATTTGTGTTCGAGCATACCATGCTTTTCACAATAATTTATAAATCTTAGTAGTTTTTAAAACGAAATAAATTTAACTTGTATTTATCAAAATTATTGTTTGTATGCCTAGGTTTCTCAGATTTAAATTTAGAATTAGAAAATGCTCATGTTGGATTCATAAAGTTTATTGTCTAGTCAAAGAAAGTATATAACATGGATTATGGATTATGGACTATTTTCTGAATCGATTTTGTTAGTATACTTTATCGAATTATTAATTTTCAACGCTATGGACCTTTTAATAAATGCTTAGAAGTACAATCACCTTACATTAAAGTATAAATTTAGATATTTATAGAAAATATATCAATAACTTTGAAACTAAAGAATCTAATGATAGATATCTAGCAATAAAGGTAAAATATTAAGTAAATCTTTCACATAGTGATGTCATTACACTCTGTAATTTATGGTCGCTTTAATAATGGGGTAATGGGTGCATGCAGAAGTAATGATTCGCCTCTTTAATAATAACGTTCATTATAAACTCGTGAATAATGTACTATTATTTGTGTGTTCGTTCTGTGGTTATTTACAAGTTGTCAACGAGTTTTTAACAATAAAGCATTTTTCTCTTGTCTCTTCTTCTAAACTATAATTCGTAACTGTTGTGAGATTCTGTTTCAAATCATAATAATTTGAATTCTTTGAAATGTAGAACACAAGTTTCTTTGGGCACCGTTTTTTAAACCAAAAAACATGTTGAATTGAAAACTAACCCTAGCTAAAGTTTTATTTCTCATCCTCCGAAATTATGCATATTCAAGAATTGCAGGAACGAGACATATTGTAATTCGCTCATAATCGTTGGATTAATGTAACAGACAAGGTAATTAGTTGGATTTGGAGCCTCGTATCAATTTATCGATAACTAACAATCAATAGCCAACAACGAAATACCCTGTTAGTTATTTACTATTAAAGTACCAGTATTCAATAGCAGCAATCAGTCATAATAACTCCGATTAATGCGATGTCCAGAACCGTCTTCACCTCATATTTATATAACACAAATATCAATTGTATGCTATAAAAAGAAAGAGAGAACAAAGAGTGAGGAAACGCAAAATTCATTCAGAATTAATCCATACTATATATAGTGGATAAAGTAACGCATGCAATTATAATCAGCTAAATAAGTCCTAATACAGGACGGTTTGGAGTTTAAAGTAGTTGCTTCAGTATTGCTTAATAGATTCTGTAGAGGTCTTTCATCCCCTGACTCAATCTACGATTCATTGGACATATATTTTCCACACTCTATCTTCTTATATTAATACAAATCAAATAAAAAACATTAGATAGATTTTCTTCTTCATAAAACCAGCTAGAAGACATACGTAATAGTTTCTTTAAATTAAGGTAGTAATCGTAAAAAGAGACAACGATATAATTGATGTAACGTGCATAACTTGCCGTACTAAAGGTTGAATTTGACGTGAGCTTTGTTTGCTATGCTGTTTGTTCGAATTTGCTCGGTTGTTTTAAGAACTAATTTGACTTTTTATTTTATTTGACATCGTTAAATACCAATATAACAAATCATCAAGTTGTAAACTTTTGACATTTTATAATACCTAAAATGTCGTAAGACGGGGAGATTTCATTTCATTATAAATTTGAATATTTTGAGACGGAATATAAACAACGGTGGTCTTTTTCAACCTCTTTCATCGGTTCAGGAGGTATTATTCGAAAGTTATTATCTATTTGAGGACATTTCTATTTATATTATATATTACATAACACCTCGATTGAAACTAAAACCACAGAATATACACGGGGGAGCCAAAATTGCATTATGAACAAAGTAAGTGAATGTGAAACAATAATACAATAGCGTCCCATGTTCTTAACCTTTAGATTGAAGTCAGTTTACACTTGAAAAAAATTAAGGAAAATAAAGATTACATATCCTAGTTCATTATCTATACAGTGTGATTTTTCACTAGTTGCTTATAGTGTGGTATCTGAAATTCTTAGAAAATTGGTAATTTAATGTAAGTTTGATCATGAAAATTTGGATTCTCGTCATTTCATGATCGAGTAATAATTTATATCTACACTGATAGAAAAAATTGGTAATAAACTGTTACTTCAGCTGGTTAGATAATGAAAATAGAATATTTTTAACTATATATATTGATTTTTGTTTTGGGATACATGTTACTATCAAAGCCATAAATGACAAATTGAAAAATAAGGAAATTCTTTTTTTTTGGAAGTACCTCTTTATCTGTGTAATTGACAGATTTGAATGAAAAAAGAAGGCAACAGAAGAGGATTTATAAAACGAACAAATATTGCTAGCCAAAGAGCAATGGAAATCGTCAATGTGTATTTTCAAGACAAGATGTATCTTTAGATGAAATATGGATTTATGTCAAAGGAAATAAATTAAGTTCTTGGTAGGATGATAATATTAGTTATGTATTTTGTAACTTATTCACCCAGTATATCGATATTTTATCGAAAAAGTTTTGCTAAATAAGTTGGTCTTAATCATACAAATAAAAACAAACAAATGAAAAAGTTGAATTTATTTTTGATTAAGAATTTGTCAAGAGCTGGAATATTAGTCAAAACTATTATTTCTACTGAGGTGATAGGAATTTTGATTTGAATCATATGAATGTTGGTGCTGACGATTACTTTAATAAGTCATCCTAGTCGATATACCAAAGGGAGAAATTGCAGAGTATTGTTTACAATTTTTTTCATATGACTCCAAAAACTGTCATTAACGTCTAAGTAAAATTCCATAGTGTTAACTAGTAATTTTTTCTTTTTACTGTTTTTACTTATGAAAGTGTGCTTCAACTACAATCCATTTGTTGAATCATATTTGATCATATTTGACTAGAATATCAGATTGTCTGATGTATCATTTTTTAATTTGATCATCTCACCTAATGCTTCGACATTACATGGGCCCTTAAATTTTGAGCAATCAAGTTTTCCTATTCGTATCTCGATTAAGAACAGTACGTAGCAAAGTGCTAGTACTTGAACTTGTCCAGTAGCAAACAGTCGACAATCTAAATAAACGACAGCATAACTAACCTTATAACCTTATATCTAGTAGAGAGTAGATTCCTAAAATTATTATAATCGGCTCCTGACACGTGTGTAAAATTTTATATTCACATATTGGTTTAATATGGGAAAAATGTACTTTGTGGATTCCGTTACATATATATCGGCAATTTAGAAAGCCTGTTCAGAATATTCGTTAAATTTATGAAATTTTTGGTATTGATCTACCAAGTCGATTCGACTTTTTGGCGTGAATAAAAATCGCGTTTTCTTCAGTTGCCATTACCATTTAGTAAAGGCTGGCGACTATTTCGGGATGTTAGTTAATGAATGTTTTCTGCGACCAGGTCCGAGTTTTCCTTCGATTTTTCCGTTTATTATTAATTTCAGTACATTATACTTGTTGTTACGGTATATGTGGCCCAGATAAGCGGCTTTTCTTTTCTTTATTGTTGTAAGTAATTCTCTTTTCTTTCCCATACGTCTAAGCACTTCATCGTTAGGTATATGTTGAGTCCATGATATTTTTAGTAGTCTACGGAAGATCCACATTGCAAAAGTCTTGGTATCCACTTCTAATGTTCATGTTCTGCTCCACACAAAAGAACTGAGTGCACGTACGCCTTTACTTTTCGACGTCAGGGTCTACATTTGTCGTTATGCAGTTGCCAAGATATTTGAATTTCTTAAGCATGTTATAAATGCTTGAAATACCTGGATTTTTAATCATGATAAATGATTGTGGAATGTGGAATGATGAAGAAATGTTTCCTCTATTTCATAAAATGCGGCTGATGAATGTATTTCTCAATTTACGTTGAGCAGAACATAAAGAAACTAGAGAAGAAATTTGATATTTCCAAATTATTAGTTGGAAGAACGGGAACAGTGGAGCTAGATAATTTGATTTTACTATACTAAACTTATTTTATTTGGTCTCTCGAAATCTAAATAGACCCGACCGTGACCTAGAAGCATCAATTAGGTAGAATATGTAGAACGAATATGCTCCAAAATATTGAAGACGTACAGTAACTATAAATTATATATGATTTGTATTGGTTGTTATTTATCGCGTGTTTTGTAAATAAAGAATTAGAATGTACAGCTTTTGCGTTTCTGCCCATCCTGTACGAAGTTGAAAGAATCTTTTAGAAGTAAAAGAAATCTGCCAACTTTTTTCAGTCTGTGTGACATTTCTAACGGTTTTAATTGCAGTTAACAGAAGTACCAAATATGTTGTAGTGGTAAAAAAATTTTGAAATTTCTCCACGCCAACAGACAGTTGTAAGCCACTTCAATTGCGAGACAAAATTACAGTCCATAAGTGCCTGAATTCGTAGCAAAGCAATTTTGTTCTTGTACTATCAAACGTTCCTTGCTTTTTCACTAGCCTTCGTATTTTTCGGCCCACGTTTACCGAACCTCTGTAATAAATTTATAATTTCAAATTCTTCTCTTCTTATATTACATTATTATTTGTGGAAAGCTGACCTGTACATACCAAAATGAACGCTAAGGATCAATATTAACTTCACTATTACCAATATATTTGCTTTCAATGCATAGCTATTTTGTGGCAGACTTTGAGTATCTCTTGATATACAACCGAAGTATGGTATTACAAACTTCAATGGAATTACTGAAATTTTAACTGACGTTTAGTTCACTTTGTAATTCCTTTTCGTTGTTAGAGACAATCATTTATTGACCGTTAATACCAATGAATATTCTCAGAAGAAAGATTTCTATATACTTTTAATTTAATCTTTGTCATTCTTGATATTAGTGTCCTTCCTAGTATGTAATTCCGAATGGTGTTGCGGGTTCAGAACTCAAAATAAAACTGTCCAAGGGTTTTTTAAAATGTCAACGTTTAGATCTTTTATTTGATCTTTATCAAGGCTATATGGTAAATTATAACTCTAACGTTTGAATTAAAGTGATCCTATAAAAGACTTCCTAAATTGATATGCGTTTACTTTGTACGATGGAAATTCTCACAGAGCATCCTTAAAAGGGAGTTTAACATGCAAACCACTTAACAACCTTTGAAATAGCGCCTTCCAGCTTAGACGAAAAAAAACAGATCGTAATCGTTCGAAGTAAAGGTCATGGTAACAGTTTTTTAAGAGACTATAATTCTGGAAAGGTTGCATAACGATAAAACACCACAGGAATATCATTGTTGACAAATTCCTTATAAATTGTTGCACAATTCTTATCTTACAATGATTATAGGCATATTTTATATTTTTTTAAACTCCCACTCGGTATTCATTTTTAGATTATAAATTGTAAAAGAGACTATTATCATCATATCTATATAAGAGGTTTTTATTCAATTTTCTTACAAAATTTCAAACTCTCAATACAAAGAAAAATTTAAATGTTTTCGTGGTACATAACAATTAAGTGATTCCATTTTTTCTACGTAAAAATAAAATTACCTGATTATCATCATCATTCTCCTAGAAACTTGATTATAGAAACCATAGAAATAGAAAGAAAACATTCTTAATTCTACTTCAACTACATCAGCAATAATTCTTTTGCGGGAACTTATCTTTGGTGTCCAATGATAGGAGTATAGAAGGCGTGTGTGAGAATACAATGTCGAGAATTCTGATAAACGAAAATATAACCATTTATCGATAATAATATTGGAATTAAACGAGAACGAAATTTTAGTTGTATAAGAATACATTGAAGGGAAAACGTGATTAAAAAGTCTGTCTATAAATACTTGGAAAATCTACTATTAAAATCAGAGTAAGTTAATTAAAAGAAAAACGGAACCAAGAAACCATTTTTTAACATCATAGTAGAATCGTTAGCAATATATGGTTTATAAATGAAATAAAAAATCTATCGAAAGGAACTTTTTGTATTTAATATCAAGAATTCTGATGCAGGAAGTAAAACATACACACAAATAAGGACAATACGTAATTATCATTTATTGAACCTTACTCAGGTGTAAATGATAGCAAGTGCGTAGAAGAAATCAGAAAATATGAAAGAGCTACTTGATCAATAGTTATTTTAACACATTTTCATGCAGCCCTAGAGGTATTACATTCTGTAGAGTTAGTATGGAGGTGGTTGGGTCTGCTCCATACATAAAGTGTGCCCGGGGTATAGAGCCATTCGTTGAAACAGAACCCTTTTGCGGCATTGATAACCAAAGCGGCTGATGAGAAATGAACAATTTTTTGTAGAAGACGATTAGGACGGAACAATGTATTTAGATTTGTTGTGAATTAAAAATTATTCCTGAAATGAATCAACCCACTCATCTTGTTTTAAGTCGTTTTGAATAGTAACAAAGTGTGGTGATTCAGAATCCTGCTGAATAAAAAGTTGAAACAAACTGCGTTTTCAATTGCAGGAATAATTTTTATTTCACAACAAATCTAAATACATTGTTCCGTCCTAATCGTCCTCTACAAAAAATTGTTCATTTCTCATCAGCCGCTTTGGTTAGCAATGCCGCAAAAGGGTTCTGTTTCAACGAATGGCTCTATATAATGCGGTGTGAAAATTTATTGTATCTGAGTTTAAAACATGGTTTTAAAGAGTTTGGTTTGAAACCATACAATACGATGGGCTATACTTCTAATTTTAGAACTAAGAGCTTTTTGATTTGTAACTCTACAAACATTTTGTATGCATCTAAGTGTGGAAACATTGTGAATACTGATAACAGACTTTCAAATAACAAAATAATTTAATTCCACAATAGCCACTAAATAGAGCGAGGAAGAAAATTTGAACCTCCAATCAAATAAGATTAATAATTTCTTTGTTTTGTTATTTTTCTGAGCAAAACGCACCCTTAAACTGTAGAAAAAATAAAGCCATAAGTTGGAATTATGTGGCTTTGACAGTTGAATTTTTAATTCAATAGATTACGGAAAAGTGAAAAGCAACCGCATAACTTAATTAAAGTCTAAAGTATGCGGAAAATGCTTTTTCAACATTTTGTTAACACAAATCGAAATTACGTTACTTTGTAAACACAATGTATAAAAAACTGCATCAAAATAATAATACAATTCAAATTTGTTGGAACGTAGTTAAATAGTTTGTAATGACTCTGGTATTTATTTTAATTTTCGGAACTACTTGCATAATATACGTTTTGTGCGAAGTTGAACATTTGTCCGTGGTGTTAAATAAAAGTTATTAAAAATTTTACGAAACCGTTCAGACTTTCAATGTGTAAACAAACTCAGCTGACAACGTAATCGTTAAAAAGAACATTCAAAAGTCGGGTATTTCCACTTTGGCAGTGCTCTTTAATTTCTTCATTTATTTGTGTCGAGAGAAACTCCCTTTCAGGGCGCTAATGAGGGAAGACAAACTCTATTCGCCAAAAAGGCGAGACCATATTCCTGCTCTCCTGCTATATCCTTTGTCGTCGGCGTGCTTTGATAAACTCCCAGAGTTATTTTTCTCTCTCGAAAGATATTAAAATTTATTGAGGTAATATCTGATAATTCCTGTGGCAGTTGGGTAGCCATTAAAAGAACCCTTCTGAAGTTTTTCCACTGTAGAACTTTGCACTACTGATGTGTTGAAGTGTTTATCGACAATGTGGTTTTTGCCACTTTTAGCATATAAAATATGTTCCTTTCACGTATGAATCATACATTTAACCAGAATAAATTGCAGATTTTCTGTTTTATTCAATTTTAATTGGAAAATAAACGATCCTATTAGTTTCTATAAAAAAATGTATTCCAATTGAGAGAAAAACTGACGAAATAAAATGAATGTACCTATATTAGTAGAACTATGAATGAATAGAATTAACTCGACAGTTTCTAAATATAGGTAAGAACCCAACAAATAGGATCATTATTCTTTTTGATTAATACTAAAACAAAATGATAAATACAGGACAACAGTGTCGGGTAATGAAGAAGTAACTCAATAACATCGTCGTTTTCTAAATAAGATGCAATTGAGGGCTATATACTCCAGATGACATTGAATTAAACTCCTTCAGAAAAAACCATCAAATAGAATAGATCTATTCTTAGCATAAAACTACACCATATAAAAGATTTTCACTTATTAGTCCTTTTTATATGTTTTTCTTGGAAAATTGAGAAAAAAACGGGTAGAAATTGATGTTTTGTTCTATTTTTGTCTTTATCAAAATATGACTTGACATTTACAATTTGCATGATTATTAATCAATAGATCAAACACTTTTTCTGTGTTGTTACATTTCAAATATATCATCATCTATCAAGGTAATTATTCCCAGTTGTATTAAAATTTATAAAATAGAACCATAAATTTTACTCAAATTGCTTAAGTCTTTTTATCATTTATAGCTTTCTCGTTCGTATATAAGTGTATCATTTTTCAAAATTTTCTTTTTCTTGTATTTGATTCCGTTTCAAAAATTTTTGAATCTTTGTAATTGAATTTATGTTTTTTAGATATTTCGTGATTCGTTATTGGGATTTTATATTTTTTTATCGTATTGATAACCTTTTAGTCTATTTTATAAATACTGAGATATCTGTCCTATGTAGATAGTCCAGTCCAAAGCACTTGATATATAATACTACTTCTTTTGTTTTTTTGTGTTTTTGATTCTATTTAAGTGAAGTATTGTATCATGTCCTTTATAACTTTATATTATTGTACAAATGGTAAAGAAAAATATTTAATGTTTTGATGTTTCGTTTCTGTTTTCTTCTTTAATTGATTATAGTATATATTTATCCTCATCTTAAATCGGTTATTTATAACTTTTTTATGATAATTATTTTTTTTAATGCAGTTTTTGCATCTAAATTCGGGATCTGATAGTTGAATAGCTCTACCTTATCTATTTTATAATCACTGACCTTTTTTGTGACATAAGACGAGAGTTCTAAAACCAAGTTATTTTTGTGAATGAAAATGAATTTCTTGACAATTTTTCTATTTACAAAAATATTTTTCACGAAAAAAATCCGAGGTGGTTTATTGTTGTTTACTAGAAACTGACTGAATGTAATGCCGATCTGAGAATATTTGAATATTCAACAAAAACTGACAGTATTTTGACAGACAGAAATGAAAAATTTTTTTGCTGCCATATGGAAGTGCCTGTGGATATGGATCTTGATCTTTTGTATGTTGTGGTGTTCGGCAAAGACGTGGCTTAGTACTGATTCGACTTAGTACTGATTCGACAGACTTGTACTTCTTCAAAGAAAGGAATCCCAATAAATTGACGTCGCCTGCAGGCAAACTCGGTGTCATGTCTGCCTGTCGAGTAATTCTTGCAAAGACATTTAGATGGAATTATGCTGAACAACTAGGAAAAGTATCTGCCGTGAAAGTATCGGTAAAACAGAGTCTATGCTCCAAGCTGTCTAAAAGTCTGGTTAACTCTGGATCGCCTATAAGTCGAATTACTCTCTTCTGTATTAAGTCAATCATCCTCAAAGTATACTTGGGAGCCTAGCTTCAAATGTGCAAGCGATACTCCAAAGATGGACAAATCTGGGCCTTGTAGAGGATTAGAAACTGTTGTACTTATGGCTCCAAGCTCCAAGGTCCTTTAGCTTATTCGGTCACGTGACTATGCCAGGACATATTGGTCCCAGCTCCAACACCCAAAAAGTAAATTTGCAATGTTGATGATATTCTATGTATGAACAGTACTGAATCCTGAAACTTTACTGCATTAAACTTAATCAGATTGTCTGCCACCCCACTCCAAAAATTTGTAGTAGTGCGACTCATTTTTACGTGGAAGTTCTAGTACTTATTTCAATTGATTATTATGGGAAATAAATTTTTTGCTGAAATAAAATATTATCAACAATAAATACATCTATTTTATGTAAGTGTGTTAAATTCGGAAATAATTTCAAGTGTTCAAGTACTTAAAAACTCAAATAAAAATTGTATCGCAAACAAGGAAACAAAATGAAGAGAAGAATGTAAAAAATTTTATTCAGCATATTTTTTGGTTTATAATAGTGAATTTATAATTGTACTGTATAATTACTGATAATTATTAGTTTGAATGGACTTACCCAGAAATTCTTAATCGATAGTATTTTTAATCTTTTTAGACATATTAAAAGAAGAGTTAAAAACATTTAAATTTCTATACAATTGAACACTTCAGAAAACATCAGTCCCTGTATACAAAAAACGCGTGATGTTGGGTGCGATTTTACTGCATTTTTCCCACCGAAATGACATCGATACCACCCGAGAGATTCAAGAGAATACATTTAACTTTAAGTGATTTACAACATCAACTGGGAATGAAAGTTATGATTGAATTTTTTGCAACGAATGGATACGTTTTACGAACAGAAATTTTTACTTGATTTAGAAACTCCACTCAACAATTCACTAGTTTTGACTGTTTAGTAACATTTAATTGTTTTTGTAGTGTTTTCAAGTATGATATATCTAAAGGAAAAAATCCTGATAAATTATGTGCAAACATGATAAAAATTCATTTTTGTGGCATCCGCATGGAAAGTACCTATTTTCCGGATGCTTTTTCTTTGAAATAGTGTAGCTATTTCTAGTCCGTCATTGTATCTACCAAGTAACCAAGCTAGGTGAGCATTAGAAGAATGCAGTCCATAATTATTATAGTAATGACATATCAACTATTATTAAGTTTTTTTTTCAAATTTGAATGGTTTTTGGTTGCGATTATAGCAATAAATAATGGAAATCAGGAGTGAAAGTGAGGATGAAAAGTCTCAAATATACAGAATGAATTTTGTGTATGGAAGATCTCAAGTATCTCGGAAACGGCGTGTACGATTCTTTTGTGCGCAATGATCTTGTGATACGGCCGGTATTATGGTGGTATTTACATTGTTGGCAGTTCTTTCCTTTTTCCGAAAAAATAATGAACTTTGTTATTTCAAATAGATCACTATATATATTTTGTGTTTTTAGAAATCCTTAAGAAATACTTATTATTTTTCATCTGATATTCCCTATACCTAAATGCCATATTTTCAGAGTTCTAGCAACATTTGCGTTATCTCCGCCGGTGGCTATGACTGCTACAATAACAAAATTGACATTCCAATTAATTATTAAAAGTTATAATGAATCGTTTATCTGAAAAAAAAACGAATCGATGTTTTAATTATATCAGGATATGGTGATAGGCGTAGAAGTCAACAATAAACGTGTAATATCTTTAATAATTCATATGCTAACCGAAATCCCATAGCATTTATCCAAATCAGTGCGCAGAAAAACTGCATCATCTGAAAACAAATCTTTAGATGTTTGTGTTCTGTTAGAAGATCCATACTTGAGTACTAGACAAATATCCATGAAAATTGATATTTGGCATGCATCCGTAATGAAAATTTTACGTGATAATATATTCCATCCATACAAAGTAACGTTGGTTCAAGAGTTTGCAGATAGACGTGAAGAGTTTGCAGACCTAATGATGGAAAAATATTACAATCAAGACGATCCAAATTATTTAAGTAATGTTATGCTTTGCGACGAGGTCACTTTTTATATTAATTGAAACTTAAATAGTCATAATTGTAGATACTGGTCACGTAACATTCCTCGTTGGATGCGTGAATCCCACACCCAGTATCTCGAAAAACTTAATTTATGGGCTGGAATAATAGGGTAACTCACATGGTCCGGCGCATTTAGAATTATTGGAAAATAGTATTATACCTGATTTGGCTTGGATATTTCCAAATCCAAGTAAATATTTTTAATTACATCAAAAAAAAAGAGTTTTTCAGACAATAACAATATCCCAAATGATAATATTTTGCTAAAACAACTCACTATATGTGTGTGTTGAGGCAATACCTAATAATGTGCTTCCCAGAAGATGCATTAAAAGGCGTGGTTTATCAAAGGGCCCCCGCATCACCGGACATGAACCAGTTAGACTAGTGCTTGTGGGTTCACTTAAAAATATATATAAAACAAAACCTGCCAATATTCAGGAATTGAAAGAAATACCACACAGATAAGAAGAATTGAGGGGTAAAATGTATTGCAGACTTTTAAAAATCACATGGCTTGCTGTATTGAAGTATTGAAACATTTTGAGCATCTGCTTCTACTTCATAAAGATGGATCTACAAAATGACACAAACTTTTAAAGATTTGTCTTCAGTTTTTGTAGGTTTTCTGCACCATGATTTGGATAAATATATACCGCATCAGTTTCGTTAAACTTTTTACTAACTTACTGACACTAGACCTTGTAACGAGATTTCTATTAGCACATAAATTATCAATGAATATTCAAATTAAACTAGTTTTTTCAATTGTAGCCTTATAAATGTACAATATGTAACTTTGGTCGAGATACTGTAAATGTAGCTATAACTCCGAAATTACGGCATTTAGTTATAGAAAATATTACATGAACAATAATCAGTATTTGTTAAGGATTTCTAAAAACACAAAATATATAGGGTGATCCATTTGAAATAATAAAGTTCATTATTTTTTCGGAAAAAGGAAAGAGTTGACAACAATGTAGATACCACCATAATACCGGTCGTATCACATTACCCTTGCGCACAAAAAGTTATAAAAATCGTAAAAGCCGTTTCCGAGATAATTGAGGCATTCCATACATAAAAAATCACTCTGTATAGAATAATGAAAATAAATAAGCGTTGGCACTACATTTTTGCAATATAATGTAGTATGTGGTCTGTAAATGAACTAATTGAATATAAATAAATAAAATATAACAATTTTCCTCCGTGCCAAAATAATGAAGTATTATTTGATAAGTCGAAGTATGTTGTTATTTAGGTTTAGAAGACTGATATCTAGATTCGAGAGCTTTCTGATCTGTAATTTTCCAAAAATTTCGTATGCAATGTAAGTGTCAAATCTAAAAATATATGTTGCAATACATTAAAGGAATCTCAATGAAGAGCGTTCTCAGAAAGGAGTATTCCGAACAGGAAAAAAGAGTTATTGGACAATATGAATTGTGCATTTTCTGGAAGCACGATAATATAAATCAGAATAAATGACAACTAAATTATGATATATTTTCACTAGAACCTCCGAAAAATCAGACAGAATTGGGGACAGAGAACAAATAAAATGAATTACTGTGATATTCATTTTTCAATTTTTCTAATAATTGCTCCGAATTAGTAAATAAATATTATTTAAGTACGAAGATTGTATCAGTAGGTATTATGCCTTTTGAATTAATATATTCATAGCTCATCATCTTCTATGCTAAAGAAGAATATTTATCAACACCATTTCTTTCTCGTAAAGATTTGTTTAGTACTCAACATTTTTTGAAAATCTTAAATGCCAGACAGCTTTGTTCTAGATGAATCTCAAAATGTATCAACTTTTCTACTATTTAAATAGAACATCAACTCCTTTCGTTAGTCACGCTTCATGTACAGAGTGGATGAGAATGAAAACTGTTGTATCTCAGTCGCAGGAACTTGCGACGAAAAAATACACTAAGTGGCGAAAAAAAGACCGATAATATGTCTAATTCTTAGTGTTGCTCTGTTTTTGATATAATAACGCGGCATATTTTGATTGTAGAATACGGCATTGAATCAAAAAATATTATAGAGCTCAATATCCAAACACGGGACTTTTCGAGCAAATGCCGAATGATAATAACATTTAAAAATATCGAAAACATCTTAACAGCTACAGTATTTATGAAAGATAATCTAATAGTTTCAACTCCTCAATTGTGTGTGTAACGAACACAAAGTTCACGTACCTTAAAAATATTATTATAATATTGGTTGATCAATTTGATTAATAGAAACATTTATGTCACTACGAATCACTTACCTTGTAATCTTACTAGACCTTCAGACTTTCCTAAAGCATTGGAAGATGTACAAACGTATCCTCCAAAATCAGTTTTATCCAAGTTGAGAATTGTTAAATTCATTTGTAATGAATATTCGTTGATAATCGATTCTTCCATGATATATTTGTAGCTAGGAATCAGTTTTTCACCTGAAACGAGGGAAAATAAAAGTAAATGTGTTGCATAAAATATCTGATGGAACAAACCGAATAAACCCTACAAAATGAGGATTCTGCTCTGCATTTGTTAATATAACTTTCACAATCGGTAGCAATCAATTTAACAAAATAATTTTTTTGTTAGAAATATACTTGTGAGCAAAAAAATAAAGTGAAGTAACACCCTCGCAATCTCAATACATATGCAGAAAAACTGAACACCAAATTGTATTTTTCTTGGAAAATACTTAAAGCTAATGGTATTAGATTTAAAATTATATAAGATATTGTAATTTTTCAAAAAACAAGAATTCTTGATGAAAATGGACACAAGTGATAAAGCTGCTCAAGCGGTCACCGTTTTGCAACAAGGCCAGAGTCAGCGAGGAGTAACCATTGCGCTGAATATGAGACAGTCTGCTTTTTCCAAAGTTTACCGTCATTACGAAGAGACTCATAACTTTAATCTAAAACGCAGTTCAGGAAGGAAAATCGCTGAGAAATCGGTCCCTCACTGGTGTTCAAGTCCAACATGAGCTCAAACAAACGTGAGGCATGGTTGTGAGCAACAGGACAGTCCGAAGAAGACTTAGGGCAGTGAACCTTGAGCCACAAGAAACTGATTAGATCCACGAAGAAACGATTAGAAGTTGTTATTGGTACAGAGGAGGAAACAATGAATATTAATAGGTTAATTTTGAATAAATTATCATTTTCCCGAATTCTAGCTTATATTTTCTTCACTCTTAATTATAAACCTTTTTAAAGTTTAATATTCCTTTTCATTTGATATTTTTCATACACTAAAAAATGACAATATAGACCACTCATTGTGAAACTAGGACTAATGGCTAAAATTAGAAAAAGAATGGAGGCTACAGATTTTTTACTGCGACTTGAGTCGACTTTTTTGCTCACGAGTGTAGTTTATTTTATATTAAACTATTTATTTCAACTTATCTGAATAAAATTTTATATTCATCCTCTATAGATTCAGCTTAGCTTGTATATAACTTTTTTGGAATTAAATTTTCAGTAAAATATTTCGAAATTAAATCAAATATCTCAATGTATCTCAATCGCTGAATGAAAGACATAAATTTCAGAAAAAAAAAGACTTATATAACCTCATAACTGAAATAACTCCTTATCATTATTTCTGTTGAATACCCTGTACGTGGTAAAATGTTAAAATTATGTGACATACACGACATGATTTAGCTTTAGTGTGATATATGAAAGAAGCAGGAAGACCGTTTTCGGGCAGCGCAGTCAGTAATTTGAAATGTAGGTATCGGTCTGCGGTGGATAGTACAATATATATGGGCCTGCTCGGTTAAGCTCGGCTCTAGGGAGAAGTGCTTACCGTTGTCTCGCATCCAGTGGTTCATGGCTTTCGGAGATGCTTCTACGTAGCACTGTACGTGGACATCACTGGTTATTGGGGCAGCCACTAGCTGATTTGAAACTCTAATTAAGGGATGAACTATAACAATAGATCGACTCGTTATATTTAATACACAGTTACTTCTTACAGAAAAATCAAAGTTTTGGTTGAATAGTTCAGGCAAGCGAACAAAAGTTTAATCAATATTATTACAAAAATTAGTATTTCAATATAATTTTCTAGTTAATTAGAATATTTCAGTCAGTAGATTTTACAATATACAGAATAATAAAGAAGCGTTAATCAATTTGTAGTGTGAAAATATTTAAAGTGATCCTTCTTGAGCTATTTCCATGAAAATTAATTTAGTACAAGATAAATTATCAGGCACGTTGAGATAGAATTGGAAAAATTCACTTACAATGTACAATGATGTTGAATCGTTTGCTCACAGATGGGGGCACTCCGTTACTGGCTATGCATAAATAGGCACCCATATCAGTACGTTGAACATTCATTAACGTCAATGATTCTCCATCGAAGACTCGCAGTACTGGAAAATAAAAAAGGGTGAATTATTTACACACGGTTTTTAATCTTTATATTTTGACACCCATCGGCTTGTATTTTGACGTTGATTAGATCTCGGGCATGACGGGGAATGAAAGAATTCGAACACTAATGATGATGGCGGGTTTGTTACAGAGTTAACAGATCGTTTAAATAATTTTTCAATGAATACAACTGTTACGAGTTCATTTTGAAAATCAGAGAATCGAACTACACATCAAAAGCTTTGAAATAACCGTAAAAATTGCAAACTTGTTTAATGCTTATTTTAGGTGTTTGGGGTAGTAAATTATGATATTTTTGATGTTTTTTTGCAAAATAGCGATACATGTTCAATAATAAGTACCATTCAGGTGTTAAAAAGAAAATTGATTATGGATTTGACAAATAATTTCATGTCGTCTCAAAATTTAAATTAATCAACCACTGCTGATACCTTCAGAGTATTGAATATTTTACGAAATTCCGACATTATAAGCTTTTTAGAGCTACTTATCATACAATTAAGAGAGTGGCTAGTATATTGGAACTATACTGGATAATAATACAAATTATAATGATGGAATTTATTAACTTTTATTGAAATTTTAACAAGTATATGTGTTAAAAATATGAATTCTTTTTCCATTTCTATTATCAAATTTCTTCTAATGTGCCTGTTTTATTTAAATAAGAAAGTCCCGTGATTAAATTCCATTTTTATATACCAACTTCTACGTACTATGGACAAGAAATCCAATTAAAGTCATAGACACGTAGCAGGAATGCCATGATATGTGTCAAACTCTACCAAGTCAGCTATCAGGGAAAATATTTAGATATTCCCTTACAATAAGCGGAACAACCGTCATTCTTGAAAATAAATTAATGGTTTTTCTTGAAAACTATTACAAATTCTAACATTGTGGCAAAAAAGCCAAAACTAATCCAGGATTTTTCAAGTGGGTTTCAGTGAACGATGCCTTATGAAATATTTCCCAGTAACCGCTGCTTACATGTTTCCTTTTTAAATGTGAATTAGGATCTTACTCATTCCAATAATGAAGGTTGTGAAAATTCACAATACCTTGTGTTTCATCTATTTATAAAAACGTGGATCATTTAATATTGGAATGGACGGATAATCAGCTGAATTGAATTTTACTATCTTTTTTGTTGATGAATGTTTAAGCAAATGATAGTGAACGGCCGAGAGCCGTTAATTACATAGGATTTTTGATAGGCCCGTTGTGCCCTACTTCAAACTACCAAAAGACGATGTGCTTTGAAAAGTCTATCAGACGCTTTGGCTTAAAACTTTTGACGCCACTAGGTAAGCTGTCTTGTCGTCTATGATGTCCATAGTGTAGAGATGGCGTCTTATATGACCGTGTCCAGTTAAAAGTCCAGTTACCAGTCGAGTTTGGCGTCTATTCAAATGGAGCAGTTGTTTGGTAAGAGAAACAGAAGATCAATCTGTGTGTACCTTAGTTTGTCTCATGCTAGTTGTTTCTATCCATCTCCGCACACCCTGTCTTACTAGCAGACGTAAAAGCAACACTTTTGGCGATATTGAGAATAGATTCTGAGCTGGATCTTGCTGGATCACTTATGAGTTTTTGTAGTACATTTTTACACTCCAGTACGAGCATGCCTTCTATGGCAGCTCTGCTGACTGAACAGATTGAAATTCCTGTGTTTCTATGGCGTTGATTGAGTATGGCGCATCCACATTTCATCAAAGCGAATACCTTGATACTTTGGCTTGAAAGACGATATATGTTCCTTAAGTCATCCTGGAGCCATCTGAGTACTAGATGGCCTCATTATTTAGTAAGTATATCGGGCTTTGAGTCATCAGTCATTGTTTTCTATCAGTGATGTGTTTCTCTATGCCCTTATTATCAACTTTCTTTGGCGCAATTCGGTGACTGTCCATCAAAATCATTGGTCATTTCTCCGCGACCAGCGCCAAGATTTTCGCATGGCTAGTTAGTCCAGCCTACAGTTCTTTGCGGTTATTCAGCCTGTATGCCATTCTCATGACTTCAAAATGTTAGATTCAAAGGTGGGAGATCCAGTAGGACTTCAAGGGCCTTAGTTATCCATTTGTACTCTCGTTTTTGCCCAATTTCCAACATAACAATTTCCATTGTTTTATTGCAATTTGGTTTCAAAATTTGTGTGGTATCTTATTTTGAGAATCCCTGACCTCATCCATATTGTTGATAAATTCTAGAATTTATAACTGTATTTTAACCAGCGAATTATACATGTGTACAGATCCATTTTAAGGTTAATCGCAAATAATAACGTCAGTGTCGCCATTTTGCAAAAATCTAATAATTCATATGATTTTGTATAGAGGAGCATTGACTTTCCAACACCTTGTGTGAAGACAATAAATTTAACCATGAAAGTCTAATCATCAGTGTATTAGATAATAGACCTTAAAAATATATAAACTTCAGTGTGAACAGCTAAATAAAGCAGAATTAATTTCAATTTCAATCAGCCAACACAAATGTCTGATTTGCGGGAAGCTTGAGAGAACGGAACCGTGAATAATGAAGGATTTTTCACACGTATCTTATAATCCGCATACACCTGTGAATCTCCTTACAAATATCTCACAGATAATAGATGATTTGAAATTCAAATTAGAAGGATTTTTCTGTCGGAGCTTCGAGGTAAAACGAGTTCCGTCAAAACTATCAAAACGAATTATGTTGGATATTCCATGCCTATTATTTATCAAACAAAAAAAAGGATGAGTCCAGGTAATGAATGGTATTGAAGTAACTATTATTAATAGATCCAATCAATTTAATATATTTAGATACCTAAAATATTTTCACTAATTCTAATTTTTATAGTTAATTATTGAATAATAATAAAATAGTTGTTTTAGAAATTGTTATTGATATAGATTAACTGTCATATACTTTAACTGAATTATTTTGGTAGAGAACACAAAATTTTGAGGTTAATAGGATCGAAACATATTGGATCATTTGTTAAACTTTCATTAACTAGAGGTGTGAAAAGTGGGAACAAATATGGATAAACAGCTTTTGATAATAAGCTTATTCTGCCATCAACTCCAATGATTTTAGAAATAAACCGTTAATTACAAAAGCTTTTATGAGATTCCAATTTTTTAATTTATGCTGGAAATTATTTATTAAATGAATTTTGCTTAATTGAAAGATTTTTCAAGCTAGGATAATGCAAATTTGACAATTGTGATTTATATGAATTTGTTTGAAATCATGTGATACCATATCAAATAGCAGTGATTCTAATTTTTGATTCCAATTAATAAATTGTTCATACCCCAATTGAATCTTGTTCCTTTCTAGACTCCATTTCGTTAATTGGTAGGTAGTAACTTGGACACGGGAAATAATGCTCCTTATCAGCATTTGGAATGCACAGATTTACAATTACACAGTATTAAATAAAGTATGGAAATTAAGTTTACCGAGAAAGGAAATTCATAATTTTTAACTTCAGAATATATCTGTAAATATAAGCATATAAAAAATGAAACCAAACAATTTATCGCAAAAGAAAGAAACGTTCACCCAACCGCCCATTTTCATGCTGCTCGCTTTAGCTGAACGTAAACGTCGACATTTGAAATATCGCCTGTATGCTCCGTACGTTTTACATACGTATATATTGTTGTGCCATGTGCCAGACTTATCTAGATATATCGACTCGGTATTTGTCTTAAATAGTAATAAATTAAGGTTATATTTTCTTCACGGTGCTGCCACTCAAAAGAAATAACTGTTTCTGATAGGAAAAAAATGTATAGACCAAATTGGCTTTCCTTTTGTTTCGCGAAAACGAATGGTCTGGAATTAAAATCGAAATAAAATGTCTCTTTCTTACTAAATAGCCACAGAAAACGTCGCATCTGAGAGTGGATTTCCGGAGGAGAAAATTCCATACCGGTCTCGAAACATGAAACATGGATTAGCCTTATTATGTTTAATTTTGAGGCTCCTGTGTAAGTAGGCACATCCTTAAAATGAAAACAAAGATTTTGATTTTCAATAAATGTTTTTTTTTTTAATGGAAATGACAATTATCATTAGAATATTTTATCCTAAAAGTACCTAGCCTAACCTAGAGATGGCAGTAGTTGCTTAAAAAATACCACTTTATTAGAAAGCACACAATCTATTTTCAGTGAATTTGTAAATATGGGAAAAATTGGACATCGTTATGCGATACAATACTTTTACGTGAAAGGTCTTAGCCCAACCAATATAAAACCTGAACTAGATTCTACTCTGGGCGAGACTGCTCCTTCGTTACCAACAAAATATTGGGTAGCAGAATTTAAACGAGGCCCCACAATCTGCGAAAATCCACAAAGCGGTACTGGATGATGGTCGACTGAAAATGTGTGAGCTAGCAGACAAAGTTGGCATTTAAAAAGTGCGGTACATCGCATATTAACTGAAAATTTGATCATGAGAAAGCTGTGCAAAAGATAGGTGGCGCGTTTCATACCATGTATGAAATGGGGTCCATTACTTTACACCCGAAAAAAAAAATAACAATCAAAACAATGGACTGAAAAGGCAGAACCGTTCCACCTGCAGGCAAGGTTATGACGTCGGTTTTTTGTGATGCGCGCGGAATAACTTCCATTTAAAAAAGGAAAATTATCAGCGGCGAGTATGATGATAACTTACTGTAACGTTTGAGCGAAGATATCAAGCAAAAACGGCCGTATTTGAAAGAAATTGTTGTTTCATCAAGACAATGTACCAGATCACGCATCCGTTATTTCAATGGCCAAAATTAATTAATTGCAACCTTTTGTCAGAGTTAGTTCCCTCGGATTATTTTCTGTTCCCAGACTTGAAAAAATGTCTTGGTGGTCGAAGATTCTCCAACAATGAAGAGATGATGTTGACATTTGATGGCTATTTTGAGAAGCTTGACAATTATAAAAAGGGTATTGAACATGTTCTAAAAGAAGATTAAATTGAAAAATAAATATACTTTGTCCCAAAAGTTTTGTATTTTGTGTTGTTGGGCCAGGTACTTCTGGGACCATCCTCGTACTCTTTCCCACGTTATCTAAGTTCATAGAAAGATTGGTCAAAAAGAGGCTTTCTGTTTGAATATAAAATACTCACTACCGATCAATTTGGGGTTTTAACTAACAAATGCACAATTGATGCTATATTCTCCCTCCTTAATAATGTGTACTCTACCCTGAACAGCAACAAATTTTTGTGATTTTTCCAAAGCTTTCGATTGTGTTAATCATAATATCTTGATCAACAAATTGCAGTACAGAGAATGATAACTTGCGTTATCCATAACTACTACTGAATCAGCCGTAAGATATTTTATCAATTCACCAAAATAGTCTTCAAAAACATCCGAATCCATGTCCTCGTGGTAATCTCCCGTATGGCACGACTGAAAGGTTAGCAAATCTTCTTTTAAAAATTCCTCTTCGCTTCCAATATGGACGATTATTAGTCTTCTTCCTTTACCCTAAGGCACCTTAATACCCGTTGACAGGATTTCCATGAAAGCTTGGCGAGCACTGGTTATATTTTTGTCTTGCCACATTTTTAGTACTGTAAAACCTTCGTTAATCCAGATTTTCTTCTGCTCTGTTCTGTATTGCTTTATACTTCTTAAGTATTTTCGTCGCCAGCAAACAATTTCATCGCTTTCAAGTAAAAGTGCTGTACGGTTATGCTTTTCCCACGCAAAATCCATATTTCTCAAAGTAGTTCATAAAAATTTTTTAGTTATCAACGGAAAACTGTCATCCTGGCCAAGATCCATTAAAATCTTATCTAGAGTGGGTATTTCTTTTTTAAAATAAAAAGAGTGAACTTTTCTTCGAATTACACGTTTGGTGTCTTTATCAAGGACTTTTACTGGTCTGCTGGACTTTTCTTGGGAGATTCCACTTGGTCTGCTATCTTTCTCCTGCTCCGCAATAATTTAAAAACGGTGGACTTTCCAACTCCAGTCATTCGGGAACATCGCTCGACAGTTTCTTATACAGTAAATTTCGGGTAATCGTATTTTATGCAATCATGTACATTCAAAATAATAAGTTTTTCATTCACTGATAGTGATGAATTATTGGAACATTTTTTCGTTGGTGTAAATGTCACCATTTTATTACTAATCTTATAATACTGATGCGTTAAACTAAACAAGTATACTTATAAATGTCTAAAAACTTTGGGTAAGGCACCATTGCCCTTACGGCGCATGGTTAAGTTGTATCTAAAATAGGGTTGGAATTAGGTAGAGGCACTAACGGAAGGTTAAACGGTACCAGTTAAACGCAAAACGTAACTGTATAATCTAGTACCTAAGTAATCCCTACACAATATTGCAATGGTTTTATGAACGACTTATATACTAATTATTACCTATAATTTTGTTACTCATTGTGGTTTTCTTCTATATATGGAAATTTTATTTTATTTGTATCTTTATTTAGTTATTTTTATGTTTGTTTTTTAGTTTGTACAAGGTTTTGTCTACCATTTCTAACAATTTTTTGATAATAAAGCATTTCTCTCTCTCTCTCCCTATTGTTTTTTTTATATCAATAAATCAATTATACATAAAAAAGAGAAGAAGACGTTGTATATTGATAAATATGAAACAAAAATATAGATGAGGTTATCCTGAAATGGCACTATAGAGTTTTTATATGCTTGTGGTTCTGTTGTATCTCATATGTAATTTGTTGTTGGAGTTCAAAGAGCATAGTGATGATCTTGTTCCGGCCCAAGTGTGGATGTATCCAATTTCAAAACTGTCAAGTGTCTGACCTCCATAAATTGTGTTACAATCTTAATACCTCAGATTATTATCCTTCAACTCATTGAACAGTGAAAAAATTGTTCTAAATAATATATTTTCTACAATTCACCTCTACATATTTTCGATAACATTTGACAAATAAAACGTGTTTCGTTAGCATATCTTTGAATCCATAGAATAAAAGGACACCATCTGTTGATACACATTTTCCAAACTTCGGATAAAAACCATCATCCAACTTTAATTGTGAAGTTGAGAAACAATCCAACTCCGTGAATACGTATACTATCTATATAGTCGGTGGAAAAGGGTAAGCAAACATTTTTACAAACAAAAATCATTTGTGGATGATGATGAAATTCTTTTGGTAAGCTGGAATATACCTCATCGCTTAGTTATAAAATATGAATTTCATTAAATATGCAGAATATTCAACTAGGTAAATAAAATCGTAGAAAAATGTTTTGCTACCACTGTATACGTTTCCTCTTTAATTGGATATCTTATTTCTGGAAAGTTAATTTCGTGAAGTTAAGGAGACTTATTAGGAAAATAAGCGAAAACGAAGATATATATGTCGGTAAACTCCTTTAACCGTACTCGAAGTCTGTGCCCTTCAGGGTTGCCACACACCGAAAACAGCAAACGGAATTTTATTGCTGGCTGCAGCCGCGTGGAAAAATTTCAATTTGCGCCCATGTTCAACATTATTAATTTTCGAAATGATTTTTCTGTAGTATGGGCTCTCGTTCCATCAAATAGAACAACCCATTGCGAGTGGCATTTATACCCGCCAGCACTTCAAATCCCAACTAAACATTTGTCTTTATTCTTCCAATTGGCTGAAGTAGTAGCCACAGGCGATATAAGTGAGTCTACGGTATACAGGACCGTCACCAACTATTCATTGTGTGTTTATGAAGTTGACTCCGAGACTTCGACGAGTGAACAAGTGCGTGAGTGAAGTGCAGTGAAAGTGGACTCAGGTAGTCAGGTGAGACCCTGATAAAACTTTCTTTTTTTTGCAGGTAGCTGTGCTTTGACACAGCCTTTTATTTATAATGAAAGAAAATACTTCTGCATGAAAGAATTGTGTTTGTTAACACAAATTTGATTGTGCGGAATTTATCCGTTTTCGAAACAGCCGTACTTCTCAGTACGGCTTAACATTTTATTTTTGGGTAAATTTCAGGTTCTCAAGCAAAATAGGAGAACCAAGACAAAGAGTAACAGGCAAGGGGCCTGAAAACTCCAAAAATAGGGAGAAACCCTACGACAGAGGATCGTCTGTCGAAAAACCGAGAAAAAGCCAAGATACCACAACAAGAAGACTAGAAAAAGAGAAAAAAAGACAAGAAACGGAAATTGAGTCGTCAAAAATGGAAACTAAACAACAATCTGAATACGGATTGTTATCGGAGTTGATGGAAAAACATATGAATTCCTATGAAGAGACGATCAAAAACCTTGAAGAGAGGATTAAAACCTTCGAAGTGACGATTATTGGAAATAATAAGCATATTGAGGCCTTAACGGACTTAAACTGAAAGCCCAAAATGAATCATTAGCAAGAGAAATACAAGAGCTAAAATGGAATCCAAATACAGAAGAAGTAGATAAGCCGAAAACTCAAAACAAAGTTACCGAAGGAACACAAAATGAAGACTGCCCCATGGAAGAAGAATATATGGAAGTGAAAAATAAAAAAAAAAGAGAAAGAAACCAGAGAGACAATCTTCAGAAGAAGAAGACATATCAATGGACAAACAAGTCCAGGAAGAATTGGAAAAGATAAGGAGAGAAGAACAAAGAAAACAGACAAAACCGGAGAGAAGGCCACCTCCGATAATACTAAAATCACCACTCATGTGGACAGCACTACGCAAACAGCTAGTGCAAAGGAAAATCAATGCCCAGTGTAAAATGGGAATACACACAGGGAAAATAACGACAGCGACAAAAGAAGACTTCAACAGAATGAGGATGCTCCTGAGCGAGTATAAGGAGATTGAGTGGTATACGTACCTACTCAACGAAGAAAAAGAGAGGAAGCTTGTCATAAAAGGACTGGCTGTTAACACCCCAGTGTCAGAAGTAGAGGAAGAACTGAGGGAAAATGGATCAAGACCAAAAAAATTATGGCAGCTGACAAGTCGTACACAAAGAACGAAGACAACACCCGAAAACTACTAACTATATACATGGTAGTAATCGAACCCGCAGAAGAACCAACTTATAAGAAGTTGAGATACCTATGCCACACAAAAATAAGTGTGGTAGAACAAAAAAGGCACGACGGACCTGTACAATGTTACAGATGTCAAGGATTTCACCACGGACAAAGCATGTGCAACATGGACGTGCACTGCGTGAGATGCGCGGGAGCGAATAGAGCGGCGGAATGCACGCTTAACAAGACGGAAAAACCAAATTGTAGGAATTGCGGAGGAGAACACCCCGCAAACTACAAGGGGTGCCCGAAACACCCAAAAAAGATGGAAAACAAACCAGCTAAGAGCACCATGCAAACAGGACGCACTTACGCACAAGCTGCTAAGAAAACGACAACGACAGGAGCTACTGAGTGTGCTGCAGAACATGCAGACACTCATAGCAACACTCATCGCCCAACAGGTTTCACCGAAGTAACCCACAAGAGGACACCCCCCGACACGGTAACTCTGCATTTCATAAGCAAATGTAGAGTTATACATCGGCGACAGCTATAGAGAAAGCGAAGGACCACTCGGATTAGATCTTTTCTTGCCGGTGGGAGGTTGGAAGAGGTTTACCCGAGGCAGCGAAACAGACACACACATTAAGACATCCAGATCAAGAAGCCAAGAGTGTATAGCCAACAGGCGAATCTCTTAACAAAAAGATAAGACATGCCAGAATCTCCCATAGACCTCAGGGGAGAGGAAGGAAGCTACGCGCGAAACTGCGACGCGAAAGAGGATGAGGACCTGTCGAAATGACAGGGGGTGGTGGAATGTCCTTCTTCCCACACACTCGTGGATTTATCCGGGGGTGGATGCCTAGAGGGTCGGGCTCGTCTCACGGGAAAGTGTGTGTGTGTGTGTGTGAACCGTCACCGATGGTAGTTTTGTGAAAATACTTTAATTGTGACCATATTTAGAAATGGAAAAATTATGTGGTTCAACATCTTCACTTTATTTATTCTCGATGTAACAATACTTTTTTTTCAGAGATCAAGAGAGACTTCAACTTCTTTTGCTCAACATACAAGGACCACATAAAACAGTCCACGATATCTGACAGTACTTCTTACGGTAATGTTGGTTATAAGCGGCTCACACATCTACAATACAGATATCCGTCATTTGCTAATATTTTTCCTTCTACTTCTCCAACCCCCTTAATTTTATGTAGGGGATCTTATTAAGTTACTCCTGTGAAAGCGAAGGTCAAAGAGGAATGAAATATTTTTTTTTAACCAAAAAGCTCTCCTCAATAATTTTATTGTGCGATTGAAAATATATTGAAGGCTATTGTAATAAAAATCAAAATTTAGCTACAATGAGTGACTGAAAAAATAGTTTCATCTTTGTAAACACCATTATAAAACTGTATTATTAATATTAATAAAAAAAAATTGTCAAAATTTTAGGATCAGCTCGCTTTTTCTAAAAGTAAAAGAAATAACAATCAAGTGAAATGAGTTAGAGTGAAAAAAAATTTTCAAATTTTCATCTTTAAATTGAGGTTAAAATACAACTATCATCTAATTTTCGAAATTCAGTTATTTGAATGGAACGAGAATGACAGATATAAGAGTAAAAATCTGCACCATTATAATCAAACTATTTTGTTGATTTAACAAGCTTTGAGCTCAATATGTTCATTTTGTCATTTTTTAACCTAGCTTCAGTTAACTGAGTGTGGATTGAACATTTTGATTAAGTAAAAAAGTGATCGGCAACGTAAATTGTTATTCCGCTACGCTATTTTACTTTGATCTCGTACGAACACATGTTATTGAAGAAGAAGTTTTTATCAGTCTATTTGAGACCGAAATATAATATTACGGAAAAAAACAATTATTCAAACTATACGAATTCTTTGAAAAGACTCTATTTACATCTATTTATTTGAAGTTTATAAAGTTATTAGGATAAGACCGATAGATTAACAAATGGGAACCATAGTGAAAAAATATTGTTATGGTAACATAAGTTAGTTCGAATCTGTATTACTTATACTATGCCCAAAAATTAATGCCGAAAACAAAAAATATTATTTTCGGATATCCAACATTATTTCCGCTCTTGATAAAATTTAAGAAGGTCTCCCGGTAAACATTAAAGCCTGAACTCTATGAGATAATTTGATATTACTCCAGCCCTGCGGGGGCGTATATTATCATGCAAAAATTGAATCATTCCTCTTCTCCAAAGGGCTCGCATGGTACAACGCACATTTCTAAATTACGTTATGAATTGGCAAGCTGTAAAATGAGCTCCCCGTAATCAACCAACACTCTGTGGGCCTTCAAATTTATGCAACCTCTACTATAGCTTAGTTTTCCGACAATGCTGCAATAAGCATATAATTTCCTAGGATCTCGATATACTATCCTACGATAAAGGTTACTATAACGTATAATCATAACTAAATAAAATATTGTAGAAACTGAAAACTATGTCTGAGGCTGAGAATTAAGCAGATACATTTCAATAGGAAGTAAATACGACTTCTATCAATCCATATCTCAACTAATTGGTAATTATAAAAAAGTTCTTATCCAGGTTTACTTTGTCTATTTTCTGTATCCTGAATTCGCAATAGTGCTCTGGTTACAGTGAATTGGTTTATTCCTTGAACTGGGTACATGGACGGTAAAACAGTGAATTATTCAATTTAGAAAAATATGCGTCAGTTTTGATGTACAGTGTATTACACAGTTTCTGTGTCAATATTCAAATCAAAGTATTGATTTTTTTCGATTTTCAAGTTTTTGTAGTTCACGCATATGCTTTACTATTACGTCGAATGTATAAGCCGAACGCCGGTTGTGCTCCATAGAAGGTCTTTTGAAAACGATGGTAGTAAAATCTCCTCATGATACATTCCAATCGTAAGTAAATATCAAAAAAAAATCTAAATTTCGGAATACTAGGAAGTTTTTTTCATACGAATTAACAAATTAGGCAGTATAAAGCAAGTTTTGTGATATTTTTGAAGGTAAACAGACTCCATACAATGCCTGTGTCTATGTTTAAACAATTAGTCCTCCATTTTCTTTCAGACACTTATTTTACTCCCAACGTTTTTAGTTGTAGCGGCCTTTATTATATCTATAAGTGCAGACAAAAATAATGTTTCTCTGTCTATTATCTTTAGAATTAGAAGCCTCGTTATGTTTGAACAATACACAACTTGCTGAGGATATAACTTATTTTTGTATTATATATATATATATATATATATATATATATATATATATATATATATATGGGTGATTCCGTTCTAACTGTGATATTCAATGTCCTGTATTGTTTTTTTGTACTAGTCATTAATTAATAATCAATTAATAAAAATTTTGTGTTAATTGAATAATTCTTAAGATATTTAAACATTATTTTTATACAATATAACTTGCCACTTAAAGAAAACTTATACTACATCACTTGAATGTCAGTACCGTGTCATGTCCATTCCTAGAATTTACCGATAAATTATTAATTTTTTTTGTCGTAACAAATGATTTAAACTAATTACCTTATAAATTCTAATGTTTATGATCAAACTGAGGAAAATTGATGCACTTGTTGTTTAATATCTTAAGTTACCATGTCAGTACCGTGGATAAATGAGTCAGTACCGTGGAACTCAAAATCCGACATTTGTGTCTTGCTCGTGATACTTTGAAGTTGTAGTAAATTCCTCTTAGAGTTTTATTTTTACAGTAAAATAGATGAATGCATAAAAAAGTTAGAAAAGTTAAATTTTAAAATCTTGAAATTTTGAATACAAAAAATCACAGTTAGAACGGAATCACCCATATATATATATATATATATATATATATATATATATATATATATATATATATATATTTATCCTCGAAATAACCATTCTTGTTACAATAATTATGAATTACATCAATATAAATATTAGAGAGTTCAACCAAATGCAATAAGAACCTATAAAAATTTTTTATACGAGTTTGAAAGGGTTGTTTAAAACTTAATTACTAAAGTATGCATTAGTTTTTACAAAAGTGTAAAAACTGCCGAGAGGGTTTTACTGAGATATGAATTCAATTAAAGAAACAAGACTGAAAGGAATGAAATGAAAGTAGCAATATAAGATCATTGAGAAATCCAAATATAGCTTGAATATTTGACGAGACCTAATACTGAGCTTATTACATTTCACTTATAGTTGAGACGTTTATTTACTAATGACGACTAAAGCCAATACAAACAAAACTCCAAACGATACAACGTAAAATTCCATTGTGTTTAGTTTTTTTAATTGAATCATTTATATCATTTAAATGATCATATTAAATTATCTTAATTCTACATAAGACAAGAATCGTTTTTTTAATATATATATATATATATATATATATATATATATATATATATATATATATATATATATATATATATATATATATATATATATATAGTGGCAAAGGCAACGTCGTGCAAGCAACAGGTAAGGTTCACCTTAACTGTGTGTAAATAGTATAGGTAGATATAGCTATCAGTTATATTGACGCAGAATACAATTTTACGTTTGAAATAAGATCCTACTATCTATCTTAAAAATTTTAGGCACTTTTCGCGCTCTCGGACTTTTCCGACTCAGAATATAATATAATAATAATGCGGTGATTTTCGTTTCGTTTTAGACAATTTTTCGTTAATTTTTAGTTATCGTAGGTATTTATTATTTGTTGTAATTGTTACTATTGTCAGTTTAATTTGGTGGACTTTTGGGGACAATAATTTGTGAAAATATTTTCTGTAGGCAGTGGATTAATTTACTTGTCAATAAGATAGGTACGAATTAGTTTTCGATAAAAGAAATTTTGATTTATAGACAATTTGCGCTACTTTGTACAGAATATCGAATTTTCAAACCAATATTTCCGTTGTTACTTTATGGAATGCTTCAACATTTGAATATAGAAATTTGCATAAAAAAGATAATGGGAGGGTATTTTTTCTACTTCTATTTACATTCAAATGTTAAAATTTTTTTTATTCGTTCATATTTTCTTTCAATAAAATAATTCATAATCCAGTTCGACAAATGATATCTCAATTTATGAAAATAGGAAAAGAATAGGATGCCGTAAAAATTTATCTGAGCAGTTTGCAGGAGAAAGTAGCCAAAGCTGTGATGAAATTGGGATGAATATTACTGGCAAATGAATTCGCTTAGAAGATTGGTTAAAAGAATGGGATTCAGGTGAGAAAAAACTGAAAATAACAGGAGCTTTAATAGAGTAAAAGGACATGAAAGCAAAAAGAATTGAATATTTAAGACCTATATATTATCATGAAACTGTAAGATTTACTTCTTGATGAAAGACTGTTTTGATATGCTTACTAGTGTGATAATAAGTATAAGTTCTGATCCTTCTTTGTATTTCCTTATTAACGATTGCTCCTTCAATATAAGAGAATTTTTAGTAAGCTCAATCAAAAATGAAATGGTCTACATACTTGCACCCTTTTCACTTTAGTCACACTACTAACATTGTTAAATGAAAATGGTATATTGTGCAACAAGTGGGAAAATTTTAACTTTTGTGACGCGTATAAAGGTTTGTGGCACAATATACTTCATCTGACACTACACAAATTCATAGAATACTACGAATAACTTACTATCCATTTTGATGGTTAGTGGAATTAAAATAACACTAAAATATTTTTGTACAATTTTGTTTATTTAATATATTTACTATTTCCATTTCAGTATGGAGTTCAACTGGGTTTTAAGACTTTAATAGCAACGTTAATTTTATTTTTAATAAACCCGACGTATCCTTCTGCTAAGGTACCGGATTGCTATCCTCACATGGTGCTTTAATGCTAATATATCCCCTCCTGCATTTACTAAAATTGTTGACGAACTTCTATGGCACTGACCTCGATATAGATGGGGATTTCCTAATTTTGAAAAACTTGCAATTGTTTTAGCCATACTACCTGTCTACTACATTTTCCGTGCTGGAAGTTTTTCTGGTAAATCAATTAGTCAAAGAATATTTGTTTTATGTATTTTAAAATTATATAATCTGACAGAGAAATTTTTAAAAAGTGTCCAGCTGTAAAGCATAAATCACAGTTCAAAAACAGATGGTGAAGACGAAGGTTATGGTATAAAGTAGCAATATTAGATGAATTTAAGTATGTCGAGTTGAAAAGTTTAATATCATAGTTTATTATTCAGAATTTTAACAACTTATAAATGATTGTGAAATGTCTTGAATTACTTAAATAATATTTGGTACTTCCTTTAAAATTTACCCTCATGCTAATGTGTCGTCACCCTCATCTAACACAATATTTATATAAACATATTGTTCTCATTCTCTGTACCCTCCACAGGTGTGAAAAAAGTGGGAAATAATATTTATGAGCAATATATGATTTTGAATTTGAGTAAGCTATTAAAAATACATTACTTTTCATAGCAGTTATAGAACAGGAAACAATCTACGGTTTACCTTTGTTATAAGTTAAATTATATACTCATTATGAAACTTATATCTTAATTAATATGTTTCCAAAACCTTTCATATGTTTTTCAATCCTGTATATCATATAATTAAACCTTTTCTACATTTGAGAATGTAGCTATTAACAAATATGTATTTTCTCTCTCAGTGAGCGAAAAGATTTTTATCTGGAGTCGACATATCAGAAATTTTAAAAGCCTGAAAAGCAGTCGAGAGTACTGTTTTATCAAAACCACGTGTCTCGTGCTTTTATTTTTAGTGGTTTGTCGTGTAACCCAATTTTTCCTTTACAATAAATCTATTGTAAAAATCACTTTCTAATAGAAAAAATTGACATTTTTAAGGAGATATTTCTTAAAAACAGCGGAAGCAATGGGTTTAATAGAAATGTATAAAAAACGGAGCGGTTATGTAAGTGACGTATGAAATGTAACTTCAGAATTAATTTGAAAAAGTTTGATGTTTTGTTTTCACTGAAATGGTATGGAATATTTCATTTTTATCATTTCGTAATTCATCACATGTTAATCTTGATAAATTTTCTGTTTAGAAGTTAACTAAGAAATAACTAATATTCAATTTCTCAGGCTCAACGTTTCACTAGGAAAGCAAAAATATAATACCTGTTGGTTTCAAAATGTAATCGACAAAATGTCGCATACAAAGACAAGTAAGTGCTGATATTTCTTTCTAATATTACCACAAAAATTTTTCCCTTCTATACACATCCTAATACGTTTTTCAAATAATTTAGCAAACTAATATAAAATATAAGAAATAATCTTACCTTGTTTATCCCTTCCTTCATGCCTTAAGATTATATTACTCCCATCCTCTCTTCTCCAAGCGACAGTAGGCTCCGGTACTCCCGTGGCTTTACATTTCAGGCGGATTGTGCCCCCTTCAACGGTTTCAGTAACGTCATTAGGTTCGTTGTCTGATAATATATCTGGTGATATCACTACTTCTAAGTTACCCATCTGAAAAATTGAGTTTGCTTATAATAGATTTGAATTGTTTAATCTAGCTGCTGAACCAGGTAAAATTGTAGTCATTGGTTTTAAATATTTAGGCCGGATATAGCGAACTCTAAGCTACATACCTGTCAACATTATCAGAAATATAGCCAGGTAACATCGATAAGCAAGTTCCTAACATAAGTGAATCTCTAATTTTTGAAAGGTGGAATTGATACTATGAGATTGGGTAACATCCATATGTGATGTAGAGTAAAATATTTTTTTTCTAGTTTGCACCTATAACATAGTCAGTACGAAACACAAACGTTCGTGGTACTAAGCTCCAGTACGATACGGAAAATTTGAAGCGACCAACGAAAATCTAAAGAGTTGAACATAACCTTAGAATTTCAGCTGTGGTTGTATAATTTTTCGTGCGTCTATGATCAATTATGATGAATTTGAAACAAGTATTTTAAATGAATATTGTTTTATTAAAGGGAAGAGATATTTGGTGCTAAATTAAATTAGTAACTCAACGAAAAAATAAACAAAAAACTAAACTACGCATTGTTAGTGAATACTTTGATGGTCTTTTGCATTAACAGGTATATTTTGTGGATTTTCAGTTGACACTTAGTTTTGTCCAGTGTTTTGATTACCAGTAAGCTCAATTTTGTAGGATGAATGATGATTTGCTTATCTATATCTATAAAAGAGGATGTCCTGACTGTCTGACTGATTCCTTCACTCATCAACGCCCAGCCAAAGCTTTTAAAGATAGGTTTTTGCGAAAATTTCGATTTTTAAGGGGTAAATTTCGATTTTAAAGGGGTAAAACGGAATATGTTTGCAAATTAGATTTTTTCGTTTTTCTTGGCCGCTAATTGAGATATCGACTTTGTGTTTGCACTAAAACATTCTCCGTACAAATACCTAAAAACCAATTTATGCGATTTTCATAATTCGACGAAAGGGTTCAAAGAGTTGAACAAAAATTTTTATTACGGAACCATATATTTAACAATTTTTCATGACGAAATGATATATTAAAGCAATTCTTTTTTAAAAATGGGTGCCGTGTGAATACCTAAAAACTAATTTCTCCGTTTTATCACAAGGTCAATCTTTGAAAGTGGCAGGAATCGATTTGAGAGAGAACTGTTTTTCCCATGGTCAATTTTATGTAGCCTGTTCACGAGTAAGTTCTCCGTCAAGTTTAGTTATTTTAGCAAAAGATGGCAAAACAACTAATGTGGTTTACAGAGAAGTATTGACATAAATTATATATGATACAATATTTTGTTCTGCGTTTTTGTAGTCATTGTCACTTTAATAATAAATCATTTATTTAATATCTTTATGTTAATGATATGTATGTATGTATTTGTTATATTATTTATCGTATAAATAATAAATGTGCGTAATTTTTAAATGATAATGTGTCTTTTCTTCATAACACTTCCAAATTGAATTAATGTGTAGAATACATAAGTCATTTCTCATTGACTTATCCCTATATTACGCGAAGTTCAATAAACCGCGGGCCAAGCCGCAACAGGTATTGCTATTATCATATAAACATGAAGAAAATGTTGTTGCTGGTTGAGATCTCTCTGAAAAAAAATTTAAGCTTCTACCATTTTTTTCTTGATAGAATTTTCAATGTAGTCCTCTGCAACAGATGAGGATCTCCAACCTCCACGCCATTTTATTGTAACCGAGTCACCGTCTGCATTTGAGTGACACTGGACCTCCAAAAAGAGTGACCAGTATAAAGCTCAGAATCTGGAAATTTCAGATATTGGGCAAATGAACGTGACAATTTGTCCAATTATTTATGCCAATTGAAATTTTAATGCAATAGCCGCTACGATAAATTAATATTCATCGCTTATGTGTTGGGATAGTAGATCTCATATTAATATATATTTTTTTATAATGTAAATCCATAACTCCTCTGTAATTACAAATTGTGACATATCGTTTTTCGTTTTGATTATAGATACTATAATAATATCAGCTTTTATGTCAAGATCGGCTATACACATTTTAGAGAGCTCTTCTTTTCGACAACTACCAGCATAACCGATAATAAGAACAACTTGATGTACATAAAGTAGTTGTGAGAAATTACATATATAAGTGAATACTTCCTTCCATTGCGAATTATACATTATCATCAGCTTCCGAAATAAAACGATGAATATCATCAAAACTTTTTTAGGTTTTGTTTTCATGTAAGCGTGAAGTTCGAAGTATTAACATTTTTCTATATGCAAGCAGGGCTACAACTTCGAAAATGTGGATCACAAAATGAGCAAGCATAATATTTTCCGTTAGTGTGTGCTCAATGTTAGCATCGCACCATTATCGAAATTTCTGATGGTCGTAAACGGTGCACGACTTTTTTGGAAGCAAATTATATATGGTCTTTTCTGCCACTATAAGTATTTCTGGAGGTACCTATGCAATTAAATTATTCGCCCATTTCCTTGTATTTTCAAGCAAAACAAATAAAAATTTAAATTGTTCCTCTAGTTTGTTTATGAGTGTTACCAACCAATTTTAGTTACCACAATTTTCCTAGTATAATTTGCAAGCAGGTTCTACGAGGATATATTGATATCTAGTTAGTCTAGACCAGTTCCATGCACAAACAAAATATTGCGTTACCATAGTAACGAACAATAACATATTAGAAGTGTCAGTGTAAAGTTTGACGTCAAAAAAGTAAAACAGAGCTACGCAATATATTAAAAGAAAAAAGATGTACACCGAAATTGTGAAAATCGAAAAATTAGAGTATCGAGCCATCATCAAGTATCTGTATTTAAAAGGATTAAGAGGTTAGCAGATTTACGAAGATATGCTTAATACCCTTGGTGATCAATGTCCTTCGTATGCACTCGTGAAAAATTGGACTGCAAGCTTCAAAAGAGGTAAATTTTTCATTGAAGATGATGACCGATCGGGAAAACCAGTTTCTGTGTCAGTCCCCGAAAGTATCGATGCAGTTCATGACATGATTTTATCAGACCGTCGAATTGGGGGAAACGGATATCTAAAGCACTGAATATTTCATACGAACGCGTTCATCATATAGTTCATGTTAATTTGGACATGAGAAAAATTAGTGCAAAATGGATCCCCAAATGTTTGAATGTTGACAAAAGCGTGCGATGTAGACTTTTTAAACCGAATTGTTACTATGGATGAGACTTGGGTGCATTTCATAAACAAAGCACCAATAGATGGAATGGCGACACTCTGGTTCTCCAAGACCTAAGAAGTTTCATGTTCAAAAATCTGCTGTAAAACTTCTTGCTTCAGTTTTTTGGGATTGCCATGGAGTAATCATGATTGATTTTTTGGATAAGGTCGTGAATTTTCTTTCTTCCGTCAATTAAGAGGAGAACATGTTGAGTTACAAAATATTTTGATATTGAAACTTTGTTTGTTTCTATAGTAAGCTAGGAATTTTTCGATATATCCTCGTAATAGTGGTAAAATAGAAAAAAAATTTTAACCCACTCGTTGCTTTGCTCTAAGAAACGCGTCCGACAAAATAGTGTCTCATAAAACTTGTATAATAAATAACTGTTCTCACTTTATGGTTATTATCACTTAAAAAAAGTATTCAAAGTGTCTTGAAAAACTTTGTTTTTAAGATCTATGCAATATTTCTGATTTTTTTATAATTATAGCTATTTAGTTTTATGAAATTAATGAAAAGTTTTCGAAGTTGAAAAACAATGAATCCTTTGCTATATCTGGATATCTAACATTGATTCATTCAAGTCAAATTGCCATATTTACCTAATCCTGATTAACTCCAGCCCCTGTATATTTTTTTGTACCAATTGATTGATAGTTTCACATATCAAATCTTTTTTGCTTGTAACTCTACTGTCTCATACAATAATTAATAGTCCTTTCCGCCTCTTCTCTAGTATTGCAGATACCAGATCTTGTAAAGTTTATTCTATTTTATTTTCATATCTCTTTACTGGAAAAGAAATAAATTTGGAAGGACTAGTAATAAATCATTATCATACTTCCGATGAAAGCATTGCTCTTGCGCCATCCTCATGGTATCAAATAATTCAGCTCAACCTATATAATGAAATAAGATCACAAAATAATAAGCAGACTAGGAGCTAGTTATAATTTTTTCCTGGTTCAGCTTTTTTTATCAACTCATAAACGTTCTTTTATATCATTTACCTGACTTCGCATAGGGTCTGTGTTTATCTGACACATATACGTGCCGGAGTCGTTCTTTTGTACATTAGATACGTGTAGTTTCCACGTGTTGTGTCCATTGTGTGTTACAGAAAGACGAGGATTCTGAGCCACCATGTGAATGTGTATTGCCAAAATAGCTTTTGTATCAGACTTTATCCAGGCAACCTAAAATTTTTAAAGAAAAATATTATTTCAGGAAAATGAACATGAACAATATTCAAAGGAAACTCTTACAGAGAGACATGGGAATGTTCTTTCAATAAATTTCACTGAAGATATATCTCAAAATTAGGGTATTAAATCTCTACTACCGTTTAGAATGGAATATACAGAGTCATCTTTTATATAAAATTATTAGTAACATATTCAAATACAAAAGTTTCTTTTAACGTTATTTGGAAGCCGTAATTCAATATTTTGATAGACTTAGAGGATTTCGGGTTATACATCAGAATAATCAATATGTTTTTTATTAAATATTATATGACAATTTATATTGAAAATTGTAAATATTTTTAATCATTTCTCAAATTCAAAACCAAAAGTGTTGACTTTTCTCAATAAAATATTATTATTCCATCATTTAGTGTGTATTGGTATATTTAGGAAGCGATAACACAAATTAATTCTCATGCTATTCATTCATACAATACAAATGGTTAAGAATTTAAAAATTTTAGAAATTTTATATTTTTAATAAAACATTCGTTATCTGTGTTTTAAATGGAATTCAATTGAAAGCAAATATCGATGGGATTAAGTCTAAATATCAAAGTGATAGAACAATAAATTGAACTTCGAGTATGTTCCATATCGTTGTTAGAATAATGGCTGGATGTTAGATAAACCTCTTCAAAATAATCCGGTAATAAATTTTGAAGAACCTTCGAATAATTTTCACAATTCAAAACATTTAATCTTAACAATTTCTATGGAATGATTCACTTAAAAGCAATATTTCTATTAAAGACCAATGATTGTAGATATAAATAATACAAACATTTATAATATGCGTCTTAGTAGCAAGTGTTTATTGAATAAATATTTTAGTCCCTACCACAGAATTTTGAACAAGTATGGAAAAGAAACTGTAACATAACAAAAACAGTATGTAGAATTAATATTGCCACAATGATAATAATCACAGCCACACAAAAATTGTGGTTTGACGGATCATAACATTAGATTTCATGGATAGATTTCTTGAGAAAATGTCTCATAAATTATGTTCGATGAAAAGAATTATGGTATGCATCTAATGGAACGACCATCTCTCGGCAGGGAAAGTGTGGTACCAATCAACAACTTTTAAAGATCTTTTCTAATGATTTTAGATGGCGAAAAATGGTATTTTAAACAATCCAAGAGAGTCCGATAATTGACGGGTTCTTATCCTGGATAGGATACTACTTCCCCTATAACCTTAGTATCCCATGCAGCTTAACGATCTGAGTGCAAATGATCTTCAAACGTAAATTTTTCGGATTATATGAATTTCATATTTATCGCACTCCATATTACTTATTATAGCGTACTGCGCTGACGATGAACAAAGAGAAAAATATTAAAGAAAAATAAAGCAATTCTACTCTTCATAAAACCAGAGACTAGCCATAACAAGTCACGACATGTTTAAATTTGGACATAGGAATTTCCACATATTGAATCCGACATAATACCTGATTTAGACAAGGTTAGTAACTTAGTCAGGTAGCGAGTAATTTAGTAAAGTAGCCAGTATCCGCTAATAATGAACAGGTATTACGGAATTTAATAACTGGAATCATTATGATTATTTTGGAAAAAATCTAATAAGGAATGTTCTAAAAACCAAAGCAATTGTGCTTCAGAAAATGGATAAGTAGGAGAGATTCGTGGAGAGCTTCAAATGGAAATTTGAAAAAGTTACAAATATAAGATTTTTCAGAATACTTTAAAGCACTCAAAATGTCAAATTTAATCAATCTTAATATCGTATCTTTATTCCAGCGAAAAAATTTTGGTATTTGGTGATGTAAGCTAATGCACTTGACCATGTGCGTATAGATCTGAATTAGTGGTAGTTTAGTAGTTAGCTCCTAGATCAACCACATTCTTCAGATAGCCAACTCGAATTCCCGTTTCATCTTCATCTCTTGGTTCATTGGCATCTCTAAACGTACATGGAAATAACAGTTTTCTTTCTGCTTTTGAAGGCATATCTCAAATTCAAATTTCAAAATCGTACAGTTATTTATCGAAACAATTTAATGGAGTTGCATCAACCAAAGCGATCGTGACCTCAAACCCAAACCTTTGCCATCTTGTTTTAAACAAAAAGGGCTGAAATATTTTGGACATATTTTTGAATTCCCTGACAGGTTGCCTAGCCCGGCCTGGGCTAGCTAAACAGTCCTTAACTGGACATCAGATACAATAGGATTAACCAACACTTTTCTGTATATGTACAAGTTGTTGGTAGGCATCCGCCCCAGATCAAATATCCATCCACATCCGTCACTGCTGTTCTGGACATCATAGTCCCTAGTGTTACCTACTTTTTACTTTTACTTAAAATTTTTAAGATAGAATCTCTTTAGTACGTTTCTGATAAAACACAATGTTAAAAGTTTTGAAAAATTACGGATTCACAATTTGCAGTGAAAATGTAAAAAAAATTTGATAAACATTTCAATGTTATTAGCGTCTTTTTATGAATATAAGAAAAATTCGACCATTTTAAGGAAAGACATCAATGCAAAAATCAATTTTACGTAACAAAGCTTACCGTTAACCGCCTAAAACTAAACTCCTTTGTATCCGAGAAGAAAAAGTTTAATAGAAACTCCAACCGGATAACTGAATTTAAATGTCATGAGAAAGTTAAATGAATTCACAGGGCACGAGATTTTTTTTATATAATTTCATTTCGTCCGGAGAACCGCTCAATTCTCAGGGTTTGATAAAAGGTATAGCTACTGATTCTATTAGGGAGTGAGTTGGATTTGTGAAAGAAGTACAAACTCAATAAGTGTTTGTTGCACGTCTGATTGGGTATTTTTGTGTGACCTCCGGGAAATTTTTACAATGTAATCAAGACGTATACTTCCTTTTCGGTTAACATGGACCTGATAAGTAGTATGAGACATTTGAGAGATTGTTACAGCAAAAAAATTGAGTAGGGACGTTGGGTCATTTATTCCATTTATAGAGCCAGCAAATAATTTTGAGTTAATCATAAATAGATAATAAAAATGACAGTAATAGTGATATAAATAAATAAACAAATAGTTGTATGTTCAGAATATTGTGAATGACAATAAAGGCAAGCAATATAATATTAAGTCAGGGACGAATAAAATTGAAAACCTACAGGAACAAAAATGTGCTCAGGATTACCATTTCAATCGGTCTGATTTTAATAATATATTAATAGCTATTTCACAAGGGGTAGGTATACTTTATCTACATACGAGGATGTATTGATATCTAGTTAGCCTAGACCAGTCCCATGCATAAACAAAATATTGCGTTACCATAGCAACGAACAATAATTTATTAGAAGTGTGAGTTTAACGTCAAAAAAGTAAACCAGAGTTTCGCAAGCAATTAAATGAAAAAAGATGTCCACCGAAATTGTGAAAATCGAACAATTGGAGTATTGAGCCATCATCAAGTACCTGTATTTAAAAGGGTAAAGAGGTGAGCCGATTTACGAAGATATGCTTAATACCCTTGGTGATCGATGTCCCTTGTATGCGACCGTGAAAAATTGGACTAGAAGCTTCAAAAGAGGTGAATTTTCCATTGAAGATGATGACCGATCGGGAAGGCCAGTTTTTGTGTCAGTCCCCAAAAGTATCGATGCTGTTCTTGACATGATTTTATCAAACCGTCGAATTGGGCTAAAACGGATATCTGAAGCACTAAATATTCATGCGAACGCGTTCATCACATATTTCACGTCAATTTGTACATGAGAAAAATTGCTGCAAAATGGATCCCTAAATGTTTGAATGTTGACCAAGAGCGTGCAAGAGTAGAAACATCGCGTTCGATCTGTGCTCGATTTAAAAACGATGTAGACTTCTTAAATCGAATTGATACTGTGGATGAGACTTGGGTACATTTTTACGATCCATAAACAAAGCAATAATCGATAGAATGGCGACACTCTGGTTCTCCAAGACCTAAGAAGTTTCGTGTCCAAAAATCTGCTGGAAAAGTTCTTGCTTCAGTTTTTTGGGATTGCCGTTGAGTAATCATGATTGATTTTTTTGAATAAGGGTAGAACAATAACTGGAATAACTGGAGATTACTATTCGACATTACCGACCCCTCTACGGGAAAAAATTAAAGAGAAAAGACGCGAATTTGGCTCCGTCCGACTATTATCTTTTTCCTAAAAAAAGTTTAAAAAGTCGTACATTTTCTTCCAACGTAATAAAATGTTTTGACATTGAAATTTTGTTTGGTTCTATAGAAGGCTAAGAATTTTTCAATATATCCTTCAATTAAGACGTGAGAATTATGGTCGTCCTAATACACGCATTTATGCTGATTGACCGTACCGTTCATCTTGGAGGTTGCTTCATCCGATCACAAACTGGAATGCTGGAGCTGCGGATAATCCTTAGTGCATCTGAGGAACCACTCGCATAATTCAATTCTGTGATCGAAATCATCCTTTTGACGTGCCTGGAGGAGACACGGACGGGAAATTCGATGCGTTTCAGCATTCGTCGTAAAGAGCGATGGGATATTTGAAGTTGCTCCGATAGCCGCACTGCGGATTGTTTCGACTGCTCAATTAACCAGCGCTACTGTTTCCATATTTTCGTTAGTTCTTCCAGATACCGGTCGTACAGAACGTGGTGCGTCGGCAACAGAGCCGGGTTGTAAGAATTTCTTGTACGTCTTCCACAATTTTGAACTATTTGATAGTGGTCAATTAGGAAATTGTTGTTGAAATTCGAAATAGTTTCGTAATCCGCCTTCGTACACAGATAGGATGTAACAAAATAAAGTCTTTCTTGAAGCGTGAGCCTGTATCCGTTATTCATTGTGAAAACGTGTCTACTCGACGACACAACTGTGTTTGTGTCTGCGTTGTCAGACTTATAACCGTTTCTTCGAGAGCATTCCCTAGCTTATGCTGACCTTTGTATATTTATCATACTTTCTCAACATACTATTTATTTTGCTGTTTTGAGTTTGGAAGCTTTGGTTTCATATAAGAGCAGAGATATTCTAGTTTTGGAAGAACGAATGCATGAAAAAAGCAAGATCACTTTTATCGTCGGTAAATTACCTACAATTTGTCAGTACTAAACCAAGGTTCCCAAAGCTTCACTAAAGATAATATAAATATATAATTGATTCACTATTAAATGTGGCACCAAGGTCTTTGAATGATGCAGATCTTTACAGTAAATTATTAGAAATGTAAGGTATTAGATATTCAAATGTTAAAAGAAAGTGTAAGTGGCAATCACCAATAGAATGATATAGTTTTAGAGGCATAAAGGAAATTATTATAGTGTATTTTCAAGGTAAAATCGTTTATGAATATTAAAAATAGTAACGACCCAAGTACTGAGCACTTTAGAAGTTTAAGTTGAAACCATGGTAAGTAACTATGTTTTCTATTTGTGAAGAATGAGTTTAAAATATTGATAAATGAACTAGTTTAACCAATGCTAGATAGATTAGGAAGAAGAATATTTGAAAATATGTATAGATGACCAACCTGTCTACCGTGCTGTCGTATATTGCTTTACATATTATTACATATGGATGGTTTGACGTAGTGGAAAACAAAATAGAGTTTGAAAGAAATATTGGATATAATTGTGATGGGGCGATAGACATTTTTAATGATTGAGTCATTTAATTTTATCCATACAGTAAGTATCCAGCTCGATTGCTGGTACTTTATGGAAATGTACATTGTTATGCAATTTATTTTCAACCTAAGAATGTAGGGTCAAAAAAATACGTACATTTTTACACAGCTTAACACATAAGTAGGCGTTGACTGAGAATATTATTAATTATTTCTCGTAATTGAGAGGTTGTCAAATGTCAAGCATAAACATTACGTCTCTGATAGAAGCTCAGTTCAACTTATGGAAAATATGAAACAAAACGAACGACGTGAAGTAATTGCCAATTGGTATCAGCATAAAAAAGAAATAGAGAAGACAAATTCGAACAAACTCCGGCAAACGTCAGATTCAGTTTTAAATAATTTGATGCAACATTTAAAAACAAAAATTAGGAAAGCACTAGGTGCTGATTCAGTTATATGAAATATATGTAACTATTATTTAGTGACTATTTTTTCATAGAGAATATGGTAATAATTAAATTAAAACAAACATTACAGATTTTTTATCTCCACAATCATACTTGATGATGATTGATATTCACCAACTTTTCCTTTGATGAAGAACTAACAATAGATATCATAAGATAATAATTGAAACTAGAAATTATTTCATTTAGATTCATTTATGATAACCAGAAAGGAAAATCTCAATATATTATTTTATGATAATATATTTGGTCTACTAGAGACACCAAAAGAACTTCACATTATTTTCTGATCTTTATCTGTGATCAATCTTCTTTATACTCTTTTTAAAAGTCAAATAACAAACAAAAATATAGGTGAAATGAAAAACTTCGGGATGTTATTTCGAGTTGTTCTTTTGAAGTGCTTGAAAAAAGCTGCGAAATCCTGATAATTATTGTCTTGGAACAAATAGAGCGAATGTAATAAATAATCGATAATCAGTTTGTATTTTTTTGTACCAGCTGAAGATCAGTTCCTCTTGATTGCCAAGTTCATGACTATTGAATTGAAAATTAAACCGATTAAGTGGAAATGAAAGGTGTGGGATTGTAAGACAATTCTAGTAGATTGATGCTTTGACGTCTACTGATATATTTTGACGCTTCAAATAAAAAGAATTCCAAAAATATCGAAAATCAGAACCAAGAAAGTAAGGAAATTTCATTTACGAATGATTTATTCTAGTATTAATTCAATTCTCTTAATTCATTGAACAAAGCTTTGGTTTTGGGATATTTTTTATTTAATTGAAATCATTTTGGAGATTCATGGTTCAATTTACAAGACAATACAAATATATAACCATTAAATTATGCTTACTTGAGAATGTCGATTGAATGAGTTGACGTTAACTTAAAGTCTGTTATTTTCAAAATTGGGAGAAACTTTTCAAAATAAAAAAATCTATCTGACGTCGACATCTACTATATTATCCCTAATTTTTGAACGGCCATGATGCGAAGCTTTGCTAATTAAAAAATGCAACTGGACAGATATCAAGTATAATGGGAAAAGATTTGAATGTTTATGTTTATTATGTTTATTATTATTAAAAAGAAGCCATATGGGAATGACAGATAAGTACAATGGAATGAATTGTTATTGCATTTAAGCAATGGAGAACTAGTTTTGCCCCTGAATATAAATTGATGAAGTCTTATTTTTCGAATGAACGTAAGAAGAATATAAATTTCCAATATATCTCGTATGTTTTGTTCTTTAACTAGAATAAACATAAATATATGAAAGACTTTCAGAAAACTCTACGTATCATAGATGAAAATAGATGGTTGTTGAATTATATTTATAAAATAGTACGAGAACGGACTCAAATTATCTGCTGTTGAAGAACGTCATAAATACTAGCCTCTTACCACTGAAATGAGATCAATTATTGTTATCCACATATACACACCAATTCGTTCACAGAGGAAAATAGAATTTCTTGGAATGAAAAAATTAGGATAGGCAGGAAATTTAGAAGTGCCATTAACTATTACAAATTATTATGCTTGAGAGACAGAAAAATTGGTTGATAACTGATAAAATAAAAAGAGAATTAAATTTTTTTGAGTCTAAGCTGAATTTCTAAAGTGCTTAGAATTATTTCTCTATACACTAACGTAAGTTGTACAAAATAAATTATTATCAAAAGTTCTGTACATACAATATTTTCTAATATTAGGGCAATGATACCTCTCCTAGGTTTTTATGCTGTACCTTATAGGTTAAAGATTTTATTCGATAACTACTAGAAGAAAGAAAAGTGCGATATTCTCTAAGAAAAGGATCATAGAGGCTAAGATTAAATGCAAATCGCTCGTTCAGCAGATTCATTCAACTATTCAATCTAAAATGTCCCGATAACTCACAATGTTCAGTTTGAATCTGGCCTCAACAAACTCATATTTTTTGCTGTCCGCGTCGTTGAGAAACAGTATGCGAGAACCACTACATATTTCACAGAAATAGTCTGGTCGAGATGGGGTGTACCTGCGAACCGCAAGGCGGTCGAGGGCGGTCGAGATGTTTTTGTGCTGATTAAGAATCTGTTATTTGACCCTCAAGGGGAAATAAATGGTAATAAAAAAAGTTTATTGCAAGAAGAGAATATATTACTTGGATCTACAAAATTTGTTTTTTCAACTATTAACATGTGTTATGATAAAGCATACTTCAAGAAACTAACGGTATATATCAATAAATTGATTGTTATTAATATATTCACTATAGCAAATGTAGAAGAGAAAATAGAAAAAATTCAATAAAGATACAATTTTCCTCAAGTACAAAATTATGAAATGTATGAAAAATTCCGATGTTGTGAAATGAAAAACATACGAACACTTTTTTCTTATGTTATTGATATGTGAAATACGTTTTTTAAAAGTAGATAAAAGAAATGTAAAATTTCAACAGCAAAATCTAATATTTATAAAAACGGCATAGTTGATTGCTAGAATATTTTATCTTCTAATTAAAACGATTTAAGTTCTAATCCAATCCAAGTTGGTGCGTTATCTGTAAGAAAGTACAATTGAAAACATAATACTGGTTGAAGAATAAACATGAGAAAATATTTTTTCAAATCTTTATAATCTACAAAGCAGATATCTAGGTAAGGTTAGGTTGGTACGAGCAACCTCGACCCAAATTGATTTTGGTTCACTCGTACTAAGGCCATTATTTTATCCTTCATGCTCTCCAATTTGGAAAAATTAGCCAACTATTCAACCACCTTTCCATCTTTCTCTCTCTTAAAGTTTTGTTGTGAGGATTTTCAACCCAGAATGAAGTTTTTTCTATTTCTAATTCTGCTATTTCTTCGAAACGATCTACCGTATCGTCTTCCATCATTTGACGTCGTTTATCTGACAAGGAAAGGAACAGATCGTGTCTTCTTCTTCGTTATATTCATAATAGTTTTCCATCCTCTAACAAATCACTCTGGATATTATGCAATACTTTCTGTTTGACCATACATCCTGACGTTTGGCTCAAATTCCTATATCAATAGCATCTTTAAATAATCCCATCGATAGTAGCAAAGTAACTATCTCTTCGATACCCTGTCCTCAACATTTTTGTGTAAACATGTCAGCGTTTTCAGGTTATTAGACGTAACCAATTGTCAGATTAATAGTATCATTAGAAAATTACAATCGTCTAGGGATTAATGAAAGATGATCTTGGAAAAAGACTGCTGTGTTGTGAAAAAAAAAACTGAACAAAAACAACATTCGAGTAGAGAACATTCTGTATTTATGTGAATCTACGTTTATGTTAAATGATAAGGACTCAACGATCAATATTGCATTAATGAGAAACCACACGAAATGAGGTAAGGCAATACTTGTGAGAAACAAAGTTATAGGACCAATTTTCTCTGACATTATTTCGAAATAATCACAGAATGCATTCTTATCATAGTTGAAAGTGTAGCTATTACATCTATGAGTAGTCTGCTTCAAGACAAACTTTGCATACATAGAAGAGCACAGAAACAGTTTGCTTATTGTGGTTAGAAGGTTCAGGCCTAGGTAACTAATTATCTTTTCAAAGGACATCGACTTTTAGTAGTCTTAAGTGAGGTTCGACGAGCCTATCACGAGGCCTATATGCGCAGCGGTTCCTGACTGCTCACTAACCTAACTACAAACTATTATCAAATAGTACGTGAACATCATTCTGAGCATTTACGTGATTGGGATTTTTATTATCTACACATACTTTTAAGCTAATTAACTCTTGAATTTATTCCAATCAAGCTGTACTCACTCTGTACATAAATTCCAAGTATCTGTACATTATTCTGATCAAATGATGATATAGAGTCTTGGTACTCATGTGGATTTTAGGGATAGCTAAACCGTAGCATTACTAATCGTTACAACAAATAGATCATAGAGAGTATAAGACAATTATTCATCATATAAATATTTATGCCAATAATTGAATTGTTTTTGAATATCCTGTGGTAAATACATAAAAACACGCAAACCTCTATTCAAATTCTGGCATTGATATTTCTCTAGAAAGAAAAGTACTCGTGATAATCTCATTATACTTTGGTGCCAGTTATTTTTTTTCTTTTTCATAAAGTAACCGAAATAATTTTATTCCATTTCATGGATCCAAAGCATTTTCATAATGACAAAATTTGTTACGTTTATTTCATATATTATAAATTTTTGATATAATTGAGTGAGGATTCCTAAAGATTATCTGTTTTCGTGGCCTAAACTTCCGTTTATCTAGGAAGCTTGGTTCTTAATTGAGATAGCAGTTAATTCGAAACAACAAGCAAGAAACCGAAGGTAATCCGAAAAAAGCAGAAACTGAATCATTAATTAATGTTGCGGTAGTAGAGAGCGTCTGGTCTAACAATATTTATCAATGACAGAGCATATAAATTGTAGTTATTTCTAGGCAAGGAACAAGATTTATTGTGAAGGATTTACCTTGTAAGCGCCTAAGTGATTAACAACGCATGTGAAATAGACATCTCGTCCCTGGGTGACTGTGTGATTCTCCAGGGGAGCTAAGAACTCCGGCTCGGAATCGGGTATTTGACCTGTAACAAAACGAAAGATAACTGCATAGACTTGCCAACTAGATAAGTGAAGTGAAGTAAAGATATTCGCGGGTATAATCTGGTGAAAGCGAACCGCGGACGTGTTCTGTATACGAAATCATAGTCGTAGCAACACGAGAATTCAAATATCTCCAAATGGCGCACTCCTTAACTATAATCCGAAGTGATTTTTTTTCCCGCTCAAGATAAAAGCTGAGCTCTATAGTTGAGAGAGCCCTTATTTACTTTATAATAAACTACTGGTCTACTTCACACAAAATATATTATTAGACTATTGGATTTTCAAATATTTTTATTTTCTATCACTACAAATGACAAAATATTCAACATTCACATCTACAGATAATTGTTTACGAGGATATCATCTCAATTTTCATCATTTGGGAAACTGTCACTGTCAGGTATATCTCTTATGCCTGAAGTTCATTTTTGTGAAGCCTTTACCCCCGAGGTTGCAAACAGGTGCAAACATTCCGAGAACACGTATAAGAGAGTCGTTACCAGTAGGGGGAGCTACTTGTTGAAGAGGCTTTAACCGAGAAGCATTTGTTTTTATATTTGTTTTGTGTCCACGGTGTGCCAAGCATATTATTGTAGACATCCCGATGCAATAAATTGCACGCCACATAAACATATGTTCAATCATCCTCGAAGATCAGCAAATCAGTTGTTTCTTGTCTGTCTACTTCTGGCCCAGTGTTCTTGAAAGAACAAGTGGGACAAAGCAATTATTAACCACTTGTAGGAGAGGTTGAGCTTCTAGAAGCTAATTCTGACAATGCATATATTCGTCTACCGTGTGGTAAGGAGGCTACGGTTTTAACACGATATCTAGCTCCTAGGGTAAACGCAAATATGGGACAATGATCCATATCAAGAGGTGGTGCCAGTCCCCAACAGTGTTGATGTCTTTTATATCAGTAGTTTAGTTTCCAGTTTATTAATGCCCTTATTTCCGAGAATTCATATTACCAGACTTTCATTTTTTCAAAGATTTTGCCTGGCGTGTTGTCCCATATTGCTCTTGGTCTCCTCTGTCAAAATCCAAGATTCATAAATATATATGTGAGAACTGGCCTGTGATTTGCTTTTTGTACATTTCCATTTTTGTTGCTTTAGAGATTTCTTTCTAATAATATACCTTGTTGGCCTCTTCTGTCCCATTGTTAACTCGTCCGCTAATATAAACCACATTTTTATTACTGTTTCTAGGAAGACCTTTTACGGCAAACTTGAGATTTCCAGAAATTGAAGATTCTAGAATCTGACTTAGTTAAAAATTTGTCATCGTGAATACATCGGAATAATAACAAGTTGAGTTATTCAGATAAATAATATTTTAAGTGTTAATGAATAGTTCAGTGTCTAAGTATTAGACACTAGAATTACGAGAGTAAGATACACTGTGTGTAAATTCATCGCGCCTATTTCGAGATTAAAAAATGTTTAAATAATTGAAAATAACATTACAATATCAAAAATAATAAAAAATCTTTATAAGGAATATCAGTATGATCTAAGTTAATAGTAGCTCTAGATATTAATATAATTGAAAATATTTTAATGCATAACCTTCCTTCGTATGATGTCCCAAACATATACATTCGTTTCTTTAATTAGCTATTTAATTATTTTCCAACAGCATATGGAACTACAACTAGCCCAAGTATAAGAATAATAAGCTGGTCTTAAAAAATCTGATTTCTTCCACCTGTGCTAATTCCATCACTCTGGCACCTCAATAACAGTGCATCTCCTGAGCTATTTCATATACTCTCATTCGTCTACTATCTGGATGAAGTCCAAATCTGAATTTATTTGTAGAAAATACTCTTGAGCTCTAGGCCAGTTTTCCTATTCTTGAGACCACTCTAATCTTGCTGAACCATTGTCATTAATAATTTTTCATCATGCTTTCTTATGTGTCTTTGAAACTTTTCCGTTCCCTCGCTATTATAATCAAATCATCAGCATATGCTATTATTTTAGATTTTATATCTGATAATTTTCAATAATTGTAAGTGATAACATTATTCATAATCAGCTTGACTAGTCAAATGTCTAATTGGGTTAGGTAAGATATCCTAATTTGGAGTGATCTTCTAGTAAGATCCCAATTTTTTTTATTGGAGAGTGGTTCAAATGTAAACCGGAATTTCTTAATAAATGTGTGAAAAATTTAGTGTCGTAATAGTCGCTGCAGTGGATGTTGGACTGGTCTTTGACCGCGAAACCTCTCTTTTTACTGTACTTAGAGAAATGAGTGAGAAGGATTTTGGTCAAATAGATTGCAATTAAGGGATGTGTGTCTCTCCACAAATTCATTTGTATAAATAGTGTATCTCTATCCATGAAGATCAAGAATTTGTAGTAAACTTTCCACATGCCCGGCGCCCCAGAACAAGTGTTGCCGATGAGAACGTTAGCACTTTAAATTAACTCATTTGGGGCATCTGCGTAAGTAGTACCGAACATGTAATGCAGTAATGGCTCGGTTACCAAAAAATTTCAGTCAAATGAGTGCCAAAACCTCAAAATTTTAAGCAGTAATTAAAACGTTGGGAACTTTGCACGCATCTCCAGCAGCGGTATGAAGAGGAAAAAGAAAATTATTGTAACGAATTTTCATCACAGACAAGAGTTGGATACACCACCATATTCTGAATTGTAAACGCGTATTTGGAGTGGAGAAAGAAAGATGAAGGCTCGTCAGTTAAAGCGAAGGTTACATTGTCAGTGAGGAAGGTGTTGAGTACCGTGTTCTGGGACATGAGAGGAGTAATTGCGGTTGATGTCACCACTGAACAACGAATTGTGAACAAGCAGTTCCATAGTAATATCCTAAAGAACACGGTGAAATCTGTTTACTTATCAAAACAATGCGATATTCCAGTCCGTAGTGCGATATTGCTGAAAGACAACGCAAATTGCATACAGCTCGGCTTACGATGGAAACGTTGAATGAATTGAGTTAAGAAACACTGGAATACACTTCTTATAGTCCCGATTCGTCACCATGCGATTATTATTCATTTACTCCTTCAAATATGCCCTAGGCGGGCTGCGGTTCGAAAGAATAGAATCTTTAGTGCGCGAATGGTTACGTGTCAAGCCGAGAGATTATTACGAAAAAAGCTTCCGGAGAGGTGGCAAAAGTATGTAGAGTGTGACGAATACTATCTAGAAAAATTGTAAATTTCAACTCTGTAGCTTAATAACTCACTCACTTAATAATCACACTCGTATACTAATTAATTTTAAGTTTTAAGTCATTCTCCTACATATATGCCATCAAAAAACGTCAACTTTTCAAATCATATCAATTTGTAGCGTTTGAAGGTATTTCTTTCAGCAAAGAACTTGAGAATGGAGTTCCAACATGAGTATGCAACTGTTATACTTAAATAAACCGTCTCTCAAAGTACATTACTTCTCAAAATAATGAGTATTAGAATTGTTTTGTGAGTATTCTTCGCTTTTAGAATCAACAAGGAAAAATGAAATCTCACTTCTAAACAAACAAACATTTATTCAAGAGAAAATAAGATGAGTGTCTCAGTATACTTTATTTTATCTCTTGTCTGTTTGTTCATTATGACAAAACTGATTTGTTATTCTTATACATCGGATACATTGGTAGAATATCCAATTAGTCAAAAGCTCTAATTATGAAAACGGGGGCGCTTTATGGAATAAATATTATGTAATTAAGCGAGATTATTTCAGAATATTTGAAATATGGATAAGAGAATGATTAATATTCAAAAATACCAATGATATAATTCCAAAAATATATTCATTGGTTATCAATTTGAACTTTAGTCCAAAACAGTGTGCTTATGGTATTTCAATGTTCTATTTTATACAGGGTAATCCAAATAACAAGAGTGTAGATCAATTTTCATTGAAAATTACAGAATATTTCATGCAATGTGAAAATGGAAAGGAACGAAATTTTTTTTCAAAAACTTAAGCAATAAACAGGTTGTGATGCAAGGTTTCGTATTCACAGAAAAAATTGAAGATGATAATAATAATAAATAGGAGTAACTGGGAGTAATACTCAGATATATTTCAGTCGATTAATAGGGAAAACTTATCTTTCATGCTCTCTGATGATTTATTTGTTTTTTGTTTGGATCAAACATAGCATAGCATAGCATAGCAATTTACTCCAAGTACACAATTCAGTATACAAATTTGTCTTCGATCAAGAGACCCATAGTAAGTTTGATTACACTACAGCTACAAATATTAAAATGATCCTTCAGTGAACCCTGTTGACACGGTTTTACCATAATTGTGCAATACTTCGAACCGATTAAAAAGCTTGTAATATCTAAACCTAAATATGGCACTGGATTCATATATCTAAAAGAGAAATTTCAAAATTCTAAGAGGCAAAAATTGAACAGGAAATATTTGTAGGTCCACAAATATGGCAACTGATGGAAGGAAAGCTTTGGAGAATATCTGAATAATCAGGAAATCTTCTGTAAACGCCCTAAATTAAAATTCGGAAAATTACAAAGATCCTGATGAACTTTTATTGTCCTGAATTTTTTGTCTTTTCCTCCTGTACTAATAATAAATATCAAAGACGAGTGCTTCACGATATTTAATCTAATTATAAGCAAACCCTATGAGAGTTTTCATTATTATTCAATGCGAGTAATGTATGTATTACTTTGTTAAGAATCGGAGGTAGTTGTATTAATTATTATTAACAAATAATTTGGAATACAATAACTAAAAATTTCCACTGGAGCGTTTCTTTCTTTTTTTTTTCTTTCAAGCAGCGATTGCTATTCAAACGAGTAAACATTCATGTCATGACTCTCTGGTAACATGCAACCTTAAATTTACATGTTATGTAAGAATGGATAAAAATAGAGAAAGGAAACATGTATAAACTAGTGTGGTATTCAGGGCATTCGAGGTAAAGAATATTAGATTCTTCTTGTTACGATATTTGACGCGTCTCTTGAGAATGTTTCACCAATGCAAATAGTTGATCGTTGAGTTGCCTCCGACTGCCTAATATACTGCCATTTGTGCAACATACCAAGACAAGAGAAAACGGTTTAATACGGAATATATTTGCAGCCAATATAAAACTGATTTATGTTACGCCATTTCTCTTCATAAAAAATTATTTGAAATAAAAATATAAACAAAATTCCTAGAATTCAAGAAATGTTTTTTGAAAGGTTGCTGATTTAGGAAATTCATATAACAAATTACACTAAGACACAAAAAGTTGATACAGTCTATGTAAGGAATAAACTCTATTGTGATGGAGTCAAAAATATTTTTGAGGTAAAAATTTACTGCTCATCCTAAAATCATTTTATCAACCTTGATGTCATTTCATCAACATTTTCTATTGTCATGGAAATAGTCCACATTACATTATTTAATAATGATTATAACTAATAATATTATATTTTTACAATAAGTGAATTATTTGAAAGTATAGATGAATAACAATATTTCATAAACAACTAATCCATTGGAATTCCTAAATAAAACCGGTTACTAAATCGAATAATATTGAGAAAATAATGAACGTAAGTAAGATATTATATGTAATTCCAAATATTTTTTCAATAGTTATCAGGTACATTTAGTAATATTTCCGGTTCACAGTCAGTAGTTAGTTTTGAGCTGTGCAAGTGAGCGGGTTATTAATTCTCAAATTATTCTTGAATATTAGTTCTGAGAACAATAAAGTATGTGGCAAACGTGTCTTCAAGATCAAAGAAGCCAAACAGTTGAAATAAGACGGCTAAATCTACCAACAGAGGCTCAAGAAGTGATTTCAACTATTTTCAACAACTTTTTAGTTAAGGGATTTCAGAAGAGATTCTATCCAGGAAACAATGTTTTTGACAAATACTTCTCAGACTTCACTTTACAAAATTAAAAAGCAAAGTATGACAAGGAGACGTAAAAGGAATTTTAAAAAAATCAAACTTCATAGGTTAACTTCATTTTGTTAAGCAATCTACGGTATATCCATATCCTATGCAGGAAGACAAGTCTATTACTTGGATAAAACATGATTTGACAGCCACGATACTGTTCGTAGAGTTTGGACAAATAATAATAATTGGAAATGTGTAACGAAAGCACCTCATTGAAGAGGTAAATATATAAAACATTGTAGTGAGGAACAATGTTGGGAGAATAATTCATTATTACGTTCGAAGCATATTGGGGGGAACCATTTTGAGTATTGGTTCGAATGAAACTTGGAACCAGCACTATATGCAAACAGTTTAATTGTGTTATATAACGCTTCGTATCATTCAAGACAAATTCCTGAATTTCTGGAATTCCCAAATTTCTAACTAAATATTCTTCCAAAGCGGATGTACAGGAGTTTCTACTTGATTGATTAGATTTATATTTCGAAGAACATTATACAAAGAAGAGGTTTTTATTGCCAAAGAATATACTGTGGACGAAGTGGCCAAGAAGCATGGTCACACTGCTTTAGAACTTTTAAAAGACAGGCAGGAACTGATAACATTTCAGCCAAAAATGGCATCTCCGTTGTGGAGCTCATAATGAAAGAATGTTCAAAACACTAGCACCCAAAATTGGAAAAATAGACTTGTAATGGATTTAAACGACAGTGATTCTGAGGAAGATGTATGTGATGCTAGTGATTTAGAATAATTGTATTGTAATATATGTATAATGAATGAAGATCACGCGGAAAATCTTGGTAAGACAATTTTTTATTATACTTCATAATAATATTTCACTATATAAAATATTCTCGATATCTCTCTTTATTATAGCAAAAAGCAAAAACTACTTTTTCTATCAAAGATTTTTTAGCTCTATTAGCAATATTCATACAGCGCTATGTAACTCTCACTCGAATATAATTCTAAATTTTTCTACATTAATATGTTATGACTTTATGTCTTATGAGATACCGATCTACAATAAAATTTGGTTTGAGAAACTTTATATATAATAACTCCAAAAATATATCTTATTAATATTATGGCACTGTTGATATCCATAGTTTTATATGGAAGCAAGTCTCTTAATACGTTTTCTCTTTTTTTTATCCAGAATATCATACAAGGATATATTGACAAAATCTTAGCCTACCATAGAACCAAACAAAATTTGAATGTTAAAATATTTTATTACTCAACATATTCTCCTTTTAATTGGATACATTTATTACAGCGAACCTGCAACGTTTCTAAATCTTTCAAAAAAAATGTTTCTTCTTGCTCTGCAAACCAGACCTCCACAGCTTTTATTACTTCCTCGTTGGAAGAAAATTCAGGACCTTTTATACTTTTTTTCAGATCAAAAAAGAGATGATAGTCAGACAGAGCCAAATCTGGTGAATAAGAGGGGTGTTTTAGTAATTCAAACCCTTAATCACGAATTTTTTGAATGGCAACATGAGATTTGTGTGCAGGGGCGTTGTCCTGCAAAAACAAAACACCTTTGAATAGCTTTACGCGTCTCTTTAATTTTTTCTCGTAGAGTGGTCAGTAATGTAGAATAGTAATCTCCAACTATTGTTCTACCCATATCCAAAAAATCAATCATGATTACTCCATGGCAATCTCTAAAAACTGAAGTAAGAACTTTTCCATCAGATTTTAAGGCCACGAAACTTCTTAGGTCTTGGAGAACCAGAGTGTCGCCATTCCATCGATTAATGCTTTGTTTCTGGATCGTAGAAATGTACCCAAGTTTCATCCACAGTAACAATTCGGTTTAAGAAGTCTACATCGTTTTCAAATCGATGGAACGCGATACTTCTACCCTTGCACGCTTTTGGTCAACATTCAAACATTTGGAGATCCATTTTTCAGTAATTTTTCTAATGTACAAATTGACGTGAACTATATGACGAACGCGTTCGTATGAGTATTCAGTGCTTCAGATATCCGTTTCAGCCCAACTCGACAGTCTGATAAAATCAAGTCATGAACTGCATCGATACTTTCGGGGACTGACACAGAAACTGACCTTTCCGATCGGCCATCATCTTCAATGGAAAATTTACCTCATTTGAAGCTTGCAGTCCAATTTTTTACGGTCGCATACGAAGTACATTAATCACCAAGGGTATTAAGCTTATCTTCGTAAATCTGATTACCTCTTAACCCTTTTAAATACAGGTACTTGATGATGGCTCGATACTCCAATTGGACATCTTTTTTCTTTTAATTTATTACGTAACTCTGCTTTACTTTTTTGACGTCAAACTTTACACTGACACTTCTAATAAGTTATTGTTCGTTGCTATGGTAACGCAATATTTTGTTTATGCCTGGAAATGGTCTAGGTTACCTAGATATCAATACATCCTCGTAAACTCCATAGCTGCTTTGATTGTTTTTTAAAGGAAATTAAGATTTTTGTAAGAAGCGCATAGACTTTCTAAACTAGACAGAGAAAGAAGAGCTATCCATTTGAAGTGAAGTTTTCACAGTTTTTATTTTATGTTCCGCAGAAAGCGGAACATAAAATAATCGGAAAATGCCAGATCTGTATAGTTTAATAATTCAGTTTTTCCTTAAAATTTTTCTATGAATGTCGAAAATACTTTGAGAAAGTTGGCGTTTGATGATTATAAAAATAAGAAGTTGTATTTAATTTGTTTCAGTACACATTTATTTTCATGACAAAAGCAGCATAAAAACACGCTTTTGTGTTGGAGAGATAAAAAAATAATATTTATGGAACCTCCTAGAATATAAAAACAATAACAAAACTTCACAAGAACTTTTGCAACAAATTTGTATCTGTTATTTCGAAGCATTTGTTCTTAGTAAAATTCTTCTCTGGATATCCTGAACATTACTATTAAAAATTCAAATGTTTTCTCTAAATGTAAATATAAACACACAAAGCTTGGAGTAAACTGTGCCCCACACTAGACCAGGGTTTCTCTTAGCCGTATGAACTGAAGCTTGTCTTCTTTACAAACAAACTAAATCTTTAACCAAACCTATTGAGCTTAAAGCTATTATTGTGGAATACACGAAGAGGCTTAAGATCAATATTATCTTGGAAATAAAGATAGCCAACCTCGATACAATGAAAGAGTCTACACTATTCCAATGTTTACACTTCGAATCAAATTAGGGGATAAAATTAATATTTGAATAACGTTTACGGATCATTTAATTATGATTACGAATAAAACATTTATGTAATGTAAGTTAACGAATTCACATTCCAATGTAAAACCAGAAATCTGTATTCAAAGACCTTACAGTGCTACAATATTATTTGTTAGTTTCAAATTTTGAAAATAAGAATATTGTGATATCATCTACCTTTTTGTCTTTAATATTACTAGGTTTCTATCTATATCCAAAAAAATGATAGAATAATTATCAAAACAATTATTTTCTGAAAATTATCATACACATCTTAAAGGTATGCAAATAGAAGCTATCAATAATTTGAATCACACATTGTGGAGAAATTTTATAGAATGGAGATAGAAGAAGTTGACTTGTCAATGATACAATAAACTACGGGTTTGTAGTGAAAATTCCCAAGATGATGACATGATTAAAATGAAACACAGTGTATCCACATCTGATATTTACAGTCAACTCGTTGTAGTTTTGTTAAAGACGAAATAAGCATACAATATGTGGCGAAATTATGCCACTCTTTTCGATAATAATAAAAACAGAATATCGAAAACAGCAGAAAGTTGCCAGCCAAGTTTTTCAACGACACAAAGGTTAAGAATATTATAAGGCACTTCATGAATCATATCGTTACAGGAAATACAATAATGAAATTTAAACACCATGGATCAACAATGTGAGAAAATTTGATGTTACAATATCTGTCAGCAAAGTTTTGTCGACAATATTCTGAGATTCGTGGGATGTTATCTTAGAGGATGGCCAGAACTTAATTACGGATAGTTATGATGTTATTATGGCACAGATAAGTAATTTCATCCGGGGTTTGTTAATATGTCCAAGGGTTGGCCCCTTACAATATAGCTGTGAAGGTGAGGAATTTGGAATCATCCACATAGAGCACAGATTTGACTACTTCCTATTTTAAAATGGGATAGATCTTATCCAGCACACTGTTATGTTTAGACATCTATTTCGACTTATCTCAATGAACATTGATAAAGATGGGTAAAAAACCGGTTAATTCTGCGTTGTGATAAGTGCATAAATAGACTTGATAATTAACGTATGCCCTACTAGTTTTGGTAAGAAATATTTGACCTTATATTATGGTAATAGTTGTCATCAATGAAACTTTTCTTATTTGCCGTAATTAACGGTTTAGTAACTAAAAAAGTTGCTCCTGCAATTCCGACAAAAAATTATATTATATAGTGAGGCAGTTGTTGATATACCTTTCAGAATCTACAGCTTTCCCCAGACTCAACCCATATAATGTCTGAATATATCTCTAGTCAAAATCACACACCAGACCTGGACTTTATCAGCAAATTTTGATTTTTGCTCATATTTTACATTGTTATTGTACCCTTCTACATTGTGGGTATTAAAATCATCGTTTCTTTGATTTCCAAATTGGCAAGTGTAAACTATTTTCAATCGTCCCTAACATTGACACTCTCATTATCAAAATTTATCCGCCTTAGTTGACGACAGTATCCTTTGGAACTTTTTATACGGAAGCCGCAGCTCTGTCTTTTACTCTTCTTATTGATCTTTCTGTTGTTTTTGAGGTAAAAATTCATGATTTTTGCGAGTTTCGGACATTGTATTACTTCTTAACATTTGGTATAGTAAAAGCTTATGCATGAAATATTTTTCCTTAGGAAAAATGCTATTTCAAGCTTAGTGATCTGTCCAACCATATTATGATTTCTTTATCTTATTTCCAACTTACAAGATATTCTATAGCAACTAATATAAAAAATGACTTGCCTAACTAATATCAGGAAATGAATAATATTTTGTTTCAAAAGCTATTTTAATATGGTAGTATTACCACCTATTTTTAAACTCCAAAATTTTGTGCTAAAACAATTGCGACATACGTCGTATTTTTAATCTATTGATAACTATTTCTTTATACGAGTCTGATTTCAAAGGAAAATATATTGTAACGAGAAGTTTCGTTACCAGATTAAGAGATATTTTGAAGCTACAGATAAAAAAGGAAAGTTCCAAACGTAACCGACAGGTAGGCGTTTGATTAAAAGACTGTTTTCACTATTAAGATAAATTATAAATGGAAGGGATATTAACTAGAAAAACAAAATGAGGAAATAAAAGCATAAATATTATAGTAGAAAATCATGTTTGTGAAATAAATGTTAACATATGATATTTGTTCCCTACTGACTAGACTAATCTTTAGACCTCCGAGAAGTAACTAAACAACAATGAATCATGTACAGCTGTGTCAGTTGTATCTCGAACTACACTGCTATACACGGTTATCAGTAGTTTCGTAACCGTTAGGGTAAGTTTTGCTGAAAAAATGATGCATTCATGAGGAAAACAATAGAGCTGGTAATCGACCTAACCATCTTTGGAATTATAATGGCACTACCGTTTTATGACTGGGCCGTTTAGTCGAGAGATCTACTAAATATATATAATGCGCTAAAAGTAATAAATTCGGTGATTATATACAATTACCGGTAATTATACATAATCCCCATTAAATTTGGTAAATATGATAAATTATTTGATATTTATCAAATTTACCGGTTAGTTTTCAAAATCCCCAGCTCGTGATGGGGAATATGGTAAAAGTTACTAGCTTTAAGAAAATTCGTTCAGTTTGAACAACTGCTTGGAACGTGACAAACACATAATTTCATTTCATTTATGGATAAACAGTGGTTAAGTTAGGTTAGGTTAGGTTAGGATAGGTTAGATTAAGTTAGGTTAGATTAAGTTAGGTTAGATTATGTTAGGTTAGATTATATTAGGTTAAATTATGTTAGGTTATGTAGTATATACTCAAAAAATCCAGTACTCGATTCTACTAGCCTAATAAGCAGTATTCCTGGATTTAAATCAGATGTTAATTCTTAGAAAAGGCGTAGCTTCTGGCATGAAATTTACTTCAATTATATTTTATGATGCTCTTCAAGATCTGTATTACTTTTACAGATATAAAGTAATGAATCATTATAAATTTGACCACTTTTTAAAAAATCCGATTTAAATGAAAAAAAAATCTGATTTAAATAAAAAAAACACTGACACTAAGTCATGATATTTATCACATTCCTCATAACGAGCAGGGGATTTTATAAACTAACCCGTAAATTTGATTAATAAGAAATAATTTATCATATTTACCATATTCAGTGGTGATTATGTGTAATCATATATGATAATTTTATATAATCAACGATGATTTATTATTTTTACTGTAATATATTATATATTTACAAATAATATCGTTTTCAAACATAAAATCGTTTGTATTCCATTAAATGCAGGGCATAATTTTTTAAGTGCCAAGAATCTATTAATTATTTCCATTGACAGGAATATGAGAAATAGATTTATAGAAATCTTCAAGATATAATTTATATCACATAAGTTTGAGAATTAGTGTGGAAAGTGGAAGCATTCAAAGGAAAACAAATAAAAACGGTATATTCTCCACTGTCTCGGTAGGAAAAAGTTTGAATCTGATTTTTTGTTCTATTTGAATGAACCCGGTATCTTTTATTTTAATCAATAACTAGTAAAAGTATGAAAGTATCAGACTGAAATTTTCTCAGTTGAGTGAAGCTATGCGGCTGAATTTCATTATTTTTCAAATCGTTCCATATAGGTACAAATTTTTCTCTTTTTGCGTTTGACTGGATTGGTTTAATAAGGGAGGGATCATAACGTAGATAGTTAATGGAAAGAAGCTTTTATTAGATTTGGGATTCAGTGGTTTTTTTTTATAACAAATCATAAATCGTACTCGGGTTTGTTGCGAGGATTTATTTTCACTTCAATAATAAAAGTTTCTATAAAAAAAATAAGATAAATGGTGTTTGGCTAATAAAAAAGGATAGAAAAACGATTTATAAAATAGAGGTGTACTACTCAAAGTAATTTGTCTTCGCAAATTTTATTAAATTGATTGTATGAGTGTAAAATTGGAGAAACAATTGTACGGTTTCGAGATGTAATATTCAAGCGTTCCATAGAATAAGGAAGCGGGAAGGCAGAATGATAGTGTTACAGATTGAATTGTATTTGTGTTTGTTGTTTCAACCCTATCTGCGAAGTAAGTTACTTCGGAAATTCGATACCTGACATCTACCAGTTATTCGTCGAGTTTTAAGCAAATCCTACCGTAACATTAATTATTTCGTAAAGATTATGATGAGTAATTGATTTTGAGAAAATTTGTTACATTGTTTATTCTTCACTTTCTACAGTCGATACAACTTAAAAAAAATAGAAAGCGGAATGTTTCATTAAAATTTTAATATTGGAGTTCTCTGTTTCTCTTCCATTTTTCTCTTTATGATACTCTAGATATAAGCTATTTACACTTCAATGCCCGATTCCATACCTTCAATGCACGAATATATTTCTTTTGCACCCAAACGTCATCTTGAACTTCTGTGCGACTTATAAATAAGGAAAGTGCTACTGACTTGGAAACAAGCTTTATTTTCAGAGTAAATATGTTCTTTGTAAGTTGATAAGGTTTCTTCCTAGCATATCTATATGTTCGGAGATGTAAATTGCAAAACTACTAAGTAAAATGGATTCTACATATCATCGAGTTTATTTAGGAATAATATAATAAATTGGGAAGAAATAATTTCAGTTCTTTCAAACAGGAATAAATCTATCGATTCACTAATTTATTTACTGTAATACGGTTTTGTTTCTATAAATTCGATACTGAGACCATTTTTTTGTATTGTCGGCGCATCGAAATGTATGCCCAGTGTAGTTTTTTGAATTAGGTAAATTCAAGTATTGATAACTACAACTTGGGTTTTGCATTTTCCATTTCTATACTGCAAAAAAATGATCAGTTTCGAGATTTCTGTGTCTTTGGTTTTAATATATTTTTTAAATATTTACCAAGTTTAATAACAGTTAATCGACGTTGAACATGAGCTTTTGTATCAGGTACTGTCATAATTAAAACATTTCCGGTATTATTAATATCGCTGTACTTCATTCCATATAATTCCTCCTTCCTCAGAGCTCCTGCGATTCTGAATATTAAAGCAACCTGAAAGATGTTACAAATAATATCTATATATGTATATCTATAGCCAACTGATTTATTTTCCAAATATACGTCGTTTTTTACCATTAGGATACCATTCAGTTTTTAATAAGTCGATCAAAGTGTTGAAGATTTCCACATTTTCGATTCAGTTTCAAAGTAAGCTAGTAACCTTTTTTCTGTGAAGCTGTTTAGGCCTTTTTCAGTACGTAACATCATAAACGAATTATATTCCTTTAAATACTGTTCCCTGGATTTCTCAGAGAGAAGATTCATAGTCGCTGGAGTTGCCGAATCTACCTCTTCTGGTATGCAGCTTAAACTTTCTTCACTATTACCCTCCATCACCAATAATAATACTACACTCCTTTTAATTAGACAAAAAACGGATTTTCTTGAACGAAATAAAAGTGTGACAGTTTATCGGAGAAACGAATTGACATGAGAAAGAAAGCGTTCAAAGTCCACTATTCTGATAAAACAATTTTATAATTGCGTTTAAAAATTACACATTACGACATTTTTTTTTTCACGCAAAAGCGTGAAAAAATGAACCGCTACGGTTTTTTTTCACGCTTTTTGACCGATTCAGAAATTACATACTTTATGAATGCAACTGAGTAGAAAAAATCTCATTTTACTATACTATGTAAATTAAAATTATAATTTTTTTTCTTACTATCCCATTTTAATCATATTTTCAACAAAAACTGTTGGAATTAACTGTAATAAAAGATGGACATTATTTCTAGAACCTGCTAGGAAAATTCAAATATATAATATATTGAGCTGAAACTTTTCCTCGAAATTGTCTTTTTGTCTGTTGAATATTCTAGTTGCTGATTTGATAAATTTGGAAATCGAAAGCTTCCAATTTCAGTAACATCGAAAGTTTTTGTAGCAAATTTTCTGTAGCTACATATGTTTGCAAACTGGTGATTCAAAAAATGTGGTCGCGCCCGTGTGGCATATAGACAAGGAAATTTACTCCTACTAACCTTATTCAAATACGATATTCAACAGTCAGAAACCTAGAAACGGCGAATAAAATAAAATACTATGTGTCACCAATAACGGATTTTCATACTTTCAACAGGTGGAAATGATGAAATTTCTAGGCGAAATCCAGACATACCATGAAGAAGTACCAATGTGCCTAAATATTTTTAAAACATCCAGACAAAATCTCATTACATTCATTACAAGTTGTTCGTTCAGAATTACGATACCAATTGTCTTCTCTTTTTTAATTTGTTAGTGCTCATATGTTCAAAATTTAGCAATTTTTAAAGTAGAGATACAAGAAAATAACAAAATATTGGAATAAAACGTTCATTTTTTCTAAATAACAAATTCTATTCATAAATTTATTTCCGAATTTGTTAAACGAAACTGAAAAACATGAAGTATTTTGTATCATAACATCTAGTATTGCGCGCAGTGGCAAAGCTCCAGTAATCATCACACTACAAACAATAAAAACATGGGAGATGGAAAGTGACGTCATAAAAGTAATACCCAATCGAATTTTCAAAGATTGCTTACAGGTTGATATTGGTGATACAAGGTATGACTCTTAAGGCAGCGGAATGTGACAAGCAAAGAAAGCGTACGAACAATAAATCAATCATAGGAGTTCAATACCATCAAGTTCCTCGATCTTATCCCACGTAACTTTCGCAGTATGTTGTTTAGCATTGTCTTGATGTAAAAGAGCCTGCTTTCGGTAAACGCGACGGTTGCTTTAAACTTCTGTCTTTAGTATTGTCTAATTCACTAATTTTCTATTTATAGCGCTCCATATTATTTATTATACAAGTACTGTATCATCAATAAACAGAAAAAGAGTGATTAAAATAAAGTGAAGAAATTGTACTTTTCATATAATTAGAGACAAGTTACGATATATTTGATTTGATGCGAAGAAATTTTCAAATATGAAAACCGACATTATTTTTAAGATATCCTTAAATTGGTACAATATGGTTCCCAAAAATTGATATTTTAAAAAAGTTTGTGTAAAATTTTCACTGTGTAGATTTATTGATGAAAAAACTAATACGTTTGTAGATAAAGGGTATATTACTGCAGGAAGACTGGCCTAATGGTATCCAAATTCATTGCAGATTTTCAGCTTGTCGACTCTAAAGAATAGAAAGCCTTGAGTGCTGCGCCATTCCCTAGGAATGATGATAGAGTTAAAGAAATGATAGGGATTTTCCTCTTTGCCCAATTCCTAAATCGATACGTCTAACGTAAATGTATACCCCACTCATAGAGAACAGTCTTAAAGTTTTTGTATTTTCTCATAAAAATGTGTTGCAGTGAAAATTGGTCACGCATTGTCAAAAAAAGATAAAAAATATATGCATTGTGATATTTTCTTGTTTAAATACACCTCACAGTTCACTAAATTGTAAACTAAGAACTGAATAATTTTTGTTTGAAGTTAATTAATGTCAAAAAATTATGTGTGTACTATTTTGTTACTACTATTCCGAACTTTCATTTTTTTATTTATTTATTTAATGTCGCATCAACTACAAGGTTATTAACGACATGTCAGTTGTTCACAATTTATGATACGGTTGAGTATCTTTTAGTTATTTGATTAAGTCTGCAGTATTACAATTATTGTTCAGCATAGCGACCATGGTGTTTGGGAAGTATTAGTCTTTCGTTTTTGTACTTTTAACAGTTCAACAATAAGTGTTTCACGTTTAGATTCTCATTAAAAGTTTCACATATTGGTGGGTTTTCTCGGTTAAATAAATGTGATTGTATCACTCTTGTGTGCCCCAACCTCAAACTATCGATTTTTATTTGGTCTGTACGATTTTTGATGTTGTTCTTCCATGGTTGGATGGATGGTTTTATAGATTTTAATATCGACTGCGATCTGTTCCACTCGCTTTGCCAATGGCACTTTACTTTTGTTTTGATTGTCTGTGTGATGGGACCCAAATAATTGATACGTTTGCCTTGGTTTGGTGGATAATGTGTAATTGGGTTTTAATAAGGATACCTATAGGGTGTTTGGGAAAGTGTTGTTGAATGGTTTTTATCGAGCTCATGGAGTCTTGGAGTCTGTAATTATGGCTATTCTATTGTATTGATTTCTTCTAGCGATGATTAGTGCCTGTAATATGGCATAAAGTTCTCCAGTGTGGACGCTGTTATGTAAAGATAGTTTAAATATTTGTATTTCGTTCTCTACTACTACCTCAGCTCCTAGGTCATTAGGTGTTTTGGAAGCATCGGTGTACAGAAAATAGTATTCTTTGAAGCTTTTTTCCGTAAGAGTACGGAACGATTGTATTATTAGAGAACGGTTTGTTTATTGTTTTTTAAAGGAGTTCATGTTAACGTTCAACTTCCATTTGATGTAATTAAATTTAATTTAATTGCTTTCCCTGGAATACCCAGTTCTCTATGACGTATGTTATTGTATGTATGTTTTCCTTTTTGTTATATCCATCTTTTTATTCATGTCTTCTTTCATTCTTACAACCATCTGCCTTCCATATCTGTATTAAATCCTATGTTTTATTTTTTTTAATTGCAAAAGAAATGGGCTTAAACTGTCTCTCTGTTTTATTTATTTTTCCTTAGAAATCCATCTGATCCTCTGAATCCATCTGAACTAGAACAACCAAAAGTATTCATAAGATGGTTATGTTGGATTTGCTGCGAAAACTGTCATTTATTCCTCTATAGTCCATTGATTATTTTATTAGTTTATAGAAGGATTTGATTTCACAGTAAATAACTAAAATAACGCACTGATTCTATTGTTTCTTCGTATAGCACTATATATATATATATATATATATATATATATATATATATATATATATATATATGTCTTAAAATTAAATGCAATCGAGAAAGTTACCAATTTATCACAAAACAAAACCCTCACCAAAAGTAATATACGTGAATAGCACCCAAGTAAGCTTTATATTGTATCTTTAAACTGACAATCTAATACTTTGCCCCAGGAAAATATAGAACAAATGTATTTTAAGTAACTTCATTGTAATAAAGACGAGATTTATTATTTTGAGGCAATCTTTATATCTGAATTGTAGTTAAATATTATCAAATTAAATGGAATTTAGAAATCAAACGGTTTCATAATATTCTAGCAATTATTTCTAACTTAAAAAGGTTTGCTCACCATACCATACCACATCGTTTCATCGATAAGCTCTATGCTTGACGTCAAAAAAGTAAACCCGAGTTACGCAATAAATTAAAAGAAAAAAGATATCCAGCGAAATTGTGAACATCGAAAAATTGGAGTATCGAGCTATCATCAAGTACCTGTATTTAAAAGGATTAGGAGTAAGCAGATTTATGAAGATATGCTTAATACCCTTGGTGATCAATGTCCTTCGTATGCGACCCTGAAAAATTGGACTGCAAGCTTCAAAAGAGTTAAATTTTTCATTGAAGATGATGACCGATCGGGAAGGCCAGTTTCTGCGTCAGTCCCCGAAAGTATCGATGCAGTTCATGACATGATTTTATCAGACCGTCGCATTGGGGTAAAACGGATGATATCTGAAGCACTGAATATTTCATACGAACGCGTTCATCATATAGTTCACGTCAATTCGGATATGAGAACAATTGTCAAGAGCAATAACAGGAGCTTACTATTCTACGGGAAAAAATTAAAGAGAAAAGACGTGAAAAGCTATCCAAAGGTGTTTTGTTTTTGCAGGGCAACGCCCCTGCACACAAATCTCCGTTGCCATGCAAAAAATTTACGTTATTTATCTATCTATCATCTCTTTCCTCAACTGAAAAAAAGTTTAAGAGGTCGTAGACTAACCCAACGAGAAGGTAATAAAAGCTGTGGAAGTCTGGTTTGCAGAGCAAGAAGTAACATTTTTATTGAAAAGTCTAGGGACGTTGCAGGTTCGCTGTAATAAATTTATCCAAGGAGTATATGTTAAGTGATAAAATATTTTGACATTGAAATTTTGTTTGGTTCCATAGTAGGCTAAGAATTTTTCAATATATCCTTGTATACCGACTTCTTAGCCCTTGAACATCTCATATATTGATAAGGATTTGTTTCATTTCGCATGCATATTAGTCAAAATATAAACATATTTCTGTTCTTAATGGTACGTTTTAGTAGATAGACACTTCAAAGAATTATAGTACTATCTGGCGCAGTTTTATTGCAGCTATGATAATTTTTTGGTGTTTCCTATAATCACGATCACAACCAGTCTGCACTGGTGATGATAAGCTCGAATTCCAGCATATATTCAGGAAACCTTCAAGTTAACAGTAACCTCTGATATTGTGTATTCAAAATTTGTTTTGTTTCAAGGGTAATTGCGTGCGTTCAAATATTCACTTTCCATAATAGCATAATAAACGCAGGAAAAATAAAATAAGTTATTGTTGATATTATAGGACTTGATGGATTCTTCCAACATCCCAAAAAGTTGACCAAAATGTCAAAATAAATTTGTTTCATAGAAATATTAGTATATAATGGCTTTGGAGGTCGTTGATCATGAATTTGATATAGAAATAAATGCAAACTGCATAATAAAACCAAAATAGCAAACTGTAATGTCAAAACATGTTAAAATTAGGCAAAAATAGTATATTCTTTTATATATTATATAATGGAACATAATTATAATAATCAGATATGATGGTCGCTGTGAAAAAAAGAAAAAATATTATACAAATTTCGTAGGTACACTACAAATAAATAATCTTTACTTTATAGGCAGAAATCAAAATCACTATAAGATTCGCAATAATTGTCAGATTCAATTTCGGTGATTTTAATAGTTTTTTTGGTAGTTTACTCATGCTAGAAATATATGGATCCGAAGTGACCGTCAGCTGATTGAAAATATAGGGCATAGTTTTCTTAAGAACATTTTTAACAGAATTCCTCACGAAAGCTATAATTTGTGAATTAATGATTTAATGAATTAATAAATTGAGTATTAAGTCGGCATTTAGTACCATAAATATAACTCTTCTTCTGAGACGCCTATTGTAGAAGATATCTTTGAGTTTCCAGAATCAGCAGCATGTTATCGATAAATTGGCTTGCTTAAACAAAATAGCTGTGTATTGGCAGTCGAGCTGGATGCAAATAAGCTGAGCTTATGATGGGTAATAATTGCGTGCTTTTATGGGGATAAAAAGATGGTATTATAAGACGGCACGATTTTTTTCTAGCGAAAAAGCATGTACCTAATGTATAATGACCACTGCAGGCACAGAAGTTTAATTGCGTGATAAGTTTTCTTTCTCCATTTTTTCCTATCTATGGCTTTACTTTTCCAATCCTCTTTCAAATCCCTAATCCCCCATAAGTCACGAGTTCTATATAACATTACATCTTAAACTGTATTTAGTAAAAACTAAGCACAAGAGGGCAAACCCTATTACACTCAAGCAGTTCGAGTGGCATCTACCGTGTGGATATGCCTGTGGATATTGATCTTGAATTGATCAAAGAACGTGCTTTGGTTGCTGATTACACTGGCTTGCACTTCTCGAAAGGAAGACGTCCCCTTAAATTGACGTTATGGGCGTCTGCAGGTGAATTCGGTGTTCATTAGCAACGTTTGCCTATCTAGTAGGTCTTACAAAAACTGCTCCAGATGGGATTGTCTTCAACAGCTCGGAAGAGCATCTGCCGTGGTAGTATCGATGGAACAGATCAGTTCAGCGACTTTTCTATGCTGTGCAAGTTTCTGGTCCACTCTGGATCGCTTATAAGTCGAATAGCATCGAGTCGAATATCCTCAGGTTATGTCAAATGTGCGAGCAGGTCTTGGAAAACCAGAGTGCCATTCTTTCGATTGTTGCTTTGTTTCTGGAAATGTACCCAAGTCTCATTCATAGTAACAATTCGGTTCAAGAAGTCTACATCGTTTTCAAATCGAGCAGCGATCGAACGCGATGCTTCTATCCTTGCACGCTTTTCGTCAACATTCAAACATTTGAGGATCCATTTTGCAGAAATTCACAGTCGCATACGAAGGACATTGATCACCAAGGGTATTAAACATATCTTCGTAAATCTGCTTACATCTTAACCCTTTTAAATACAGGTACTTGATGAAGGCTCGATACTCCAATTTTTCGATTCTCACAATTTCGGTGGACATCTTTTTTCTTCAAATTTATAGCGTGACTCTGATTTACTTTTTTGACGTCAAACTTCTAATAAGTTATTGTTCGTTGCTATGGTAACGCAATATTTTGTTTATGCATGGAACTGATCTATGCTAAATAGATATCAATACATCCTCGTATAATATAATAATCCTATGTCTTTTGTATTAGCTTTCTTAATAATATGAACTCCTTTCTCCAGCTCATTTTTCCAAAATATCTCTCATCTTTTTCACGAAAATACGCATTGGATAGGTTAACTAGTTTTTTTAAAGAGAAACATCTCAAATAAATACGTCACATGATACGTTAATCAAGTGAAGCCAATAAAATTGGATCTAGTATATGAGAATGGATAGAAATCTATAAAAAATCCTTCTAAAAAATGTCAACCTACAGAATCATGTTCTACTAAAAAAACTCCGTAATTGAGAATATTCATTAAATTTTTATCGAATAACTAGTTTAATTAACGCTGGTAAAATTTCAGACAAATGAATCCGGTTACATTGCCCTTTATAATTTTCATCATAACTTTTAGATCCTGCTTGATATGCATAGCTTGGAGTAATTGATGAAATGAGATCTTATACAGGGAACCAAGAAGATTGTAAAATGCTATTATTAGAATATAAATTATCTTTTGTGCACTGAAACTTCAAAATGATAAAATCAAAATAGAACAAACTGCTTGTCAACTCATTACCTTTATTATTAATGTTATTTTAGTATTCAAGAATCTCATCAACATGAGGGGAATTATCCATTATTACTTAGATTTTAATGATTAAATATATATTGTAATTTTGACAAGAAGTGGAAATTCTTATTTTCGGAAAAAATGAGGTGGAAGTAGAATGTGAGGTTTCATAAATAGATTATGGTCATTATTATAAACTTGTTGATCTAATTAAAAATTCGCGAAGTTCAATATTCCACTTGAAAAACGTGGTTATCGAAGGTTCAGTGTAAAATTGAATAACTAAATAGCCGCATAGCTACCACGGAAATGGAGAATACTTAAGGGTGGCCACCAATTTTAGGAACTTATCCCGTAACGATGTAGCTTCATATAAGCCACGTGGTGAAAACGTAGCAGAAAGTCTCAGTGTAGTTACGGCCATTCAGTGTAACTAATAACTGGCGCGTTATCTTTTTTTTTGTGCGATCTATGTCTGTATAATAATAAATAATAATAAATAATACCTTGCCTCAGTCCCGTCGTTTTTGAGTCATGAATTTTATGTTTATTTACTTTTATGTCTATATATATCGATATACTATCTTAAATAATTGAAAAAGTGTAATCATACCGATTTTCAGTTTACGGACAAATAATCATGTTTTAGCTCGAAATATGAGCCGCCTCTTCTCTAGTTTTTCTTTTTATGTGAAAAAAATAAACTAGGTTTACTTCGTTTATCTAATTATGCTTAAAATTGCGTAAAACTTATTTTTATTATTTGTGATTGGCCAAAATAAATAAATAATGACTTATTAAATATATTTTGTGTGCTACTAATGACAGATAAACTTTGATTTGGAAATCTGTCGTATATTTGATATAATGGTGACATCATTTTTTTGTATAAATATGACTACTCACAAAAATAACTACTTTACAGTGGTTTCACTAATATTAGCGTTATCAACATTTAACTGAAGTGGAACTATGGTGGAAAAAACAATGATGTTTCAACTTAAGTGATTTCCATTGAAAAAGTGTGAAAAGTTGTGAAATTGGTGGTATTTACGTGAAAGTTCATTCGTCTATGTTCCGGCATAAGTTACATCACTTTTGATGCTACTTGAGTATATCAATCAATGTAGTAATCAAAATAGTATTATCGCATCAAATGTTTACGGAATTGTAGTTATCAAGAAATAAAGTACTAAGTAAAATGAATCCAATGTTCTCGTAATCCGACCAAATTGACTTAAGTAAACTATCTAAAAATGTATTGAATATATTGCATGCACCTCGTAGGTATATCCATAACCCCAAACAAAAACCGTTTGATGTCCGATAAGGGCTCAGAATTTATTCGCATAGATACGTGTATGTATTGTAAATGCAGATTCCAAAAATTAAAACACGAGCATTAATTCAGAATAAAAAATTGCATCAGACTCACATGAAAATATTTTGGTGGTGGACCCTGCGCGGTGCCCTACTACAGGGTTAAACTTTTATCAATCAAATACAGCAGTCATATATCATTTGAAAAGCGCTGTGTATGGGAGTTTTAAAAAACCACCCCATTAATACGATTTTAAGGTCTCTTCAAACGGTCTAATAAAACGTGCATATAAAATGCGTGCAGAAAATATTAGACACCTCATGTTGACTTATTCGTAAGAATTTTTATGATTTCTTACTTTTTATTGTTACTGTTATTTAAATAACGAAGTAGATAAATTTACAGAAATTACCAATATTGTTTCCAATATTCAACTACGTAGTTTAAGACTGCAGCAAATGAAAAATTATAAAGAAAACTATGAGGAAGATTCAATAACTTTGTTTCAATTTCAATTCCATTAGATATTTATTCTAAATCTGTTAACTGATTCCAAATAAAATGCAAGGATTTGATGAACTCCCATAGACATTTATAGAATGGGTTTGTTTATGTCAATATTTTAGAGATTATGAAAAATTATGAGACTTTTTTAAATTATTCTGTGCGATCTAATATATATCTGAATATACACATATGTCACCCAATGTTGTATAATTAGTACTCTATTTCAAGGAAGTAAATACATAAAATATCTGATATTTTTGCTCAAAATCGTGTCTTTTTGTTGTTGAAAATAAGACAGTCTCTCAAACAATTCGTCTTAAAACATTGTTCAAAGTTTGGGGTTGAATATTGCTGTCATTATTTTTTCTTTGAGATATTCGAAGCTATTTTGTTCTTGAGACACCTGTGGCAGTGAAACATCTAATGATCTAGCTGACCACAAAATATTACATCTCCTTGTTTGGAAAATGAACATGTCCAATTGAGAGGCTTCAATCTATTGTCTTAACTTTGAAAAGGTCTGATCTGAAGAGAATCTAAACTATTATAGAAGAAAATATGCTCATTGAAGACCACCAGTTTGGATTCCCTGGAAAACATTCGATTGTAGTAGACAATCTGTAAAGATGAAGAAGTATGCTCTGCTCTATTCTTAGATGTAGCCCAAACGTTCTGGTACGAATGACTTATAAATCAATTAGAAAAATTCTCAAAAAATAATATGCGAGGTGATTGAAATCTTATCTTATATCTTATATTCTTTGTATATGATTATTTTCTCTTAATTCAAATAAGCAGTGTCATTTGTAGGTTACTGACGTCTGTGGTTTTTATACTTCTTGGCATAGAGAGATGAGAAAATAGGTTATTGGTATTAAATCTTAAAGCAAAAGCGTGTGAGGGGTGAATCGTTGATAACTGCTCAATAAGAATGATTAGACAACTAGAATTTATTATATAAATAAATAAATATCATGGAAGAATTAACGCATAAAGAAAATAATAGAAATCAAAAGTTTCTGTAGATAATGTTTTGAACTTGAAAATTCCACAGAAACATGAACGGAACGTTTGTAAACTGGGATCTAAATCTCGTTCTGGGTTAGGATCCACAATCAGCTGATAAGTGGTCTACATGAACCTGGATCAAATTTTCTGAAAAGTCTTAATAAAGTAGTTTAACATATTCATGTTTGAAAAATTAGGCATTATTTTAGTGATAGTACTTCAGGTAATAACTGCAAGGATGAAATTATCTCATATGACAGATAAAAAGTCTTTACAACTTTTTGGAAATTTTTCCTGATATAGTTAGTTTAGAAATTTGAAGAGTTTTATAAGCTAACGTGAAAAATTTTGTTCATAATTTTATAAAATAGAATACAAATAATTTTATTCCATATTTGTTTTCTAAACTAATAGTTCAATGGAAAGCAGAGTTTAATCATAGTTGATTCTCAAGATGGAAGTTTATATATGTTATATAATCGATCAAAAACTATAATAATAATAATATTAACTAATTATTTACCAAAAGTAAGTGTTCAATTCTCCACTCAAAACTGTTACTGAAATATATTGTAAATATTAAATGAATATAATTTATCGATTATTTCCTTTGAATTGAAAATTATTATCCATATCTACTTAACCGCATGTCCAGAAATCTTAGGACACAATTAACTTTTCTAATTTATCCCAGAGACATAAAAGACTGTCAGATAATGGTAAGCCTCGCAAATGGAAGAGTATATAATAAGCGTTGAGTATGGTATCTGTAACAATTGACAAAATCTCAGCTCTAATGCTTGCATTCTGCTGATAACCGTATTTGGCATTGTACGTTTGAGTAATTTAATGTTGTTTGCCGGATCAGGCCCCGAACAATCTTGGTGACTTAAGTTAACGGTCCAATGGACTAAAGTGTCGTATGTGTGTGTGTATGTCCTACAGGATTATACTTGAAAGCGCCTTTAACCACGTTCTCGTCTTTTGCTAAACTAAGCCTTGTTATTTTATTACGTAAAATTGTTTCATTTATTTTCGACGACAATAATTGATGCATCTGATTTTCTGTTTTGATAACACTCATGACGTAAAGTTTAACAGTATTATATGAACTACATCAACTTAATAAACAAAATATACCAGTTGCTAGAAAATTGGTGGATTAATTCAAATGAACAGTATAAAATGAAATTCGCTCATCGCTCAAATCCTGTGATATCTGTTTATACTCTGAAAATTTTGATTATTACTCAGTTTATAGTGTGTTTTAAAAGTTATTCTAATTTACCACAACAATAATTGTGGATGTTAATTTATAGAATAGAGTTGTAGGATATGTTTATAACATACCTACCACTTGAACAATTTTTTCAAGTATCACAAATTACGCATTATCCGTTCATAATAATTGATGGAATTTTCTCTTTCATTTCATCTATTGACTGAAAACATGTCTAGTCCTAGCATTTATATTGTGAGGAAAAAGTCGATGGAATGCGTGGCTGACTGTTCAGAGCTGTTAGTTCACAGAAAAGTATTTTTTAAAAAATATTCATTTTGTCTTGTTCAATGTTTTCAGTGATTCCATTTGAAAATTATTTTCGTTCTATCTACTGTAAAACGGGAAATAAATAAATAAAATACAGTTGAGTTAAGAAACAAATGAAGTCCTTACTTCTCATGTATATGGAGGACCCTATATTATTATTTGTGGGTCAATAAAAGCATTTTTTGAGATTTCAATGAAGAATTTTTTTGTAGTGTACAAATTTCTCAAAATTTTTACTATTCTACTGATTTCATTCAAAACGTATGTTGTTCAATAGTTCAGAATACAATCTAAAAAAGCCAATATGAATGCCTATGTTAAAAATTTTTACTGCATTTTCTATCCTTTTTATTTTCTGGGAGTTTGAGCTGCTCATTTTTTGTGTCTCTTGGCTAAATTAGAAAAGTTGAACACATTTCCCGCCTAGATGTGTCCGTGTCACGGTTTTCCGATCAGATAATGGATGGCATGTAGGGTGTATGGCCGCCGAGTGCATTATTTTTTCACTAAACTCAAGGTACAGCTGTTTTAAGTTTCTTCTGAAACTTTAATTTGGTTTAGTGACGTGCTCTATTTTGTTCAAGATAAATTACTGTAACGGATAAATTAGTCCTGTTGGGTTATCATATGGAAATGCTGTATACTGTAAATTAATTCTAATTTCTAAGAAACATAACTTGGTATTGATAATTTTATTCCTAATCTGTTAATTGTGTTTTCACTAATAATTTGAATGTCCTTATTTAAAGATTTCGTTCTTTGTATTTAATTTCTAGGTCATTATTCAAATACACATAAATGCTGAATTATGGATGGAAAATGGATTGTTATAAATGCTAGATAAAGAACAGATCCAAATTACAATTTGAAAAGAACTTTGTTGAAGTTCTACCGCCACGTCGCTAACTTAGAGAAAATAATTTAACATTGACCATAACACCACGCTAATTCTGTCAGCTGTCAGATTGGATCAGTAGTTTGGAAATGATGGAATATACGAAAATTTCGCTTTCCTAACAGACCAAACAGAAAGTAATCTGATTGATTTGACAATAGAACGTTCGTCGGTTAGCTATTTACGTTTCAACGCGCATTTTCTAGTAAAATTGAAATTTATTCAAGATGTGTACAATCATGCACGAAAGATTGGAATTACATTTGACAGTGTATCATTTATATAACGATATTAGGTGGATAGATAGACAGAGTGTTCGTATTTTGAGGATACTTCATCAGCTTTCCTGTGAACGGGTTCATTTGCTTTAGAATAATTCACCACCGTTTACGAGCTCCTTATCTTTCTCCATAAGGTATGAATGATTTATTTGATAATATAATTTTTGTACGATTCATTTCCGTCATTCGAAATAAGAGATGATGTTCATTTACATTCTGGATACGATACTGTCTCAGTACCTTGGGTCGAGTTCATGCAGAAACTCTAATCATCCACTAGTTTAAATGTTGGTAAATATTTGAGAAAATATGATGAAATGTGGAGCTTGTTTGAATATATTTCCAAATAATCATAATATTTCGATTTGAATTCATCGATCCAAATTTATTCAACAACTGTTGAATTATATAATTCGGATTAATAGAAAGAGTGGAATTTAATAGCAATTATGATTAGATAAGTTCCTTATAAACGATTACTAGTAAGTAAGGAAAAAAATTATGGGTTCTTTGATTTGATAATTTTAAGATTCTCATCATGTCAAAAATTAATTACATATGCATTTTAGAACTTCCACTTTGTCTTCCTTCCTAAGCAATTGAAAGAAGAAGAATCCTGCACCAGTTGATTTATTTGGGTCCTCTAATCGATTTTTATCACTTAATCTTGCAGATTTTTTCCTAGAGTATTTTGAAGTTTGCCTTACTGCTTTCTTAGCTCCAAAAAATTCTTAATTAAAGACAGTTTTCATATGTAACGGTGAAAAGAGAACCTTGGAAACTACATTATTTTATAAGGTTTAATACTGAACTTATTATCACTAAATTTTTTCTCTTTACCTATAAATTTGCCAAACCATGATTATGTGTTAACCTTTCAGCAATTCTTTGACAAATATAATAAAATTGCTTTTTGAATTCACATACTTTTTTGGCATGTTAATGTTACAGTATTTATAATAAAAACACTCCTAACAAGGATATTCTATACTAACAACAACTATAATTCTGTAAAAATCACCATTGTAAAGTTCAAATAGCAAAAATTTATATAAAATTGTATCTGATTTGATATAATTATACTGCTTTATGGCGATTTCGGATTCAGCATATGAAAATGCATATGAATCTACTCTTTCTTACATCAAAACTCTTTCATTGTAGGACAGTAATAATGACATTTTAAACTACAAATAATTTTTTTCAAACAAAAACCAAAAAAAGTCATGTTCGAGGTGGAGTTGTTTTTGCCAAATATGAAATCATCAAAAATTTCTCGCTAAGCACTTTCAGTTTCGGATAAAAAAAGTTGAAAGCTGGTTATTTTGTATACAATTTGCTGTAATTTTGGAATAAATAGAGCTTGAACAATTAATATAAATGATATAGAAAAAGAAGTTAGTCTAGAATCTTCTCACAGGTAGAAAAAGACAGCTGAGGGCATTGGAATAAGCGCTCCTTTGAGTCAAATAGGTGATCGTTGCAAATCTAACGAGAAGTAAAACAATAATCAAGCCCATAAAAAAGAGAAGTATATAATATTACCGTGAATTATATCGATTAGAATATTAAGTCAAAAATTTTCCACCTCATCAATGTCTTAAAATAACTATTCATCAGACCCTGAATATACTTCCTCAGCTTAGCCTCAGGTGATTGCTCGTAGAAAATTTGAATGGGTTTTTCCTATAACAAAATTTCCTCAGTCCAGCCCTTTCCGAGATATCACCCTTAGAAGGTGGTAAATAGAATTGAGTTTTTATTTATTTTCTAAAATTTCAGAAAAACTAGAAACTTGAAAATCTATAATTTCCATGTACTTGCAAATGACTAACTGCGGGTATTTGTTTAGTATTTCTGTTAAATTATACGGGGGTGAAATTAGCAAACCTTACTTTATTTCATATTAACTTTTTTCAACATGAAGTTTTATTAAATAAAATTATAATTTGAAATTCTTGTTCTTTTTAAAAATATTCTTTATTTTTAAATTTTTTCGCAAAACTAATAGCTTCTGAGGAAAAAAAAACCATAATTTATAATTTGAAATGTAATACGATTCATAGCAAATGCTGGAATTAAACACCTCTGGCCAAAATACATGAACGTAGCCTACGTGTTATGGATTGCCGTACAAGTTTAAAAAAAAATAAAAACACAATTTTAGTCACCACATTTCAAGGTTTGAGCTGAGGAAATTTTGTTATAGAAAAGACCCATCTTAATTTCATATGAACAATCAACTCCTGAATTTTCAAACACCCTGTTTTCAGTTGATACTTGAACAGTTGTTCAACTAGCTCTGTGTTGTTATGTAGATAGAACTTTCCTCAGTTAAGTGTTCAATATATTCATTATTGTTGTCTCGATAATACTCAGTTAGAGAATAGTGCTTCCCTAAATTAATTTTGATCGATTTTATGGTCTACTAGTATACTTTATAGGTGCCTAATTTACTATTTTGAGACAGATTGTCATATGTTGTTGCAAGCCTCTTATTTGCAAATACGTTTAATGTCAATCAACTCAGATCTGATCAGATCATATTCCCTAAAGCAGTGTGAAACTATTTTTGTTACCTTAAATTGGGCTGAGAAAGATATTAATAGTATTATCGATTTAAATTATTGAAGCTGTACAATTCAACGTTTTCATATTTTGAATGGTATTGTTGTGTTTTGTAGAAAAACTGCTATTAAATTCAATAAGTAAACAAATTGAAGCCGTTCATACTATATTTACTAATAATGTAAAATTACATTGTACTCGTACAACAGCTATTAGATTTAATAACCCACGCTTCGAGTCATTATCGTTAAGTGGCACTTATTTTTATGTTTGTATCAACCTTCAGATTTATTTTAAAAGTTGCAAGTTTTCTTGAGCAGTTAGTCAAGCTTGATTTGGGTAAGGAAAGCAATAACTCAGTATTAGCTCTCAATATATCGTAAGAATTGTTTTCACTGCACTTTAACATTAATTCATTTCCAATTATGCTACAGAATTTTTTGATTGCAACAATATTCTAATAAGCGATTCTCCGAATATCATATTTAGTATTAATCATTACTATAGCGGTTGTCTCATGAATAATTTCGATGTCCAATCTTCACTTTATTTATTGTATGATCGAAAAGAAATCCTCAATATTCGAAGTACAGCCCATCTATGGTTTTTATCTAACGTTCAGCAAGCTCTTTGAGAAATTGGTAGAACTATTCTTTGGGCTTCTATGCAAAGAATTGTCGCGCTGTATTTTCAACATCTCTTTGGGATTCAAATTTTTTGCACGTAAGAATTTCGTCGTGGATCTGAATCTAGATAGTTACATTATCTTTTTGCAAGAGAAGCTGCTTTCGTTTAGCTAAACTTAATATATCCAGCTGTTCACTAAATACCTCGGTCTTGAGAGCTCAACTATCTGAAATTATTGCATCAGAGACAACAATACTTTTGCGTTTGTGAAGGGTTCTGGTAATTGCCTTATGCCTTAGGGTTCACATACAAAGAAAGCAGTTATGCCTATTTTCTTGGTTAATGCAAAAAAAGACAATAAATACACTCACTAACATACGAGAGTGACGTTAAAACATTTAATTATATCTTGGGAAAAAATGAACACCGCCAAAAATTGGGTGCAACTGGCATAAAGTCGCACACATAAAAAAAGTAGCTTATCGGCAACTGACGCAGATAAACGCCGATAATTTAGGTAGATCGTCAATGGTTATGGACAAAGTAAAAACTTGTAGCAAGGGTCGTTTGTTGTCAGCACCGCACGTGGTCACATGATTGTTAAGTAATGATGAATAGTGAAATTTTTATCACCATAATATTTAGAAGACCTATCTTGTAGTACAAATCGCAACAATCGAAATGCAAAAGTTGTTGAACGAGATAGCAGTCGAAATGGGGTGGTAAGGTTTTTTATGGAAAGTAAATAATACATATAGTGAATAACATAAACAAAAATGCAGTATAATTATAAATAATATGTATTAGTTGTGAGAAATTAATGGATTATTGGAGACGGCATTCTAGCGCTCTCATTTACATGGCTCTTTTGCACAATTTCTACTTCTGAAAACCATTCCTATCGATAAGGGCGGGTAAAACACTAATACAATTAATAATGTTGTCTATCACAAGTTTATCTGTGGCAGGCAATCAGCGTCATTTTGTGCATGCACTAAAAACCAGCGCCGGTTTTTAGCGCCTACAGTGGGCACTGGATGATCTGCTTTCTTTATGTGTGCGGCCTAATAGCCAATTATTTCCGTAGAAAGACTTGTGATCACTGTTAGGTGAGTGAAATATACATTTTTTTTTCGATTGTCTCATTGCACAAGTATTACAAAAACAGCAGCACTCCTCATTTAATATCCATTCTATTTTCTAGTCACACATCCAACAGACTCCAAGAACCAAAAATTCATTCTGGTCACATAGCCCGCGCCTACTCAGGCTGGCAACAAGTATCATCACGTTTTTTACGTTTTTTATGTATGCATAAATTAAAAATAAAGAAAATTTTCGGTGCTTATAGGCGCCAACTGCCAGTGAGCAGGGAACCTGCTTTCTTTGTTTGTGCGGGTACACTTAGCACTGATTTTTTAGATTGTTTAGATAAATTCTTTCATCATCGCAAGTAACAATGCGTCCAATAAAACTGTCAGCTGCAAGCGTCTAAACTCCACTATTAAAACGATTAAACTAACGCTATGGCGTTCGCTCAATAACTGTGTCTTCGTCTTTTAATTTCACATAGTTGGTCCAATGATGTCTTGAAAATAGATGATTTTCATATTTATCGCACTTCATCACATTTATTATGGAAACGTGAAAAAAAGTAGATCAATTGTACTTATAGAAGCACATACTAGTCTGAACAAGTTACGATATGTTTAAATTAGGTCGTGGGAATTTTCACATATGAAAACCCACATTACTTATGAGGCACTCTCTGTATTGTCTCAATGCAACACCAATCCCAACACATGTTAATGGAGAATAAAATTCTTAATCCAATCGTACTAGTATTCAAAAAGTGCTTGTTTGTTCTACATTCCAAAATAACAAACACCAATATCATCAATTAGGTTCATATAAAAAACTAGAGAATTACAATTCAAGTTCAAGCTAACCTTAATCGAAGTTTTGTTCCATAAAATTCCATGTTCGGCTGCTAATTGCTCCTCATATAATGGTTTATCTGGTACATTTTTGAGTTATCGCTCATATCTTTTGTGTACTTGTGAATTTAGATTTTCCATTATTTATCAGTGGGCGAAGGAAACTTTTACGTTTAAATTATATTAGAGAAATGAAACGTTGAAGCCTTGAATTTTGTGAAAAAGATAAACCATTCAAAACCAATGTTAGGATATAAAAGATTTTTGTCAAAATAATAATTATTTTCCTCCAATTTCTCATTTCCTTTATATTTTATAAATACTTAAAGAAGAGTCGAAACGTCAAATTTTACTAAATGATGAAATGATGAAATGAATTTTAGACGAAAAAAAGGTCAATTGATCTGTAGCATGACGTGATATTGCCGTTATTTTATTAGAAAGATCCAAATTATTTGTTAAGACGTACTCACATCTGCTTAGTACATTAGTACCATGGTCTTCTACTTATTTAATTTCTTCATTCAGTGCGCTTTGCAGTATACGATTATATAAATTTGGATATGCACTACACAGTCACAGGGCTGATGAAATATTGAACATATTTTCATAGTAAGATTCAGTTGAATTTCGAAAAATTTACGAAGAACTTTTGAAATTTAGGAATTATTTCAAAAATAAAGAAATATTCATGAAACTCCATTTTTATTATCAGCACTAAAAAAACATGTTTTCTTAGACCTTTTCACATGTCTCCTATATTCAGAGTCCGGAATATCTCTAATTGAAGACCAACAGTAGTCTGCAAGCATTGCTGGTTCTTATTTTCCTTGACACTGCTTTTAAATTTTGCCTATATCTTGATGAAAGCACTCTCCATGCTAATCACTTAAAGCGTCTATAGTTTTCTGAAAAACCTTCAGGTGGGAATGTAAAAAGTGTACCACCAAGGACATATTACATGACAATTTATTATAAGAATCGAGCATCTTATTGATGAGGTCAGAGTATTGAGGGGATTTGTAGTTATCCAAAAAGTTTCCAGTAACTTTGACAAATGCCGGATCTTCAATTAATTTTTCGACGTCAGGTCGAACAAATATATTTATTTTTTTATTTTAGCGTCACTCAAAAAAGGAAACTTGAGACCAATTCCATCTTTCCATGTCCATGGTTTTTAGAACATTTTTGATTAGCCCTAATTTGATTTGCAAAAATATTATGTTTGTGGAGTTAACTAAAAGTTCATTTTTTTTGTTCAGGAACGTAAACAATGCTCGGTGGCCTATTGTTAATTTTATTTTCATTTCTTTCTCGGTTGTTCCACTCGCATTCAAAGCATTTCATGTAGCCAGTTTGTAGTGGTGTTTTCAGTATTATATCTTTTCTAGACTTTACTTTGAGGAGTCAATGAAGAGTCTTCATTCCTCTGACCTATGTTAATAACCCCGTTTTAAAATCAATCCCTAATTACAGTACAGCCGTTATCTTTAGAAAACAAGCTTTTTCTTTGGGCAAATTCAAATATCTTATGAGATCATTAAGCCCCAATTAGTTAATCAAATGCAATACTTGAGGACAGACAAAAGCTATGAGCTCTGTTTCAAATACCTCGTTTCCAGAAATACTTTTTCTCCATTTTCGCAAACACCATAAACTCAAACTTCTTCTGAATGAGGGATTGTTTTCGTTACAGAAGACACTTCCACGTATTTTACCGTATGCTTCGATTTCCTTGATATTGGTCAAGCAAAAATAACAATCGCTCATGTGTTTGGAAGATTCGCGCCATATCACTGCTTTACCAAAAGGCATTGCTGAATATTGTCCATTAAACCAACCAATCAAATTTCCATGACATAAGATATAGCAGATGTATGGCACCCAATATATATCCTGGTTGCGATTATCTATTTTGAAATATGCATGATAACATTTTTTAATTGAAGGTGTAAAGTCTTTTTTAGCTTTTAGGTGTACATTCACTGCAAATATAACAAAATAAGTCGGGAGAGGCACTACCAATAAAATGCACAACAGATTTGGTTCTAGTAACTTTGAATGTTGACTAGTATCAAAAATTATGAGGAATCAGTATAGATTCAGTTGATTCAGTTGATTTTATGTGAGCTTAACTTCGAATGGTGTATAAGAAAATACCACATTCAATGGCCTCAACATTTCTCTATTAGAATCATGTTAGACTTTTTCAAATAAAATAAATTACAAGAAAACAAAAATTTCTGTGCACCACTGGTCAAAGATAGCACATGCACTGTTTGAAACACTAGCCGGAACTAAACCGAGATTCAATTTACTGGTGGATTAAGACACTCGCAGCAATTTACTAACCCCCTTCGAACAAGCGGTGTAACGGTTCTTAATAAACGAAGACTATGTCATTGTCTCGAGTCATTAAACTTCAAATGCTCGACGTTGAGACTACAAAGCTTAGGTAATAGCTGTTTTTGAATTAACTCGAATTGTTCGACAAATATCTAACTATTAAATTAAACAAAGTCATCTCGAATGCCTCAAATAATCATGGCTTTATACTTCCGATTTAATTATATCACTTGTATAATATCGAAATAAGGAAGGGCTAGGTTAGGAATTTATATTTCTTCTTGCCATCACAACTCCCGTTGATGTACTTGGTCGCGAATCCGGTGTTGTTTCAGAACAACCACACTTTCTCAACAATTTATTAGCTATTTTTGTTCCACGTGCTTCCGATTCATTAATGTACCCTTCAGCGACCATTGATGACTTCCAGCCACTAAGAAGTCTCCCCAGATTCAACTAAAAGTGTAGCAGATGATCTTAGAAATAAATGACCTCTATATGAGCATTTTCAAGATTAAGAAAATTAGTCACTGTCCCAGGAACCTAAAAGAACTTGTATTCAACAACAACCCGATTGATACATTTTCCATTGAGATATCCATAAAACAGGAGGCGATCCTTTGCTGCTGCTGGTTGGAGGGCTATGTACATTCCAGTAACTACAAATTATTCTTTGTTTCACAATTGATAACGTTTCCGAATCTCCCATATCATCTGATGTTACCTGGCTGATTTTACAAATTCGATAAGCTCGTGAAATCCCAAATACAACAACAACCTTGGCCATTAAATAAACTTCATCGGGAGCAATATTTGAAAAATCACTAATTTGTGTACTTTCGAAAATCGCAGCTTTCTTGGGCAAGTAACCTTTCTGTTTCATAAATATGAATAGTCGGAAATATTTTGAAATGTTTGCGTTAATATTGGATCGAAACATACTTTCAATTATTGAATATTCGACAATACTTTTGGGATTTTGTTGCTGTGTCAATCTATAAGAATAAGCCATCAACACCTCCTAGAAGGAACTGCATAATTTTTGTGATGCTACTTCTACTGACTCCGGTGGAGTCAAAGAACACTCGGAATCAGACATTTTTCACTTTATAGTAAGAAAAAAAGTTTCCCTAACACCGCAGCTCTAATTGTCGTTATTCGTACAACTTAGCCTACTAATTTCGCAACGATTATTTTCTGACTTGAATATTGGAATAAAATTAATTTTCAATTTTAAATCATTATTTTTTGTCACAGAAAAAATTGTATGTTACACTCGAGAAAATTATATTTAAAATATATTTCATCTTTCGTTTTGTTTTTTCTCTCAAGCTAAAATCTAGTAATTTTTCTCTTGCTTAATCAATAACTAATTACATAATCAGATTTCACAAAAATAATCGGTAGATTTGAAATCTGCTTTATCCGTATCAAGATGATTTCACTGAGGATTGCTACACGCCGTTTGTTCAGTTTCCCTAACTTTCTTATAACTAGCTGTTATAACCCCATTTGCTATTTTTGCACGCATTGGTAATATTTCAGCCATTTTCTTTCTTCCAATTACTGTTGGAGTACTGATTCGATGAAGCAAACTGTTTCTAAGAATGATATACTCCATAGCCATTTTTATCGATTTTCTTTTAAGAAAACTGTACGGAGAGGGTGAGCTTTAAAAAGCGTGACTGACATTTTTATGAATTTTGTACTATTACTCATGTTTCAACCCTCCCAAAAATCATGAGAATTATCACACGTATTTTCCACCTTTTTTACTCTGGTTTCAATCATCACGTACATTTTCTCTGTTACAATTCACTTTATGGTGTTCTTTTAACACAATCAATTCTTTTGTCGGAAAAGAACTTGAAAAGTCTTACTTTATACAGAATGAGCGCTACACAATAAATAAGATGTAATACAGATATTCTTAGCTACCAATTTTATAGGTTTATGATATGGAATCTCCATTCTTGAAATCTCTCACGCATCCAAATTTGTTAAATAGAAGAAGATTATAAATTGATGCATATCAATATTTGTTATTAACATATTCAATAATTTTAGTGGTAAATATATATATATATATATATATATATATATATATATATATATATATATATAGAGAGAGAGAGAGAGAGAGAGAGAGAGAGAGCAAATGAATCTCCGCTGAATATATCCGCTTTGATTACAAGTTGTGCAGATGGGTGGAGATAATTTGCAGCCTTGACACCCTCCTCTGTTATTTTCACTTCTTCTGTATGTTCTCCTTTGATTCTAAGGTCTGTTGATTAGTTCCATTAGTGTTAATTCTTGTTTCTTCAAGTATCTTCATAATTTTTCCATGCTTCATTCGATCTAATGCCTTTTAATAGTCTATTAAAAATGCATACACATCGCAATTCACGTCTTTTCATCTTTGTACCAGGATCTTTACTGAGAGCAATGCTTTCCTCGCACCGACAGAATTTATATTTAGGAATTTTTCATATAAATGTACCTGGTTTTAGGTCTACTTGAATAAAATTTTTGACGTTTCTATTTTGATCTTTATAATATATTTTAAAAGATTTTAAAAAACTTCAATATAAATACTCAGTTTTGGTATGTTCTATATAATTTTAGACCAGACAATTCAATATCATTACTCCTTGTTACATTCCTTGGTAAACGAGCTGCTTTATAAATGTAGAACATGTTATAAATTCACCATTACTAAAGCAATAAAGAGAACGGAAAGCAAAGGATCGTTGCAAACATTATCTGCCGATACGGACTATTGCTGTGATATATCAGAGGGCTAATTTCGCGAAATAATTGTTTGTTAAGCTCTATAAATATTGGAATTTGAAATCCATTATTCTACCACTGGTAAAAATCCACCGATGACAAAAAGTTCAAAAGACCCCATCAATTATCAACGTGTTTTTATACTGCGTACATATTTCCAGACGTATCCACTTATATTAATGAAATCAATCAATCTAGATTTTTTGAAAAAATATAGTATAGTATATAAAAAAATATTTTGAACTTCTTTAAAACTAATTTGATCTAGCAAACTGAAGGATTTATGGGAATGTTTTACACAATACAATGCGAATTTTGTAGCCTTACACTCCTCAGTCTATTTATATACATGAGGGATTGCACGCGTCAACTAGGATGAGGTGAAGACGCATTTTTATGACTGTATTGAGCCCGTATTTCAAGTAATTCGTCTAATAGAAACATGACATCAGTACATCAAACTTACAAATCAATATTATCAAGAAATACTTAAAAATGCTAAGAACTGGAACACTTATGTATAAGTTATACGTAAGTAGACAACTGTGTGAAAGCTCTATTTATTGCGTTTCCAAAATTCACAAACCATGGAAGGCAATGTGACCTATTGTTTCAACAATTTCTACACTTAGTTATTATATTCCGACATGGTTAACGATAGAGTTTGGGAAGTCACCTATCAAATCGGAGAGCCTTAGTGACGAATTCACTAGAACAAAGTAAAAAGTATAGAAATTGAAGATGAAAAAATTTTAATCTCCTTTGATGTAAGTTCATTATTTCCCAGCGAACCGATCTGGCAGACCGTGGAGTACCTTGAGGACTTACTGAAACCTAATAATTCAACATCTGACATTATGATAGAATATTTACAATCAACGAAAATATATATGGATCAGAACTATTTCCACAACAACAACGAATTTTACAAACAAGACGAAGGAACAGCGCCTATCACCGTTTTTAACTGAGCTATTTATCAGTCATTTCAAAAAAAAAACAAATTAGTTTCGGTATTTTCTCAAAGTATGATACAGATATGTGGATGATATTTTCGCTATATTCAATAAGAATTCATTTTGAAACTTAATTCAAAAAGTTGATTTATTAAGTTCACTTAAGATGTGGAAAATAATGGACAATCTTTTAATAGTAATAATAATTTAATAATAATAATCTTTTCGAACGTCGATGTTTTCAACATTTTATTTCGGATTGAAAAAATTGACAAGTTTGTTAATCCAAATTAAGATATTGAGATCGATAGGTTTTTATCAATTTCAAGCTTAAACAATTCCTTTCTTCTCTAGAGTATAGTCAATAATATGCGTATTGCTATCCATACATCTGAGTGCAGGTCTTCTGAGCTACGATCTTGAATAAAATTTAAAATAAAAACGTATCTACATTCTAATCAAACAAATATTCCGGAATCAAGAATTAATCACACAGTACTCTATATCTGATTTGAAGATAACCATGGAGTTAGACAAAGTCGAGTTTTTTCAAAATCTGTATTGTATGAAAAAGATCAACATTGCGAATACTTATTTTTTTAGTTATATCTTTTGAATTTACGAGTTAGTAGAACTCGCTCAATAACTGAGGTACCCTGGATGGTTCCACTACAGCTCCATTTCTTAATGCCGCTACTGCACACAATAAATTAATGAACGAAACAAACTTACAGGTTATAATATTGATTTAACAAGACAAGCTCAGTACACTTTATATTGAACTTATTGCTACCACTACACCAACTCTCACAATTTCACTGTCCTAGGTGCGTTTCGATAACCAAATTATCGTCTTTAGATATCAAGGGTAAACTGCAATTGTAAGTGTATACTAGAATAAGATGTTGGTTGATAATTTGCATAGTGTTCAGTTGTTTAGACGGCACAAGAGTAAAATGTTTCCGTAACTGACAAGCTAACTCACCGATAAACTGAAGAATCACATTCCAGTGTTAAATTGCTCAAGAATGATGGATCTATTACAAATGATGGTTGTCATGAAAACCATCCAACATTGTTTCACACCTCACATTTTTTAATACGACCAATAATAATGTGACATTATAAAATCAATACAAAGTTACTGCAAACATAAATTTTGTCACCCGTAGAACGGATAAAAATATTTGGGTTGGAATTTTCCACTATTAAAATTTTATACGGATTATATTAAACACATTATGAGCAGAATGATGTGCAATTATTACCAACAGTGGAACTTTTCGATGACAAATAACTATTGTCACGCAACTGTGATATACATAAAATGGCGAAGCCATTCATTTGTATATCGGTTGCGTAGTAATTTGCTTTATTTGCATTTACTACAAATTACGTTTGTTTGATTGGAGAATATGGTCATGTAATATCTTCACAGTTTATAAAGCCGGGATTGCAGCTAGGGCTACTTAAAATAAAAGACAAAATACTGTAGAATTAGAATATTATTTATTTTTCGTTCTTATTTAACTTAGTCTTAGACTGTGATATGTCCCATTTTTCCCGAACGAGACTTAACCTCAAAATGACGTTGTGTAAACAAGAAAACTCTCATTTGAATACTAGTATAGGGTAACCAAATAATTTTCAGAAAAAACCGGGACTCTGCCTATAATGTAACCCCCCAATCGCCTCGTAATTATGAATATTATTTAATAAAAATAAAAAACAAAATGTTGGGTTCTCTTAAAAATCACTGCCAATAGATGGAGTGACTCTATCTCTATCTTGAAGGAAAGGCTATTTCGTACTACTTCGGCCATCCTAATCATTTCCTTTTTTTTCAAAACATAATTGTAGAGCTCTACACAGTCCATTTTATGGTTGTAGATAATTTGTAAGATTGACTCAAGGGACTCCACTTCCATCCTGCTTCTTTCATCAGTCCATTGTATAGTCATGAAAGAAAAAATTCTTTCTACGTTTGCGTTGTAGGTTGGTATTGCAAACAGATATTGTGCAATTTTTACAATCTCGGAGTATTGCTGAGGACTGTCATAAAAAACTAACCCATTTCTCATGACATTGCAATGGGGATACCTTTTCGTCATTTCACTTTTCAAGGTTTTCTTCAGTGAATTTTTTTAGTATTCCAAACTGATCACATAGAATGGAATCATCAATTTCAATTTGCTACTCTTTCAAATAAGCAACTGTATTTTCAAGACTTTCCCATTTTGGCAATTTTTTCAATAATATCCAATCGAAAACTAACAATGGTGAAAATGGAATGCTTCACTTGCTTAAATATTCCATACAGGTGCCATAAATTTTGTCAACTTCCTCTTTAAAACTTTGTCCAACTGATTTTGATACTTCTGCTTTTTTAAGAACTGATTTAACATTAAAAGAGATGAAATTCTCCTCTTTTCTCCTGGTAAAAGTATCAAGAAGATTTTTTAGGACTTCTCTATTACACTTTTTTCCGTTCAATTTTCTTTATTCTATGCTGGAACGTGCTAGATTGGCTGTGAATAAACCATAAATGAGTTTCACTGATAGGATTGCTAAAAAATTGAACCAATATGTTTGGGGCTTTTTTTTTTCATTTAGGAAAAATTCTTTTAGGGGGTTCAAACAGCCTGATAACTCGTTCAACTGCTGGAAGTAGAGATAACCAGCAAGTTTTCGAGTGACACATTATTGTCATATATTTAGTTCCTACGTACTCACTAAACTTTTTAAGCCTTTCGGTTCTGACGGTGTATATAGAAAAGTACGAGAATATTTTGACAATGATAGTTTCAACATCCCAGCTCATAGTATCAGCAATTGTCCTGCACGCAATTGTGCAGGACAGCCTATTCCCTCAATATTTTGTTGCAATGCTGCCTTCAATTTAGTAAATACGTTACTTTTGCCTTGTCTTTCTAGACCACCGAAATTGGTGTTTGTATTAACTCCAAAAAATGCGACACATTTGTTTTTTTCAAGGGCCAACCTTTTCATACTACTTAAACAAAATGCTGAAATTTCATCAGATGTCTCATTCGTTAGGGAACTCGCCCTCAACAGTTTGGACTGAATTCCTTCAGTAATATCGAAAAACTGAACAACGAATGGAAATATTTTTGCAGCTTTATGGTTGCTGGTATCAGTGGAAATTCCGTAAAAGCAGACTTTTTGATACTATCAAGACTTTCCTTTAAACTCTGGGGAGCGATAACTCCATTTACTAAAGCTGTCACTTTAGTTCTTGCCGAACTAAACTTTTTTGCATTACTAGATCTGAAACTTTGGTGATGTTTTACCGTGGGGTAGGCTAATGTAAGCTCGGCTGCTTGAACTTTGGTGTCTTCACTTGACTGTGATACAACAAAATAATTTTGTAACGTCTTACTGCTGCTCGGAGCACTAAATCTGTTAATATGTTTTTTTGACTTGATGTGATCAACTATGTCCGAACGCCCACCGATGTTTCACTATTAATAAACAAGAAAAACATGTATTGGTATCACTTTTACCTGACAGTTGACTGCACTGGCATAACCTCAACCACTGTTGAACAACGTTATCACTATAATTTTGGCTGTAACCGCTATAACAGTGATCGGTGGCGCGACAAGCGGACAATTGGCTAAATACTAGGTTAGTGGGCGTTGTTAGTTCACATGATTGCCAACAGGTGTAGTGATTGTAGCACCACAGCCAATCAACTGCAGATGTGTGTCAAAAGTAACCAAGCAAAATCTTTTGAAAACATTTATAATTTTGAAAACTTATTTCAAAATTGAAATCCGGGACTTTTGCGCGTCCCGAGATAATTTTTCGGGACACCTTATGTTTTTATGAAAAACCGAGACAATTCCGGTTTTCCAGGACGTTTGGTCACCCTATACTAGTAGCTACTGTAGTACTGAGCTATTGCTTGTGATAGTTAAACCCAAGGACTCTTCCTGTAGAGAAAGAGAGAAAAATGCTTTATAAAACAACGTATTGCATATTGAAAAAGTTCATTATAGAATATAATAAACAAAGAGTAGTGGAATCAAAACACTATTATTAAATAGGAAAAGAATACCGTCAAATAATACATAGATGGTTCGAAGACTAAAGAAGGGGTAGGATTTTCCCAATGAGCAAATCAAATGGTATTGTCTAGGAACTAGATAAGCTAGTACAGAAAATAATCCAATTATCGATAATATTTGTACAATTGGCTTATTATAGCTCAGATTCATTAAAAAACACTCTGTATATTCTATAAAACAGAGCAATTCTTTTGTACGAGAAACGACTATTCTGAAAGTGATATTTCTTATCACATGAAATGATATTGCCACCACAGAAACAAGTATTCTCAAGAAGATAAATTGGCACTTCGAGATACCAATATGTTATTTTGATTTTCATATAAATTTTATGTAATACGTGCGATCTTTGACGTAAGTTGTCTTATAAATAGAATAGCAACTAGGGCACAAAAACAAATTGAATTAGATACGTCCTTTTAGAATGTTTGAAAAACTCTAATGTGGTAAGAGGAGTTTGAATACTTGATATTATTGGTCGAAGAGAGATGTCAGGTTTATGTTATTTTACCTGCTCATAGAGGGTGAGTCCAGAGGAACTCTGCTAACATATGTAGAGTCCGTCATGAGAGATATTATGTGGCTAGTACAAAGTGTCAACTCTCCTTTATTAAATTATAGGGTATTTACACAGTTCATGTGATTTTTAAAATTTTTCACAGTAACCTAGAAATTCCAGGTTGGTTGGTTATAGAAATGTGCTTAAGACAGTGTAATTGTGAGTGTTGGTGTAGTGGTGGTGTAAACAGTGTATTCGGTATAAATATCATCAACGGTTTCAAAAGTTTTAACTTACTACATAGGTTATGTCTCTTGAAACAGCCGATAATTTAGGAAGTTGAAAACATTTTAACAAATTAACAAGAAAACTGTTTGTTGTTTTTTTTAGTATTCACAAAATTGAGTTGTAGTAGAAATGTTTGTACTAAAATTTCAGACTTTGTTTCAAGTGGTAGGTCGGATGAAGAACTTTGTGTCTTCAATAATACAGTCTGTGTCAAGGTGTTTACTTAAATTGTGATTACATTCAAATTTGAGTTCTGGTTTAGTTTCGACTAATAACTCACCTTCAGCTACTTGGATGCAATTATCTGTATTTGAGAAGGTATTGACCTTTTCAAATTACATTTCATTGTGGATAAATTGTGCAGCGAGAAGTTCAACATAACGAGATATTATAAAGAAAATAAAGCTATTTATCAATAAAATAATTAGTATTGGAACTCAGAATCGAATATTTTTCCTTCCATTTTCACTTCATTTAAATTTCGACAGATGAAAACTTTCATTGCGTTGAAAATAATACTCCAAATTGATGAAACCAACTTTCTCATAAACGTCTAAAGTGGTAGAAAAGTTGAAAATTCTATTCTAAACTTTTTTCCATTTAACTGACACGAGTAATTGTGACATCCGCAGTCACGCGTATAAAATAAGAGACTGCTTGAATCTGATTCATGCTGCTGCTTATAGTTATTTATGCAATTAAATATATAAAATCCTCTTTCATGTTATAAAGAGACACTCAATTTCTCATAGCGCAAAACAGTAATGAGAAAAATATCAGGTCTGTTTGAATTTATGTAAACAATTTTTTACTAGGAATATAATTAGGTACATGAAGCTGTTTATATAGGGTATCAATTTGGAAACTCCATCTTTCGTCCAGTGAAAAAGGTGAGAAATTGGGAAAAAAGTCAATTTCAGTTTAATTTCAATCTTTCAAAATAATGAGATGGGGTATAATTCGAAACAGAAATGATTTTCAAGAAATTATCATTCAAATTATATAAATATATTCGACGTACTAATTGAGTATAGAAGATATGCCGTCAAAGATCTATTTTCAAGAACAGAGGTCACTGATGCTCCACACATACAACGCAACAACGCAATAATAAATTCTGTAGTTTTGCAAATCCGAAAAATCTCGACAGACCTTTGGGGACTGTAAAAGGAATAAGACTATAGCGAGATGGCTAAGAAGATCGAGAGATATATATAAACCATTATACATGTTGCTCTGGGCTAATAGTGCCTGGTTACGGTATAAACATAAATTGATTTATATCCATCAATTGATAGTTTTGCATACTTTTGAAAATCGGCGCAATTTGATACTTTGTAGAATAATATGGAATATTTTTTTTGATATTTTATTTTTACTTTTAAATTCTAGTTTACTATATTCTACTTCAACAGAAATTCGACCATAGAGAATAATGGGCATAATTCCAGAACAATAGATTATATAAGTATGGAATTAGCAATTCCCAAATTAATTCGTTGCAAAGAGTGAAGAGATGGAGCAAGTGTATGACACAATTGACATTGTTAGCATATCACGGAATTAGCTTGTGTTTATTAGACAGGTACGGCTTTGATGGTAAACTGCAATCTTGTATAATTGTTTAGGTAGATTAATGATAAAATGTAATTTGGGTAAACACAATTAATTCACAAATTGATGATTTAACGTTAACTATAATTCTATAAATAACTATAAATATAAGTTAGTCTTTTTGTATTGTATGCTTTTAAATATACTATGGAATAAGATATTTGAGAAATGAGCTGTTGCTTTCTTGAAAAATGAATTTAGTGATAAACATGGTTGTTAGTGAACCAGCAGAAGATGTTATTCTTCAGTGCTATTTCCTTAGAAAGTAAATAGTAATCGCATACCGAATCTTTTTATTTTATTAAATTATTTTTTTTTTTCATTTACCTTAGATTCTTACTCTGGAGTTTTGTTTCTTCTAGTAGTACTGCAAGTATTTGGATTGTGAGAAACGCTATTGACTAGCTATAATCCAAAAACTAACGACTACTCTTTGTTGAAAGATTAGCTATAAACACATTTTTATCAAAATTTCCAAAGTTTCTCAATTTTATTCTTCAAAATTTTATCATACAAGGTGTGATCAAAAATATAAATTTATTGCTATGCCGTGCAACAAGTTTCTTGAACACAACATTAAAAGATTTATCTCAAGTTTTTATGTTTACAAGTGATGGCAGTGATGTGAAATTGTTGAAAAGGTCTGTCAATAATAATAAAACATTAAGGTCATAGTTATTGGTTATTTCAATTAGGGGACATTCCTTCATGAGAATTTATCAGAAGAATAACTGTAAGCCGGGAATGAACAAGACACCTAAAAAAAGGGTCAGCGGCCCGTTTTGGCCGCAAAAAAGTCTTTCTGTCTGCCTACATCCACTTTACTTACCAAATTTAGCATCACGTGATTTCTGACTCTGAAGCTATAACGAAAAAATGTTTCCAGGAACATTTCCATATTTCCAATAAATTCTTAGACAGGGTAGTACTTTAAAGGAGATTATTCCAAGTTTTGTCACCTATTCACTTTTCTTAATAATACCACGCATTTTTTATTACACCACGTTTATGGGGAGCAATAAATAAGGAAATATCGAACGTAATTACAATATTATGCAAAATTTTCGAAACGATCATATAAATGCGAGTGAAGAAGAAATTTAATTGCCATTGTATATATTTGGAAATTTACGTGAAACTGGATGGAATTATTTCGCGTTTTCATTGAAATTGTTATAGATTTTCAAAGTGTTTTAGACTGAGACCATAATATAATTTTATATTTACATGTAGAATCTAAATGAACGGAACCCCTTGAACCGACCCATCATTTGACTAAGAAATACGATGAAACGTGTCTGTCGAAAGATAAGCTCCAAATTACCTTGTTTAGAAAATCAACTGGCATTGGCAGAATATATACTATACACGCTAGAATCCTATTCAACTAAAGACATATTTCATACTTAGCAATCGCAATTTTTAACACATTTGAATATCCTTGGTCACCATTCATTGCCAGTTCATATTTATACAAAGATGTTATAAACATTTTAATATAATTGATAATGAAAATTGTTATTTGTCTATATTACATTACATTGACATGATATTTTTATCACAGTTGAACGATTGTAATAGTTTATGATTCATGAAAACATTGAACATTCAGCAGACATCTAGTTTAAAATTCTTCCACTTTGAAAAAGTATAAGTTAATTTGAAAATGCATGATACTTCGAGTCATGTAGCTTCTTATTTTCATTTTACATGCTACAGTTTCCTAGTTCAACCATTGTGTAACAGTTTTATTCATTAATTTTGTTATGTAGCACATTCTTCTGAACCACGAATGTTGTCTCAATCCCTTCTTTTTTTTTCTATTCTATTTTATTTATTCACAGATTTCACATTTGGAACATCGCAATATATGATCTCAGTGATCGACCTCTCTATTTATATATTAAATGATAATCTCTGCTGTTTCACCCTTCCTAAAACTTGCTCATTGGATCCATTTCCATTTCAATTGTTTCAAAATTGAAAATGAACAAAGTAAGTTCCCCATAGATACAAAACAATAATAGTAAAGAAAAAATTGATACAAATAAATGATTAATTCCATTTCATTTCTTGAGTTCACGGAAAGTTTTCAAGTAAGTTGAAGTTTCCCGAGTAGTTGAAATACAGTCATGCCACGTCATCTTGGAATCTACTATTATTAAAAATATATATGAAAAAAAATAAAGTTCATCGTTCTTGAAATAAAGAAAATAGTGAATCTGTCTACGTATTAATAAGATTTCGCAGAAATTGTAATAAAGTATAAAAAATTGAGAATACTCGGTTTTGAAAGAAGTATAATGTATTTGGTAACAAACTATATGAACGAAGATGATGATTTATCCTCATTATAAACAAATTAGAATAACACTAGCTTATAAAATTCGACTGTATGTTGCCGCGAATTTTATGCTTGATAATGTAACTTATGACTTGTTTTTGGCAAATCTACTCTCAACATTTTTAACAGCTTAAGTTACTTTGTTTTTGATTTTCATCGTATATATTAATAAATAATAAAAGTATTTTACTGTGTTAAGATCCTTATCTTAATTTTTTGCGCTATGAGTAGTTCAAAGAGTCGTTGAGTAAACTCCATCGAACTGGAATTTAAAATTCAAATTTGAAATATGCCGCCAAAAGCAGGAAAGAAACTATTGTTTTATGTACGCTTAGTAGTGCTCATGAACCAAGAGATGGCGCTGAAACCAGAAGTCCAATTGGCTATCTATGGGACGTGGTTCAAATATGGTTACACACAAAATAACGTTATCGAAATTGATTTCGACAGTTTTTTCGCAATAACATTTTCTATTGCTATTAAATTCAATTCGCAGTATGAAATTAAATACTATGTTATCTCAACCTTTTCTATATTTCAGTCGTTTTGTTTATGAATCCAGGTATGTTGTAAGAAGGCATATAGTCAAACCTATAATTAGATTTGGAAAAAAATTCTTGTACTAATTTTCCAGAATTTTGTTTGTTATAGTGTACTCTTTAGTTTTACAATATGATTACCAAAAGACGTAAGCTTCTGGAATAAGTCTTTATTTCTATTGTTAATAGATTCATTTTGAACGAAATTTCCATTATGATTCTACAAAATCTCTCGAGATATATCTATAATGTGATTTATACCAATGTTAAATTTATAACTTTAATTTTGAAATTTTTGTTCAGCATCAATTCTGTTTCATTCATGTATTTTATATAGAGCAAAGGATTATGAAACCGTAGAATTTCAAAACTCCTCTTTGAGTATCCTATATAAACCTGCAAAATTTCAACAAAAATAAACTAAGTAGCTTTTAGGGACAACAGTTGTAGATATGTTATTGTTCCAGACTCGATGAGAAATGAATCCAAGGATTAAAATTTCAAACAAAGGTCCACATATAGAAATAAATTTCTACATAAAAATTGAGTTATGTGGAACGTGAAACATTATTAGTAGAGATGTGTCGATACCAGAATTTTTCGATTCTCAACACCGATATCGATGCAGCTCATGACATGATTTTATCAGAGCTAAAACAGATATCTGAAGCAGTGAATATTTCATACGAACCCGTTCACCATATAGTTCACATCAATTTGGACATGAGAAAAATTGCTGCAACATGTTTGAATGTTGACCAAAAGCGTGGAAGGGTAGAAGCATGCAAAAAATTCATGATTTAGGGTTTGAATTATTAGAACACCCCCTTATTCATCAGATTTGGATCCGTTCGACTATCATTTCTTTCCTCAACCGAAAAAAAGTTTAAGAGGTCGTAAATTTTTTTCCAACGAGTAGGTAATAAAAGCTGTGGAAGTCTGGTTTGTAGAGCAAGAAGAAATATTTTTTTGAAAGGTCTAGAGACGTTGTAGGTTCATTTTAATAAATGTATCCAATTAAGAAGAGAATATGTTGAGTAATAAAATATTTTGACATTGAAATTTTGCTTAGTTCTATAGTAGGCTAAGCATTTTTCAATATATCCTCGTATATTAAAGAAGATATCGAATTACCTTGTCGGCGCAATAAATATACCGAGGTAGCCTGTTGTTCAAACTGGTATAAAAAATAATTTTTTCGTCCATTTACTGGTATCGGTATCGACTTTTTGCGATCTATTCTCGATACCGATACCAATGTCCAAGAATCGGTATCGAGAATCGACTCGTCCTTATTATTATATTAATTCACTAAAATCTGCAAGGAAAACCGATGTGTCTTATTAGTATTATGACCAGAAAGCTTTCAATATTGAACAAAGTATTTCTTAAAATAGAATAAACATCAGTATTACTTAGTTCGAAACTTCAAAACGAAATAAGTTCTTATAGTCAGTTAAAGTTTCCGAATATTTCCATATTTTGTGTCAAATGAGAGTGATCTATCAAACCTTAGTTCATTTATCAATTTTCCTCAAACCATTCGTCTTTATTTGCCAGATTTCTCACAATTTATTACAACTCGAAATATAAAATTGCGGTGAATCCTTAATCGACTCGTTTCATTCTAAAACCTACAATATACTCAAGACAAAATTAAAACTCCATGATTCTAGAGAGGATGGTTCATAAAAAAGCGTACATGAGAAGTGAATTTTAACAGCTCATTTTTCCTTAAAATTATTAATATCAATTTCTCAAACAGGAATTGTTTTTACTGGGCAACTGTCTGTTGTTTGTTTAATCTGCTAGATATCCTTGAAATTTATTGTTTCATAGACTATAATCTTATATTTTTATACTCATCATAAACTTTTTTTGCAGAAGAAGTCTGCTGTCAATCAGCTTAGGACATACGAGTGTGTGATATATATTATTATTTTATTCAACTTTAAACCAGCGAAATCGTTGTTCCCACTTTGTTCTGTTCAATATTCTCCAAAGTTTCGAATTGACACTCTATTACGACATGATTCAGCAAAAGTGACAAATATTACAATCAGAGTTCTTAATTACGAATCATCTCAACGATATCAACTTTTCTTTGATTGTCCTCCTGTTCAGTTGTTTGGTTTTTTGATAACATTCTGGTACCAACCTTGCGCATTTCCAAATTTTAAAATTTGGTGAACAGTCCTCATCGTTCAATAAAGGTATGATATCACAAGAGCTTTCAGACCTTCAAGAATTTCATCAGTTTTTAAGCCAAGCTGACCTTCAACGCCTTCTCGGCCTCCAGAAAATAATTTATATTATTATATTTATTTTTGTAATACAAAATTTCATTCATTGCATTATTAGAATTTATGAGTGAGTTGAATTGAAGTAGACATAAACAAATCGCTCTAGAATTAGGCGATAGATATAACGTTGCCAGATCGCTTGTAAAGTTGCTAGTTTCATTAGTTTTTCACATACCTCATAGATAAATGATCTAGGGATAAATTGTTAACAACAATTGAACCATCATCACAGGTCTTTAAAATTGGAAAGTTGCGAGTTGGTGTAACTATGAGCTTTTTCAATTGCTTCAAAGAAATTAATCTTTAGCAGCAAAATTATGCTCCTCGTCAGAAACATAAGATTATCACATTTTGAAGCCATAATTTGCAGTCATGAATTGCTATTTAGTTTTTTGTTAAATGTGACTTAACGAAAAAATTTTCAAGTACACATAGTATACTTCAGAATAGTTAATTTCCAAATTACCGAATTGTGTTACCAGTTTCATTGTTTAATACCCCTCGAAATAAACAGAAATTATCTTCGATTTTTAAACGCATTTTTTTGTTTTTGCCATTCGTATAGAGGGAAAAAAACAAAAGAGAAGAGGAACACTCGCTTATAATTCCAGCTGTCGCTAGTGTGGTACGTAAATAGAATTGCACAGCAATTGTTGAATAAAATAGGATCAAGTAGATAATAAAAAGCATTTTTCTGGAATCGAAGTTTCAATTCGTGCCGACCAAACTGTTCACAAAATTTTGTTTCCCTATTCAAAACCAATAACATTAAATTAAAAAAATCAATGGATAAGTATTTCTCGCTAAATTTATTACAATATTTATTGATATTTTAAGAATAGTTTGGATACCATAACTAGTTCGATTGCGCAATGCGGCAATGCGAGTATGTGTCATCTCTTGTTAGTTTATCTTTCTAATAAGGGGTGGATGTACCACTACACTCTATATTGAGAAATAATGATCAATCAAGTCTAAGATTAGTTCCACTAGTCTGTGTAGTTACTTCTCCTTAGCAATGTAACTGAAGAAAAAATTCAATTGTTGGAAGTGTATCTGTCTATGTGACCGTATCGCTTAAGATCTATTGTTTATTGAATGTCCAGTTTCTGATTTAATAAGTGACAATTACAATTAGAATTCTAGGTTTTATTAAATCCTGGAAATTTATGTAATGAAAAACCGTACTATTGTTTAATGAACTTATTTGAGCTAGATTTATTCCAACGACATATTACGATATCCTGATAGAATGTTATAAATTATATCTGTCCTGGAAAAAGAAACAAACTAAGTATTTCTAGGACTTTTTTTCAATAATTGACTCACTGGTCGACTATTTGGAGGAATTCAATCAGGAGCGGCTTTGGTTTATCACACTGACCCTTCTTGATTCTGATCGGAAAGTTTTTTTTTTCGATTATATTAAACCTTCAATTCCAACTACAGTGTTTTCAAATATTCTGTTTTTTCTAAAGTTTGGAATTGACCCTATAAAATATCATATTCATGTAAATCAGTGAGAGCGCTTTTAATTTAATCAAGCTTCAATATGATACGAACGGTTATAGAAAAATGTTAATTCATATAATTTCTGTTTTCCATTCCAATGTTTTTATTATTGTCAATAACAATGTGCATATTTCTAAACTGAATAAAATGGAATAATACAATACAGAACGCACATAATATCATTTTATGGAAAACGCTACTGTTTTACTATCTGGATTGCAATTTTTTATATAAGGTAAGAAATATCAACAATGTATCGTCACGAGAGAAATAACGATAAAAGGCTGTCTTGTTAGGAGTCGATCAGATTAACCCGAGGAGATGAAATGAGTAAAAGTAATTGCCCAACTACATAGGATGTCAGCAATCCCAAAAAGTATTAACTATAGTGAAAATACACGTTAGTATTAATGAGTTATATCATGTGAAACTAAAAAATGTGCATAAGACAATAAAATTGTTATTATAGATGAAGTTCAGAAGCAAATATCTTAAAATTGGAGATATATAGTGAATATGAACTTTTGATAATCACTTTCACATATAGAAGCACTTCTATACTTTAAGTTACAACTTCCATAAGCGGAGAAAATTATACAAAATTCATGGTTGTAGAAAGTATCTGTCTCTTCTTCTCACTCTACGTGCATTACAAAATTGTTCGACTCAATTTACTTGATAATAGATGAGAGTTTTTGTGGAAAGTAGTCCACTTTCAAGACGCTTCCATTCAAATATTTACGCAACTCCTTGCAAATATCTTTTCGTTTAATAAAATGCTTTGTAAGTCATTTATAGTCACAAATTGTTTCAATTAATTGAATCACGCTGCCGAAGATGTCTTGAATAATGGGAAGCTCGTCAACAATATATGCTACGCTGATAATACTCTTTTAATAGCCAGTTTGAAGAATTACAAATGCTGATTTAGCATTTGTCACAGTCTGCCAGAATTATGGACTTAAGCTAAATACAAAGAAGACTCGGTCATAATCAGTTAACAAAATGTACCAAAAGGAGATATCACATAAAAATAAAATATGTAGGAAAATTAATGTAACTTCTTCTTCTCTTGAAATCTTTATGTCTTTTCGCATGTCAGAGTATTGAGATTGCATTTTTATTTTCCTTTCATCCACATATCCATACTTTCCAATCCTTTGCTACTTCATTCACCTACTTTATTGATTTCTCTTGTCTTTCCTCTTCCTGTGCTAATTGTTGTAGCCATGTGTTCCTGGGTCTTCCTTTATCTCTTTTATTATATCTTTTGTCTTATTAGGCTATGGAATGTTCCACTTTTATGAGTCCACACCTGTCTAAACATTTTTTAACTATTTCCATCCTCGTTTTCCCTGCTATTTTTCTCAGTTGTTTCATCTCCTCTGCTACCATACTACTCCATATCTTTTTATTCGATACCCAAGTTCAATATTTTAACGTGAGTACACTTATCAATTTCAATACCTTTATTTTTGTTCCTCCTATTTCCTTTTTCCCGAAAATTATTTTGTCTAAGAGGATAGTATATTTGATTTGATGTTCTTACTCTGTTCGATATCTTCGTCTTTTGTGAGAATGATTCCCATGTCATTCTATCTATTAGTTGTCCTTTCTTTATGAAATCATTCCTATGTTTTCTTCTTTGTTTTGCATTTATTGATATTCACTCCAGTTCTTGTGTCATCATCCATGTGTCTACTTTTTTTCCATTTTATTAAATGTTACTATATCGTCTGCATTTAGTAATCCGTCTTTGTTTACCGATTCTTGGCTTCTGTATTCAATTATTCTCTCCAGTTTATAGATCTCTTTCATTGTTTCTATCATTTTATCTATGGCAAGTATAAATGAAAGAAGACTAAGACTATCTCCTTATTTTACTCCCATCTTCATCTTAAGCTCCAATTTAACGTAGGTACCTGGAGACCGCAATCCACAATAGATGGGATCCTAGCATAGAGATACGAGCAGGAATTGTACAAGCAAGCTTTCACTATTTAGACAATCGTCGTCAATGGTTTTGGAAATCAACAACTTAGCTATCCCGCGCTGCTGTAAATAAAGTGATGATAGTCAATATGATAGCTAACATGGGAATCAACGATTGATATCGGTCACGGCAAAACAAGAAGAAAATGTCTTAATTATTTCATCTACTAGTTCATAATTGATACGAATGCGCACGTTAATTATGTTTCGTCTATTAACAGTATCCAACACGATGTTTCCATGATGTTTCTTTACAAAAGTATAATTTCCCTTCTGGTAGTCAAATCTTTCAATCTTTTCATTCGGATGTTAATAATGTTGTAATTTTTATTATTTCTAGCATGTAAGAGCCATTTTATGATACACAGTTTTTTACAAAATGACAAAATTCAAATCATATATTGAACTAAATAATCATGCAACTTTGTTGATAACTTTTCATATAATTTACTGCATTGGAAAAGTTTTTCGTTTGAGTTAGTATATAACCTAATTTTTCTAAAACATAGTTTCTCCAAGATACTTCGTCTCTTTATATATATATATATATATATATATATATATATATATATATATATATCCTAAAATAAAAAAAGTGTGTAGGATTAATTGATCGTACCGATTCCCTTAGGGGACGAAGTATTATATATGTTGGTAAATAACTAAAGGATAGTGCATTACTAAATGTCGGTCTTCGTGACTGTGGCCTACACTAATCCCGGATTAGCAATGTTGGCTTAACTGCAATACTAATTTGTTGATTTTGCTGGAACGACAGTGAGTTATGGCTTCAAACGCTTGCATATGCCGGTAACTCATAGCTAACAGCAGAGACATATAAATAAACCAACCAGAAATGAACAGATAGTTCGTAACAGTATTGGGTTGGGTCACATCAACAGTTTTTTATATTCAAATAAATGTTCAGTTACCAATTACAGCCAGCATAGTTAGTAATATAAACTGTTACTTTTGTATTACCATTACCGAACATTATTCGGAGTGTAAAATAAACCTGTGACATCATTATTGGGTGATTTTGGAAGAATTTTGTTCCAATTTTGATTTAATATAGATGTCCACCCTTAATAAAAGAAGACAAGAATTCAAAACCTAGTTATTGTACAAAGTATTCTTGATTTATTATAAGTAGGTTTTTCATATCGAATAGAAAAATTAATCTAACAAAAAAAATATAAAATGATTTTTTTTAGGAAATTACTTCCGTGTGCAATCCATTATTTTTCTTTTTTGTGTCTTGGTGAAATAACATTAATCTTCTGCTTTTTTCTGCATGGCTTCAAACGTTGCCGATCGCTTTTCCTAACATTTAAATTCAACGGAAATATTTTACATTTACGAGGTACAATGGCGAAGAAAATATATATGTATACTTCCAATACTCACATTCGAAAAACTAAAATAAATTGGAATACCGACTCAAAAAGAAATACCTAAATTTTTAATTGTATAAACTATTTATTACAATATTCTTAGTTTTTCGAGTAAAATTGTAAAAATGCATTACAAAGTTTTGTTCAATGCTTGTGCTATATTTTGATTGAGAAAATGCAAGGTACAAAGTGTTTTTATCAATCCAAAAGACATTTAACAGATAAAATAAATATTAAATGTAGCAAAAAATAATATGAAAATAATATTTGATTAAATTAGGCAACACTCAAAAGTACTCGAACCAAATCTGTTCTACATTTTATTGGTAAGGATTAAAAGTTCTCAGAAAAATATCGGTTTTTATCATCTATGACTACAATCGTTTTTTTCATCCAATTGTCAATTTTAAAATTCTGTAGGTAGCTCAGAGTTATCATTTATAATTTTCGCGAAGTCACTAGAGAAAGTTAGTTGACAGCTGAATTGTGTAAAATGTCACAAAATTTATTAATTCCCATCTCTCATTTCGTTATCTTTCCAGAGAATACACCTAAAAGCAAAAAAAAGCTGTGAAATATATTCAGCAAGCTTTTTGGTAAACCAGTGATATGACGCGAATTTACCAATCACATAAGCGACTGTTATATTTGCTTGACCAATATCAAAGGCTTTTTGAGGAAATCGAAGTATACGATAAAATACGCGGAGGTGTCTTCTGTAACAAAAACAATCCCCCATTCGGAAGAAGTTACTTACAGCTCCTGTCAGTCCTCAAGCACCCCATTCGATTAACCAATTGGAACTTAATTATCTCCAAGATATTTGGATTTGCCCAAATGAAAAGCTGAAGTATTAAGTTCAAGACTGAAACAGTAGAATCTACTTAAGACGGGAATTAAAGTTACTGTGTACCGTAAACGTCACATTACATACGTTGATTTGTGTTCAGAAGAGAACGATTTTGTGTAATCTAATGACATTGAAGGCATTTTGGTTTATGAACAACGGTCAGAGGAAGGAATACTCTTCTTCGAGTCCTCAAGTCAGGTCTAAAGGCTGTACTGCTCCATAACGGAAATGAATTTCCATCACAACTTTTAGCTTACTGATCTCGTTTAAAGAAACATACGACATCATGAAGCTAGTGTTAGAGAAGATAGAAAACAGCAAACACCAATGGTTAATCTGTACAGATTTGAGAGTTGTTGCTTTAGTTTCCGAACTACAAACGGGCTACACGAAATACTATTACTTTTTATGCGAGTGCAATAGCCGCAATATGGCGCCAAGAATTGTTTACTTTCCTGAGCAAAAAATGAAAATGAAAAAACAACCTTTATTTAGCTCCGAATATATAATATTACCACATTTGCACATCAAATTTAAGCTAATGAAAAATTTTGTAAAAGCCATGGACAAAGATGGAACTGGTTTCAAATTTTTATAATAAAATTTCCTTCTTTGAATGACGCTAAAATAACGGAAGGTGTATTTTTTGGAACCGACGTCAAACAATCAACTAAAGGCATTCATTAACACCCCAAATAAAAAGAAAGAGAAGCTTGGATGGAGTTTATCAAAGTAACTGAAATCATTTTGGGTAACTACATATCTGATAATATTCTGACTTCATCAAAAAAAGGCTCAATGTATATTTAAAATTGGGATATAATAGATATGTCCTTAAAAATACTTCTTTTACATTCCTACCGAAAGTTTTTTCAGGAAAATATGTGCGCTTTAATTTGCGAGCTTTCATCAAGATATCGGCAAAATTGATAAGCAGTGTCAAAGAAAATGGGAACCAGCAATGCTTGCAGACTACTTACTGTTGGTATTTAATTAGAGATACTCCAGGCTTCGACTATAGGACCCATATGATGATATGGTATACGAAAACATGTTTTTTTAGTGCTAATAATAAAACTGGAGTTCCATGAATCCCTAAGATTTTTGAAAACGGTAAATTTATTTCTTACAAAAATGTGACGTCACTCAATTTAAAAAATTACTAATAACATATTTTTATTCAAAAGAAAAAAATTAATATTTTTTCCTTGACTAGTGTTTTAGTAGGTACTTACGAATTGCCTAGTTATTGAATGAAAATTATAATAATTGTGTGTATGCCTAGAACATAAAATAGTGTTGGTAGTGTATACAATTAGTTCGAGATTGCGGTTTCAAGTTGAAATAAAACGTTGACAAAAAGCACGTTTTCGTTTGGCACTACGTAATATACATTTTCCAGGCTTCCATCACTTCGCTGGAACTCCGTTCATTTTAGAAAGTTTCATAACTAATGAGGCATGTATGAACCAAGATATATTTGTTCAGACAAAGTGGATTTTATGATAAAGTGGAAAAAAATAGGAAATATATTGATTGAAATTCATAAAATTCAACTCTGGTAGCAATAAGATATTACTAAAAAATTTGCCATATCTTCATAATCGACCATTCTGCCCAGTTAATAGAACAAATATAGGAATATGACGTATATCTATGAGAAATATTCAATTTTAACATTGAAACTCAAATATAAAACCTCTTATAGCTATATTTTTTTTCGTTCTCAAATGTATTCAATGACACTGAATGCAAATTGGTATTTTAATTAAGTATGAAATATTTAGGATAAACCAGCCGTCGGTACTCGTATCTCTTCCTACATATTTTGTTTGAATAATGGCGAAATTCCTGAAATATCGACTGAAACCAGGGGCTCTCACTCATTTGGAATTATGTTGGACCATTTACTTGCAAATCTTAAGAATGTTTGTAGTTGCATTTTAGCTTGGTCTTTAGAATTCCTTTCATATAATCTCAAAACCAAAATCCTAGGTTCATGTGCTATCTCATAATAACGTTCGTACAATAGAATAATTAACATTCGCGAAAATTCTCGATTCTAACTTTGATTTAAAGTATAAAATATACAGTGAAAACTAGCAAGTATGGCAACAAAATGGCTTATAAGAGTTAGTTCACAAAAATATAACAATTGTACGAGATTTAGCAATTACGTCCTGGAAATGTATTCATAAACTTTAATATCTATTCAACTTAACGCAACTATTTTAATGATATTCTCACGATATAAAGCATCCTCATTAAGTTAATCTATTCAGAAGCTTCATTGAAAGATAGAAGACTCACCTCCTTTGAGAAGTGACTTCATAATATATCTTATTAAAAAGTCATATCAGGTCTATAGGATGAGTGTGGCATCGTTATAATCTTTTTTGCCAAAAAAATCTTGCATAATCAACGAGGAATGAGCGGCCCCTTGTCATTGTATAATAATACCCAGTTTGTTTTGCCGGATTCAAATCAGACATAAAAACGCGCGCCTTGAGCTAATACTGATAGTTACTATTTGGTCGGTAGGAGCACTGCCATGGATATAAATGAACCTATCAAATATTTTAGTTGCAACTCGGACATCTTTACTTCTCTTGGACGTTTCCACCCATTTATGCCCACTGATAACTTTGTTGACGAGTCTAATCTCATTTCCAGTGATTATCTGACTCATTCAGCTTTTGCTTTTCCAAATACTTTCATAGGTGAGAAATTTGGCACCTCATTTGCACCGGTCAGATGTTATCAACGTGCGTAAACAGAAGTGGTATCAAGAGCTACTTCATGTGGGTCGTTTACTACTGTTTTACGTTCTTATTTCGCCTTTCCAAAAAAACGTGTTTCTGACACACACTCACCTTCATACAGCAACTGTTCATTGATTGGTGTCTTTTGGAAAATACATAGGAAACTAAATTATTAGTAACCACATCTCACACCTAATGTATTCAATTTTGTGTAAGGATGTCGCGTAAGATCATATTGAGTGAAATATGATCATACCCATGTACATTAGTAAACTTCCTAACGTCAAAAGTATTTTAATTCTGATCAGAATGCATATTAATTCACCTTACCATTTTAATAAACATTTCTGAATGGTACTTTTCCAAATTGCCTTGAGACGAAATAATTACCTTCTTGGAGTGAAAGATCATATAGTGAAGGGAGTGAGGATCAAATATCCTATTTTCTGTTCAATTATAAAATACTTACTGCCCATCAATTTGGACTTCCAATTACAAAATGCATAAATACTGCTATATTCTTCCTACCAAATAATATTTACCCCAGCAGTAACAACCATCACCCCACTACAACAAATTCCTGTGATTTTTCTAAGGCTTTCGATCGTGTGAATCATATTATTTTAATTAACAAGTTGCAGTTCTATGGTTTCAGGCAAACACCTCTTGTATGGTTTAAGCCAGCTTGTAAGGGTTGATACAACGATGTCTTCTGGAAAGCAACTTGAATAAGAAGTGCCGCAAAGATATTTACTGGAAAGCAGAATATTTCAAAAAATGAATTAAATATTTAAAAAATGTATTCACTGACATATTTTTCGTAATTATACTCTGGTTTATTTGATTTCTACGCTCTATCTTACTTAAATTAAAGATGTATTATCGGATTTTCCTCTTTGTTACTTTTCCTTATTTACCATAAATAATTTCATTTATCACAACCAACAAATGATATTTATTGAATTTATCTATTGCTATTTTCTAACATTACTGTTACAATGCCAGTTTTTGTTTTATTTTAGTACCTTTGCAGGGGAATTGAGGGAATCCAAAAATTCACAAGATATCCCATTAAAAAGTTTCATTCACTGGTATCTTTGGGTCCCAAATTTAAACCACTAAACAATAAACGAAAACAGAGCCACAATATTAAAGTAATTACGAGACTAACTAATCCGATAGAAATGAGATCGACACTAAATAGAAAGTAATTATAAACATAATAACAGATTGAATTATATGATAATTAATATAAAACTTTGAAACTCATTAAAAACATGCCACATTTCTGATTTCGGTGGGATTTTTTTACTGGAAACAAGGGAAATAAATACTTGATTCTTCACGGAGAATAGGTATCTCACGAAAAGTACCCTGCCTATACGAGGATGGTTCCAGAAGTACTTGGCCTGACCTAGAGGTGGCGGTAGTTGCTTGAAAAATACCACTATATTAGAAAGAACACAAACTATACAGCATATGTTCCAAGTTTGCAGACCCCAAGTAATTTAGTATTTGTTCGGCAGCCATAAATAGTGAACGTCTTCAGTGAATTTGTAAATATAGAAAAAATTGGTAATCGTTATTTGACACAACTTTTATTTTAAAGTTCTTAGCCCAACCAATACAAAAGCTGAACTAGTTATTACTATGTTGAAAGCAAAAATCAAGAAAAAACGGTCTTATATGTCGAAGAAAAAACCACTGTTCCACCAAGACAATGCACAGAAGTCGATGGCAACAATGGTTAAATTGAACGAATTACAGTTTGAATTTCTACTTTATCTTCTTTATCTACCGTATAGTCCAGATCTGCCCCCCCCCCAGTGACTACTGGCTATTTGTTGATCTCAAAAGAATTTTTGCCGATAAGAAATTCAGCTCAAATAAAGAAGCAATTGCTGAAACTGAAGCCTATTTTGAAACAAAAGACAAATCCTTCAACAAGCACGACATCGAGAAGTTAGAGAAGCGTTGGAATGATTGTATTGATTTTGAGGAGATTACATTGATGAATGAAATCGATTATTGGCCAAAAATGTGTTTTCCTTAGTTAGTCGCACGACCTATTGATGATATATTAATCGACATGATCGCCATTAAGATTCAAACAATTGTGGTGATTATTCTCTTAGAGTCGTTAACATATTATAAGGTTTCTTCCTATTGTACTTTGTGCCTCAGGTTACCCTTTGAGAAGTTAAAGAGTTAAATCATAGTCCACATTAGTAGGCTGGGGAAAAATGTTCCCACTAATATCTTCTTATGAATATTAATCAAGATTAGCACTTTATTATGATGTGACAAAACAGAAATTTTATGCTTCGTAAGCCTCCTTTGATAAGAGAGCGAAAATTCAAAAGCCTTTCATAATAGCTCTCCCAATGTATCTTGAAGGTATAAATACGTGTATTTTGTTATCAATTCCTATGTGTTGAGGATTTCCGTCCTCGGTAATGTTTTAACGATATAATATCAGCATCGGAGTAAAATAAATATTTCTCAACAAACTGTGTATAAGATTAAAAAATTCTACCTAATATTTTGAATTATTCTTATATTCATCGTGGAGGAATCTTACTAAGAACTCATTAGGTAAGTGTCTAGCTCAAACAAACGAAAACTAAATTCTCACAAGCTGGGAGAATTTATTATATATATATATATATATGAAAAAAAAATGATATATTGAGAAATATAACGGAAACTATCACATCCAAAGTGAGAAAAAGGTGTTGGACATCAATGTCGGAATAAAAAGCATATTATAATAATATCCGCCAAAATCCAGAGCGATTGACAGACTTCAGTATTTCATTGACATGTAATATGATGAGGAATATTATTGTTTTGAATCATTTTGACATGTTCACCTAATAGATTTCCACAATACCTCCTACTTCTAATAAGAATTTTTCAATCAAAATTTATTCAATCAATAAGAGTGTTGTTGTCCCTGTAACATTTCAAATTAAAAAATTCCCTTATTTCCAATCCTATATGTATTCTGTGAGTTCTCCGTAATAAAATATGTTTGAAGAGTTTGGGTTGACAAATAGTCCTTTATCTCCCAGATTCTTTGCTATTTTTGGAGATCACGATAAATGTTTTCCAGTCATTCTGGGGACATACGTAGCCCCAACCCCAACCAAACATCCCATTAGATTAATTAGAAATACCCACAAGTGAAGTAAATAAAACGTTGAAGATCACTTTAACGGAATTGTTGAATTTGTTAATGTCCTTAGTAACTTATCAAATAAGTAAGTTGTTCTTCATTTTAAGATTTTTGAACGTTTTACGAAAAAAATTAGCAATTGATTCACCTTACTTAATTTAATGATATTTATATAAATTTGGCATATGCGCGGTATTTCAAATTACAAAACATGTGAATATCGAAATGAATTGTACATGTGTTCTACGTATGATATCAAATTAACAACCGATGCTTATAATCACACAAAACACATAAGATCAAGCAAAAATGCGATTTGTTACTTCATGATTCAGAAATACAAAAAATAATGAGTACAAATATCAACTTTAAGTGGATGACAGAAAAAGTAGTATATAAAAGCTGGATTAGAACATATCGTCGTTGTTTTGGCAGAATTCACTAAAAGTTTGAAGCTTATGAGTAAATAAGGCAACGCTGTAGATGAATCATTAAGCACTACCACTATTAAAAAACAATTACTTGTAGGACTTTTGAGTGAGCTTTGTCCAGTAATGAGACAAAAAACACATTTTTGTATAGTCTAAACCAAAGAAATACCCAATGACTGATAAACACATTCAAAAGTCTGTTGGCTAATAACAAGAGTTGCGTCATTAAAAACAAGTTCCCAAATTATATTTTTTGGTAATCAAATTTTATTTTTAAAAATTTATTTGATACCAAAATTACAATTATTGAATGGTTACAATTAATCTCTCAAGCGAATTAACTATAAACATCACCAAGTTGTTTACAATAATTCATATTTGTAATAAAATAAATGCTGATGAAGGATGTTTCTAAATTCACGCGACAAAATTTAGAATGTGATTGCTAATATGAATTTAAGCCACCCACCCCTTTCCGAGATATCACCCTTAATAGTCGATGACAAAATTTAAGTATTTTTTTCTAAAATTGCAGTAAAACTAGAAACTTGCAATTCTGTATCATGATTTGTATTTTTTTTTTAATAAATTGAGTGGAAAACAGTAAAGATGTAAAAAGTAATATGATTCATAATAAATGCTGGAATTAACCACCTATAGTCAAAATACATTAACAAACCTTACGTGTCATGGATTGCCGTACACGTTCAATGATTTGATGAGCATTTCTTTTGTTGTCACACGCTACGATTCTTCAAATCGTTCATATCAACTCTGGGTCTCGGGAAGACTAATGATTTAAGGTAATCTCATAAACAGAAATCACAAGGATTTAACTTTAGAGATCGAGAAGGCCAATGCTGGGGCTCTCCTCGACCAATCCAACGGTTCGTATATGTTCCATCTAAATATCGCCTAGCAGTCCGACTGAAGTGTACTGGAGCATCATCGTGCATGAACTACATGTTTTGTCTGATACTGCTTGCGATGTCTTCGAGTAGTTCCGGAAGATCATTTTCGAGAAAACTGGTATGAGAATTTCCATTTAATGGATGAGGCAGAAAATGTGTCTCAATTAAGTTATCCCTTATAATATCAATCCATACTTTCACTGAGAAAACATTTTGAAAATGGTGCTCTATATTCTCATGGAGGTTCTCGTCTGCTCATACGTGATTATTGTCAAATTTGACAATTTTTCTAGTGCTTGTTTCCGGGTGTACATTAAGTTCATCTAAAATTACTTGTTCTACCATTATTGTTTCCATCTATTCGGAAACGAAAAATGTTGGTTGAATTTCTTTTTAACATTCCAATTTTAGAAAAGCGGTTATGAATATGTGCAATTACGATATGATGAGGTGTCATTCGTTGCAAATATTTTTCAGCATAAAGATGTTTAGCTGGTCGAGAATTACCATCAGTCATACCATACACAAAATGCATATCGGCCATTTCAGCGTTTGTATAAATGTATATACAAAATTCGTCTTAAAAAAAAGTTTTGATATGAAATGAAGTAAAGGTTTCTAATTTCACCCCCATATAATATAACAGGAATACTGAAAAAATACCCATTGAAATTACATAATTCCAAGTTTCTAGCGTTATTGAAATTTTAGAAACAAAAAATGAAAACTCAATATTTGTCACCATCTTTAAGGGTGATATCTCGAAAAGATATAGACTGAGGAAATGTGTTATGGGGAAGACCCATGTTAACTTCATACATCCTGAATTGTGTCGCATGAATTTAGAAACACTCTGTATTCAAATACTCGTTAATATCAAAAAACTGAATTTGAATTCTATAATCTTGAAAATTACGCAAGAGAAAGTACACAAAAATGACATTTATTATACGAATTAGTTATTCTGGTGGTCATAGATACTCAGATTTGATTTAAAAATTAGTGGAAGCGAACAAATTTCCATTCGTATCATACACAGCTGTATAATTGCCTTACATGTGGAGTCCTAATTTTTTATAGCTTTTAGGTCAGAGTTAATTAGAGGAGCTAATATTTGAATATGGACATTTACATAAAATTCGTGCTTCGCTGTCTTCCCACATTGTTTATTCAGCTTTTGGGACTGCACCATTATTATCTTTTACCGGGTACGACGATCTAAAATTTCTAATCTGGAGAATTTCTCCTATTTATATAGTATTTTTATTACTAAGTAACTTAGTAAAATTGCATAGGAAACAAGAGTGATCAACAAAACTGTTAGGGATGTTTCCAATATTAGTTAACAACAAAAATAACTGATGAATCGATCTGAATAACTGATGAATCTATAACAATTATTACAATAAGCAAATTATGTGAGAATTCCACTGATTACTTTCTATTACAGCTATAATTAGTAGATTAGTAGCTATAATAAAACTAGATCGATTAGGTTTGGCTATTTGGAATACACTGGAACACTCGTTGAAAACTACTGATTAGGTCGTAAGGAATATGCTTTTTGAGTCTACGCTGAACTGTTGGTTGCACCATTAGGTTAGAAACCAGTCTGTTCTAACCTATTTTTATATAAGTTTTTTATTTCCGCTTTAACCGTTGGCACATAAAGGTCACGAGTTATGACAAAGTTTGGCACAAACCATGGAGCATCTACAATAATTCGTAGGACCTTCGATTGGAATATGTGCAGAAATTGAGCACGTCTTCTGAAGCAAATCTCCCTAAAGTGAATTTACACTTCTGTTCATTGAAATACAATACAGGTTTTTGCAATTTTTCATCTATATAAATTTACTCGTTATTTGTTGCCATGTCTACGAATACTAAGATATTAGGGAAGAATTTACAAAGAAATTTTCACTATATCACAATTATTAACCCTTTCAGTCCAGCTGACTCGGGTAAATCCTCACGCTTCAAATCCATTTGTGTCAAGGTATTCTTGAGAATTACAGCAGAGTATCTTTCTTTTTTCAAAGATGAGTGAAGCACAATAAATTCAATCACTTGCCAATACTAAAAATAATTTTTACCATTGTATATATTAGAAAAAATACTCTTTTCACTCCATCTTTCTGAATCGACCTAGAAGAGCTTGAGTTGATATGGTCACCTGATCAAAAACTGTGTTCTTTGGGATCAGGTAAAATGCTCATAGTGATCTACAATGAAACATAGAAGGTGAAACGATAAGGTGGTCCAATGATATTACCAAACAGAGCTACAGAATCAAAGCATTGAAACAAATCGTATTGGACTATACTAGAACAGCGAATTCGGTTGCTTTCTGGTCTGATTTCAGTGAAGACTCCGGCAATAATTTGGCGGATAGATCCGTCTCCTGTACTGGAAAGATTCGTCTCCTGTACTGGAAAGATTGAGATACCTTCCCTTGACCTGTTATATTACAGCTAAGTGAGTCACTTTTAAAAGAATCCATAATAAAAGTTGAAAAGAGAGAATAGAAGTAATCCTTATAATGGTGCTAGATAACAGAACAAATGATCAACATATTTGACAATAAATAATTAAATAGGTGAACGATCAATGAGAGCTCAATTCTTTTCAATCATTTTTCCTAATCTTGGCATAGAGTGAATTAGGTTTCGACAAATATTTCCATTTAAATTAAGGACTTTCCATCCTTTTTCAATTGTTTTCCAAAGCTCTTTTTGATTACTGATATAAAAATCCTTTTTGTAAATTTTATTACCAACCACTCCTATCAATTTTTAATGGGATTTATATCAGGACTATTTGCCGGCCACGCTAAAGTCTCAATATTGTTTTGTCGAAACCATTGCTCAATTTTGTGGGCGGAGTGAAAAGGACAGACATCATGTTAGTAAATTAAATCGTTACCATCATAAGTTTGATTCACCGATGGCAACATAATTTTGTATGGAATATTGAGGTAAACTTTAGCGTTGAACCTTACACCAATTCTCCAACAAACGCCAGGCCCATCTATATTCATCCAATCTTAAACATTTACTAAAATTTGCCTAACTTATTACTATTGCTCTTCAAAACTTGAATTTGGTTGTCTGTAAATGTGAATACATTCGCCCTTGTTCGACTTCAAAATTTTTTCATCAAAAATCACAATACATATGTAACTAATTACAAACACAACTCTGGATAGTTGATATTCATGCTCCTAGAAATTCTGTTGCATACGCAGCACTTGTAGGCGATTCATAAGATGTTTTCTTGAAAAATTAATCTTGTCCGTCATTGAAAATTTTACTTCCAGACCTAACCTTTTGGCGCAAGGTCCTGTTTTGTTCTCATCACTTCCTCACTCTGGCTACGGTACTCGCATTAAGATCTAGATGAGTTGCTAGTTTTCTGATAGACTAGCCGTCTTCCAATATGGCAATAATAGCAGATTTCTGAATTTCAGTTAACTTAGGAGGCATTGAGTACACTTTTACTTCAGCTGACCTCAAATTAATTATTGACTAATCTGTCACTGACAATGACAGTGATATTAAGTAGGAACTCTGATCTACGCATCAAAATTTAAGTGTGTGCTTTTTCAGTGAACATCAGTGTACTTTCCAGGGATTTAAGATGTTTCGTATAATTGAAACACCATACTGTTTTTTTATTATGTAGTGATTGATACACGAACGAGTACTGAAGAAAAAAAATACGCTACAACGAGGTGGATAGAATATGACTGATTCCATTTTATTTATTCAGTATTATTTTGCCAAACTTAATTTAAAAATTTATTTCAGTTATATTATGTGGCTAGTACTAATTAAATTGCAACGTTTCAAGACTTGGCAGGAAAACTAATTGAATTTATAATTAAAGCAACTGATAGTAGTATTTACGTGTACAAGACCTTAATTAATTGAATAACTCAAATTCTTCGCAAAGGTACACCACGATTGTATGTTTCAATTTAAAATAACAGTGGATTTTTCAAATAAGTGAGTTTTTAAAACTGTTAGGTTATAACAATTGGAAAACAGTGATATTTTCTCTTGAATAACAACAATGGAAACAGTAAAAAACTTTTTTTTAATCACAGTAATTAAAACTACTTTTTCACTAGTTTTTTCCACTAGAGGAATTATTTTTACTAAATGATATAATCGGAGTAGTAGAGTAACTTGAAATTTTCTACCACGAATTCAATGCCTGTTGCAGCAGAATTCCTTCTTTGTTTAACTCAGAAATATTTCGTGTAGTAGAAAAGCACCAATTGCTGTAAAATCTTACGTGAAACTTGGAAACACTGCAGGTGAAACTCATAAGTTGTACGTTAATTATTTGTATGTGTTTGTGAGTACTTGACACTTTTTCAAGTTATCCGAGAATACCAGATCGCCTTTGCACCTAACAAGTGGATGACAATATCAAGAAAATCTGTAACTTGATCAATATGATCTTCGGTTGATCTTAATGCAATTGAAAATGACTCAAAATTTATCAAAAACATAATCACGTTACCAAGCTGGTTTTCTAGCCAAATTCAGCATCTCAGTATTGAACCATCTGCCTTATTCGACGGATATGGCCTAAAACTTCTATCCTTTGTGTTTATTGAAATGAACAAGATTTGAGTTCGATGAAGCTTTAAAAGACAGAGCTATCAGAAAAAGGCTTTCAGCACTGTTTATCTATAGCTAGTATAGCTAATATGTATCATTTTCGAGATATAAGATTAGTTTTGTACACCTTCCAATGATGGAAAAAGATGATCTAGTCCTCTTTGAAATAAATAGAGGAATATTTATATTATATATAAATAATAGAAAAGCAATCGCGTTATTTCGTCATTATGCTGCATGTAAATAATATAAGGAAAGTACAAATAACATCTATGAATTTTCAATTCACTGGTATTGTTCCAGTTAATTAGAAGAATCAACCATTCAAAAATTGAAACACTCAATTTGCTTGATATAAATGAGAAGTACTCACTCATACAGTATTAAATTAAACAAACCGATAAGTATGTTGAAAGGAATGAATATTTAAGAAGTTAAGGAACATCATACTTGTCTTATAGCTGGTGTGCGGGTGAGAAATAATGTTTTCCATATAGTTTATGATGATTGAAATGCAATACGATTAGAAAATGTATCTTTTGTAGAAATGTGAGCCGTGATTCAATTTTGGTGGGCAATATAGTTTCCCACATCAGACATTCATACTAAAATCCTGATCGACTATCTGGAGCGTGGCCAAACCATAAATGCAGATCGTTATAGTCATAGTTTGACAATGATATCATTTATGATTGATAAATATCCCTCTAGTCGACTTGTAATGTTTTATTTTTGATATTTTATAATTTTATTCATTCAACCACACAACTGAAAGAAGTTTCCATCAATTTATGGCAACTAGTTTATTGGGAAATTGATCATATTTGGGTAAAATATGATTTATTAACAAAATATTCCATTATTCTGTATGTAATATGTATATAACACGAAACAACTTGAATTGTGATGATAAATTCCAACAAATCATTGAAACTATGATAATTAATTTGTACCTGTCCTTTGTATTGTTGTTTGTAAACCGATATGTGCGTTGGATGATTCTGTAGTTCCTACTTGTTAAATGCGAAAAAACATATTTTGATTGGGTATTCATCAATCAATCAGATGTCGCTAAGCTCTATGTGAATAAATGAGAAACAGTAGTTGTCAGTGAATATACAGAATAAGTTTTAATATTATTATATTATTATTTTTTTATTATTATTTATTATTATATTATATTAATTATAATGAATTTTATGTTGTTTTCAAAAACATGCGGTATATTCCATAGAAAATGTGTGAAGAAAGCGAGCATTTGTCAGAGTATAATTTGCTGTCACTTTTGCGAAAAGTTATACGATTATTTCACAAGAAATATGCTAAGAGAATTGAGCAATATATACTATATGTCTAACTCTATCAAAAATGACTTAAAAATCATTATAAAATATATATTAATTGCTGCTCTTCATTTTATTCCCTTTGTCAATCTCATTCCGCAGATTAAGAAACATAATAAATCAAAAGTAATATAATTAAAAATTTCACTGCATAAATGTGACTACAGTTACAAAATTCCAGAACAATGCAGTATCTACACGGGCGAAGTATTTGCAACCAACAAGCCGTAAAAATGTGAACATATTCTATTCAGAGAA